>NC_141061.1:1900077-2446924 GCF_041138505.1 Cibotium barometz
GGTACAATCCTAAGGCCTTCTAGCCTAAGGGTCCAGATTTTTTTTAAAATTTTGGATTAAGGTTCCTATGGACCAATAAGATTAATCCAAATGTAGGGAGGAGATAAATTGAAGAATAAAAGAAAACCCCCCCAAAAATGAGTAAATGCTCACATAAGATGAAGAGTGGACTAAGGACCAAAGAAAAGAATTAAAAAAACTAAATTTTGACACCTCAGTGTGGGGATCTCCCCTCATGAAGTAGGCACCTTTTTCTCATCATTAACCCCAATTTTCAATCAAGAAAATGAGATATTTCATCTCTCCTCTCTCCTATTTCAAAACTAGATCCAAAAAGTAAGCTGAACTGACCTAAAAATGGTCAAAAATTGACCAAACTGATCTGAAAAATTCTAAAATCAGTTTGCTTGGTTAGAGACTCACTTTTTCCTATAAATAGAAGCCTCCCCTTTGTAAAAGCTTAATGGTGTTTATGCACTGTTACTCTGCTCCTGTCCTGAGCCATCTCTACATTGAATTTTTTAATAATTCAATTGTTTTTGGCCTAATCCTCTCCAAAGTGAATTGGTGGGGGGCCACTCTTGCTTCAAACAAGAGTAGAACCCTCAATCCCTCAAGCCAAAGGAGAGCTTACACGCTCCATGTAAGCTAGTTTTCTTACTTGTTTAATGAAGAATCTATGGTTTTCTTAATTTTTATGTTTTGTAGTTAATTGAATTAAATTCAAATGCTATGCCTTGATGAAAAGGCCACCCCCTTCTCTTCTTTACATTCCAGCCTTTCTTAATCCTAGAAAGATTAACTTAGGAATTAATTAATTCTTTCTTATTGTTTACTTTCTTGAATTTTAGAAAATTGTGTAGATTATAGTTTTATGAATCTATTTTGGATTAAATTAAACTAAAATAGAATGATAAAAATGAGAAATGGTTAGCCATACAAAGGAGGTTATGGCAAAATTTTCCAAAATTTTGTGGAAAAGAAAGTTTGTTTTTATGTTATTCTAGAGGAGAAATTTCCACCAATTTTGCATCTAAAATAAATATTCTAATTACTCCATGTATATATTCACCTATGAATATGCATGGATATCAGTGATATAAATGATTAAATTTGATTTTTATACAGAGAAAGATGCATAAAGGAATTTTTTATTTCAAAAGTGTTATTCTCATTAAATTTGATTTTTATGCATAGAAAGATGCATAAAGGAATTATTTTTATTTCAAAAGTGTTATTCTCATTAAAATAAATTTTTATGCATAGAAAGATGCATAAAGGAATTTTTTATTTCAAAAGTGTTATTCTCATTAAAATTGATTTTTATGCATAGAAAGATGCATAAAGGAATTATTATTTTTCTTCAAAAGTGTTATTCTCATTAAATTTGATTTTTATGCATAGAAAGATGCATAAAGGAATTATTTTTATTTCAAAGTGTTATTCTCATTAAATTTGATTTTTATGCATAGAAAGATGCATAAAGAAATTCTTTTTATTTCAAAAGTGTTATTCTCATTAAATTTGATTTTTATGCATAGAAAGTTGCATAAAGAGGTTCTTTTTATTTTAAAAGTGTTATTCTTATTAAATTTGATTTTATGCATAAATAGATGCATAAAAGGATTTTTTTATAAAAGTGTTATTCACAGTGAAGTTGATTTTTATGCATAAATAGATGTATAAAGAATTTTTATATCAGAAAGAAGTGATGATATGTAAAATGATGTGATTGGATGAGAATGGGAACACATATGAAATAGATGTAAATTAAATAATGTGGATTGATGTGGAACACAGTGGGAAAGACCAGAGTTCGTTATAGAAACTGTATTTATGACTTGTTTGTAAATGACTGTTTTTTGTCAAGAATGCTGGGGAAGCATTTCGACCATCTTGTGAATGAGGTCGTCTGATAAAGTTGCAACAGCTGGGCAAGGCCCCGAGTGAGGGACCCTACCCCGCGCAAGAAGTGCTACTTCTACTGCTAGCACACCCAAATCTGTTGTGCGGAGGGGGCAGGGATCTTTCAGCTGGTATTAGAGCGAATTGGCTAAAGTGGATCAACCGAGAAGCCAAAAATGTCATAAATTTATGAAGTAGCAGTAAAGGGTTGTAATGGTGTGATGAAACTCATACAAATTGATATTCAGACTGAAATTCATAAATTAGTAATTGGGTCTTCAGATGGAAGTACTGCAATTGCATGGAATCCCTGACTTGCTTGAGGAGACATGATGGTATTTACCTTATAGTTCCAAAGACTGTGACTACCCATATATACTGGCAGTATATACGAGTAAATCTAAGATCTTGAAATTGTAAGCAAAAATGCTATCCAGTTGATGAATTCAAATGTGGTTGATATGATTTCAAAATTCTGGTTTAGAACTGATGAGTTGATTTGGATTCTAATTGAAAAATGATGATTCTTGAATTTTGGTTGAAAAGCGATAAGCTGAGCAAAACCACAATGAGGATGAATGGGACGAGTCCCTGTGATGATGTTCCTAATTGGTATGATGATAATGACTTCAGCAAATCACTATGAGATTAGTGGATTGTGCTAACAGATTGATACTGTTAACACCTGACCCAGTGGTGGATGAAGTTAAGGGATAACAAATTAAAAATCTTTATAATTAAAATTCCAATGGAGGACTGTTCAAATGAAAATTTTGGTCTAATGGACCATTATTGTATTAAGGATATGAATGATATGATCTGAAAGAATTGTTATCTGATGAATGAGTTTTATATAAGGGATCTTTATTCTCCCTAGATTTTCTTGGTTCACCAGACTATAAGGAACCCCAGAATTAGTTGGATCCTAAGGGAAAGAGTTGTCCTCTAGCTTGCGAGATGAGGACATCTCGCATTTTTTAAGTGGGGTAGGATGTAAGATTCCTCCTTCCATCTTTTGAGGTGTGCAGGTCTAAGAACCTCCTTCCATCTTTTTAGGTGGGGTAGGATGTAAGATTCCTCCTTCCATCTTTTGAGGTGTGCAGGTGTATTAAGGATATGAATGATATGATCTGAAAGAATTGTTATCTGATGAATGAGTTTTATATAAGGGATCTTTATCCTCCCTAGATTTTCTTGGTTCACCAGACTATAAGGAACCCCATAATTAGTTGGATCCTAAGGGAAAGAGTTGTCCTCTAGCTTGCGAGATGAGGACATCTCGCATTTTTTAAGTGGGGTAGGATGTAAGATTCCTCCTTCCATCTTTTGAGGTGTGCAGGTGTAAGAACCTCCCCTTCTGATCTTATAATTATTCCCCTCTCTGAAATAAAAAAAAGATCTTGTTTTACCCTGTTTTGGCCGGGGGAGAGAAAATGTATAGAGGGAGGTAATTCAAAATTGAGATATTTTTGGATATAAAAATCCTCCTAGTGTCTAAAATGATTTCCCCTGAAACAAAAATTTAAATTTTTTAAAAATTTTGGATTAAGGTTCCTATGGACCAATAAGATTAATCCAAATGTAGGGAGGAGATAAATTGAAGAATAAAAGAAAAACTCCCCAAAAAATGAGTAAATGCTCACATAAGATGAAGAGTGGACTAAGGACCAAAGAAAAGAATAAAAAAAACTGAATTTTGACACCTTAGTGTGGGGATCTCCCCTCATGAAGTAGGCATCTTTTTCTCATCATTACCCCCAATTTTTAATCAATAAAATGAGATATTTCATCTCTCCTCTCTCCTATTTCAAAACTAGATCCAAAAAGTATACTGAACTGACCCAAAAATGGTCAAAAATTGACCAAACTGATCTGGAAAATTCTAGAATCAGTTTGCTTGGCTAGAGGCTCACTTTTTCCTATAAATAGAAGCCTCCCCCTTTGTAAAAGCTTAATGGTGTTTATGCACTGTTACTCTACTCCTGTCTCTTGAGCCATCTACATTGAATTTTTTAATAATTCAATTGTTTTTGGCCTAATCCTCTCCAAAGTGAATTGGTGGGGGGCCACTCTTGCTTCAAACAAGAGTAGAACCCTCAGTCCCTCAAGCCAAAGGAGAGCTTACAAGCTTCCATGTAAGCTAGTTTTCTTACTTATTTAATGAAGAATCTATGGTTTTCTTAATTTTTATGTTTTGTAGTTAATTGAATAAAATTCAAATGCTATGCCTTGATGAAAAGGCCACCCCCTTCTCTTCTTTACATTCCAGCCTTTCTTAATCCTAGAAAGATTAACTAAGGGATTAATTAAACACTTCTTATTGTTTACTCTCTTGAATTTTAGAAAATTGTGTAGATTATAGTTTTATGAATTTATTTTGGATTAAATTAAATTAAAATAGAATGATAAAAATGAGAAATGGTTAGCCATACAAAGGAGGTTATGGCAAAAATTTTCTAGAATTTTGTGGAAAAGAAAGTTTGTTTTTATGTTATTCCAAAAGAGTAATTCCCACCATTTTTGCATCTAAAAGAAATATTCTAATTACTCCATGTATATATTCACCTATGAATATGCATGGATATCACTGATATTAATTATTAAATTTGATTTTTATGCATAGAAAGATGCATAAGGAAATTTTTTTATTATAAAAGGATTATTCTCATTAAATTTGATTTTTATGCATAGAAAGATGCATAAGGGAATTTTTTTATTATAAAAGGATTATTCTCATTAAATTTGATTTTTATGCATAGAAAGATGCATAAAGGAATTATTTTTATTTCAAAAGTGTTATTCTCATTAAATTTGATTTTTATGCATAAAAAGATGCATAAAGGAAGTATTTTTATTTCAAAAGTGTTATTCTCATTAAAATTGATTTTTATGTATAGAAAGATGCATAAAGGAAGTATTTTTATTTCAAAAGTGTTATTCTCATTAAAATTGATTTTTATGCATAGAAAGATGCATAAAGGAAATATTTTTATTTCAAAAGTGTTATTCTCATTAAATTTGATTTTTATGCATAGAGAGATGCATAAAGGAATTTTTTTTATTTCAAAAGTGTTATTCTAATTAAAATTATTTTTTATGCATAGAAAGATGCATAAAGAAATTCTTTTTATTTTAAAAGTGTTATTCTTATTAAATTTGATTTTATGCATCAATAGATGCATAAAAGGATTTTTTTTAATAAAAGTGTTATTCCCATTGAAGTTGATTTTTATGCATAAATAGATGCAGAAAGAATTTTTATGTTGGAATTAGAATTTCTCTTAAATTCTATGTTTAAATTCTATGCCAATCTGATAGATGAATAATTAAATACTCTAGAGAGAAACTTCTATCATTTTATATTCACCCGGATTGTAAAAAGAAAATTCAAGAGATCTATCGAGATCAAAATATTTAGATAAATGATTAATTTATTCCTCATTGGAATTCGTAACTAATTTAGAAATCAATTGTGTATATTCAAAGAAAGAAATTTGGTAAATAGTAACTGAATTATCAAACCTTTTCGAGAAAGATAGTTTAGGAAAAATCTTATCAGACTCGAACTGTGAATCAATCTATGACCAAGAACAAACTCTTTTGTCAGTTTCAAGGAATAGAATGGATGTGGATGTATGCGAAAGAATGGATGTGGATGTGTATGTAATGTGTGAGATCCCTGTCCCCACCATGTGACGGATTCGGGGTACTAGCACATCTTGCGTGGGCCAGGGTCCCACACTCGGGGCCTCGCCCACGGATATCCGGACAAGAGACTAATTCGTCGGTTTTTCCAAAACCGAACCCGGAAAAAACTTCCCTTATCCGGAAAGCACGGGCGATTTCACCAGGATAACTTTTTACTCTAACGTAGTCAAGACCATTACTGATCAAACTGATCCGACTACACCTATGAAGATACTCAGTCAGATCAAGGAAGAAACTTGCACTTGGATCATTGGGATCAACGCTTTTTTCCCCATCAAGAGGCACAACCGTTGATTCCTATCCATAGAACAATTACTATCCGGGATTTACTTTATCTATCGTAAATAGAAATTGAGTCTCGATTTACGGATCCATCAGTCCAGCCTAACCCCATCCGATCCCATGGGTTAGCCAACCGCCCAACCACTGTAGTGATGGGATCCAATTTGGAATTTGGTTAGGTTTTGTCTCGGGTACCAAGGAAAAGAGTTCCAAGGCCCCCTAGCCGGAAGTTCATGCAAACATAAAACTATTCACACCACTTACACACCCAATATGAAATTGCCTTTTTCTCAGCATCAAGTAGCTTTAAAACAATCCTTTAATAAAACCATTATGTCACTGATGACAATCCTCAAAGTCTCAAGTTGAATCCTTATTTCCAGTCATTTATTCATCGGTGTACTTATGGCATCATTGGTAACCAGAACGCTCACCACCTATTCACTCAGGGGCCTTTTTCATAGTTCCTAGCTCATAGTAACCGGCAATATATTCACATAACAGAATGGAATCTCCGTGGAAGATCAGCAAGATGAACCATCAGATCCATATAAAAGAGCCATGGACTCATCCGTTGAGGACTAGCAAGGTCAATCAACCAGATCCATGCCCGGTTTCAGAAAACAACTCTTATTCCTTGTTCCAATATCTTCCACGACGCATGTGTGGGTATCTTCGACGACCCAGAGCCCGAGCACCGTATGGTCAGCACCCTCTAGGATCCTTCACAGGTGACCTAGCGCTTCACTCATAGGCCGCTTCCTTGGTCCCTCATCCACTGTACCGGAATCTCACCATTTAAATCGAACTGAGGCTGGTCAAGACCTCGGTCGACCTTGCTACGGGAGACGTCCTCCATTGACTCTCCGTCAGCAGTTGCAACTTTATCAATTAGGTCTCCATGACTTTAATCCACAAGACGGTCAAAATGCTTCCCCAGCATTCTTGACATAAAACAGTCATTTACAAACAGTCACAAAATACAGTTTCTATATCGAACTCTCGTCTTTCCACATTATCCTTCCTCAGTCCACATTACTTATTCCACATTCCATTCAATGTGTACTCATTCTCATCCATTCCCTCATATCGACGACACATTAATTCACATACACATTCACATTCATTATTCTACATCCACATCTACATGCATACATCCATTTTTACATCCTCATTTATACATCCACATCCCATATCCACATTCATACATACACATCCATATCCACATCCATACATCCACATCCACATCCACATTCACATCCATACATCCACATCTACATGCTTACCTCCATTTTCACATCCTCATTTATACATCCACATCTCATATCCACATTCATACATACACATCCATATTCACATCCATACATCCACATCCACATGCATACATCCACTATCATGTCCTCATTCATACATCCACATCCACATACATACATACATCCACATCCACATTTCCATTCACATCTATACATCCACATCTACATCCACATACATACATACATCCACATCCACATTCCACATTCCACATTCCACATCCACATTCCACATTCCACATTCACATCTATACATCCACATTCACATACATCCATATCCACATTCCCATTCACATCTATACATCCACATCTACATCCACATTAACATCTATGCATATACATCTTCATGCATACATCAATTTTCACATTCATACATCCACACTCCCATCTCCACATCCACACATCCACATACATACATCCATTTCCACATTCCCATTCATATAACCCCATATGCCTTCACATCTAATCTTTTACATCACATCCATTCTCGCCCTATCACAACCCATATACATCTTATCCTATCACATACACTTCTTACCTCATCCCATACACATCTTATCACATCTTAATTCATCTTATCACCTCCTGACTTATTTCATAAGCATCTTATCACCTCTTATCACATCTTATACACCTCTTATCACATCCTATCACATCTCATATCTATTTATAAGATACAAGAGAATTCTTATATTTGATATAAGATTTCTTTACACATTTATTTATGCATAAATTCTATTTAAGGAGATTAATACTTTCGAAGTAAAAATCAATCTTTTATGCATCTTCCTATGCATAAATTCATTTTAAATGAAAATGACACTTTTGAATTAAATTTCAATCTTTTATGCATCTTCCTATGCATAAATTCAATTTAGATGAGAATGACACTTTTGAATTAAAAATCAATCTTTTATGCATCTTCTTATGCATAAATTCAATTTGGTAGGAATTACACTTTTAGAATAAAGGAATTTCTCTTATGCATCTAAGTTATGCATAAAATCCATTTATGATGAAAATCACACTTTTAGTATAAAAAGAATATCTTTTATGCATACCTCTATGCATGAAATCTAAATATGTTAAAAGTAACACTTTTATAATAAAATAATCAACTTTTATGCATACTTCTATGCATGAAATTCAAATATGATAAAAGTAACACTTTTATAATAAAATAATCAACTTTTATGCATACCTCTATGCATGAAATTCAAATATGATAAAAGTAACACTTTTATAATAAAATAATCAACTTTATGCATACCTCTGTGCATGAAATTCTATATGATAAAAGTAACACTTTTATAATAAAATAATCAACTTTTATGCATACCTCTATGCATGAAATTCAAATATGATAAAAGTAACACTTTTATAATAAAATAATCAACTTTTATGCATACCTCTATGCATGAAATTCAAATATGATAAAAGTAACACTTTTATAATAAAATAATCAACTTTTATGCATACCTCTATGCATGAAATTCAATTATGATAAAAGTAACACTTTTATAATAAAATAATCAACTTTTATGCATACCTCTATGCATGAAATTCAAATATGATAAAAGTAACACTTTTATATAGCTCCGCTACTATGACTGATAAATCTCAATTTTTCTAAGGGATAAAGCTTATCATTAAGAAATAATTAGAATGATCCCTAATTGGATCAATAATCCATAATGGATTGAATCATCAATATTCATGAAATACATAAACTAAAAGCATAGAAAAAAGCCATTAATTTGGCCTTAAGTATAGATTAATCTTGGATTAAGAAAAAGCTTTATGAAAAGCTTCATTTGGATTGAGAATGGATCATGAGTATGACCATTTCTTGAGTGAGAGAGAGAAATTACATAAAAACCATTTGAATTAAGCATAAATGGAAATTTATGTAATTCTTAACTATCATTAATCAATTAACTTCAATAGCATTCATCAAATTATGTAACTCTTCACTACCATTCATCAATTAACTTCAATAGCATTCAAAAACCATTCCAATTAAGCTTCTAAAGCTTGAGAGGGGTTGAGAAGAGAGAAGCATTGAGAAATTATAGAAAAGATCAAAATTCACCATTTACCTTACAAATTGCTTGATTCTTTGTTCACGGTAGAGGCCCACAACCAATCAATTGGTTAAGTATGTTGATGGAGCCACCAATGGGGATTGAAGAAAGATGGAAGCTCCAATTTCTTCAATTTGGAGAGAATTTTAGAGAGTAGTAGAAATTAGCATTATTTCAGCATAACTCTAGTATAGTAAAATTCTTCTATTTTTTTCAAAGAACTCATGTTCTATCTATAGGAGAGGAAATCTCTAACCAAAGCTAACTGAATTCTAGAATTTTCCAGATTCAGTTTGGTTGAATTTAGACTAGATTTGGATCTAGTTTGGTTCTTTTTGATTCGGTTTGGTTCCATTTTGATAAATATCACATTATTTTTTAGTTTAAAACTCATTCAAGCATGTGAAATATGCACCTCCTTTAATGGACTCCCCTTCCTTACATATGTGTCAAAATGGAATCATTATACCTAAAATATCTCATATTTTTAATATTGCTCATAGTTTCTTACTAATAAACCTTGTACATTTTCAACTCTTCATCTTATGTGAGCATTTACTCATTTTTGGATACCCAAAATAACTCATATTTTTAATATTGCTCATAGTTTTTTACTAATAAACCTTGTACATTTTCAACTCTTCATCTTATGTGATTATTTACACATTTTTGGATACCCAAAATATCTCATATTTTTGATATTACTCAGTTTCTTACTAATAAACCTTGTACATAGTCAACTCTTCATCTTATGTGAGCATTTACTCATTTTTGGGTATCTTCTTTTACAAATTGGATTTATCTCCTCCCTACACATGGATTGATGCTATTGGCCCATAGGAACCTTAATTGGACCATAATCCAAAAATTTCTGAAAATCTAGACCCTTAGGCTAAGGTCCTTCATATCCATTTTCAATTAATTCTAATTGCACATTGGAAAGTTCTTTTTTTAAATTTTTGTTTCAGGGGAACTTATTTTAATAAGATGAGTTATTTTTCTATCCAAAAATATTCATAATCTGAATATTCTCTCTTTAGAATATTTTCCTCTCTATGTCAAAACAGGCAAAGACGAGATCTCTTATATTTCTGAAGAGGGAATTGATTACAGGGGAATATGCTGGACATTTTGAGAGGCTGGAGAGGAATCTTACATTCTCTCCCACTTGAAAAACGCGAGATGTCCTCATCTCGCAAACTTGGGATAATTTCGCAAGATGCACGAACATGAGACTTAGAGAAAGATTTAATTAAGATTAACCACCAAAGTCTCAAAGAGAGTAAGGGTCAAGACAAGAACAAGATTTAAACTTTATTCATTCTTGGAACATATACAGTAAGGATAGAAGAACTCTTTACACTTTCATAAGCTCGTCCATCATATGATCACAAAAGCAGCACTCACAAGCTGCGCACGTATAAGGTAACTCATCTATGGGAATAATTCTGTTGATTATTGCCGCACCTATTTCAGTGGTATGAGGTGATCTAACAAAAGGACCTCTGAGAGGTAAGCCAAAAACGGGGTAAAGGTATATCTTCTGATGATGAGGAAGAAAACACGCCAGTAAGAAGACCCGCTCAGAAAACCCAAGATGTCTTGATCTCATGACGCAGTAGTATCGGGGACCCAAACCCAAGGCTTCAATAACCATGGCCAAGCAGACATTATTACGAAAGTGCTGCTGACCCCAGGGTGTTACCCTAGTTATGTCTTGATAGGTCAGCCATTTGGTCTGAGCTACAGAAGTTCCCAAGTGAGGAAAAAGTGAGCGCTCATACTGTTCTATAAAATCCTTCTTCACAGAATCGCTTGCGTCTTGAAGGTGAGAAATCATCATGGATAAAACTAATTCCTGTTGCCAAGCCATGAAGGAGATTAAGAGAAAGGAGATCGATGGAAGTAAGATTACTGTGATGAGCGACAAGTAAAAGTTACGACTTATATAAAGGAAGGAGCTAGCGTAACCCAGAAGCCAATGGTATCTTGCCACTGAAGTTTTACCGTCTTTCCATGATTTGGTTTTGGCACATATTTCTATAGGAGGCATTAAGAACTTTGAGATGAGGAGATAAAAGAAGTTCGTAGGCTAAGTCACCTACTTTCTTTGGTCTACAATATCTGGGGGATAACCACTTATACTCCCCTAGAGATAAAGAAATTCTTTTGGTCCGTATTCAAATGAAGACCATAACTGCTTCTTTGAATTCTCTGACTATCCTCTTCTTATCTGTATATTGTTTCTGTCGATCCTGGGTAGCTTTTATATCTTTATGAATTGCCTGCATCTGTTGCTCTATGTCGTCAAGCATTTGACTGGTCATCTCGACCCTAATCAATGGGTCAGACCTAGTTTAAGCAATCTTGTCCGAGAGACGGACCCTGATTAGATTGGTATGAAGGAATTGGTCTCTGAATTTGGGTTCTAGACTTCCCTGTGCCCTTTTTATGGTAGGAGTCGGGCAGTCTTTTAACTGATGACCAAAACCTTGGCATCCAGAACACCGGTTCTCACTTCTGAACTCATCGTTCTGAATCCTTAAAACAGGTGGGGCTCCCGAGAAAGTATTCTGGGGAAAGGTATTCCTTTTTTAAACAGAATCTTTCTTTTATTTTAGAGAGGGAATAATTATAAGATCAGAAAGGGAGGTTCTTACTCCTGTATACCTCGAAGGCTGGGGGAGGAATCTTACATTCTTTCCCACTTAAAAAGTGTGAGATGTCCTCATCTCGCAAAGTAGAGGACAACTCTTTTTCTTAAAGATCCAATTTATTCTAGGGTTCCTTATATTTTGGTCAACCCAACAGAATATGGGGATAATTATCCCTTAAATAGAACTCATCATTAAATAACAATTTATTCAAATCATATCATTCATATCTTTAACACGATAATGGTCCATTAGACCGAAAAAATTTCCTTCTGAACATTCCTCCACAGGAATTTTAGTTAAGCAAGTTCTCAATTTGTCATCCCTTAACTTGATCTACCGTCTCAAGTATTAACAGTACAATCCACTAATCTCATAGTGATTTGCTGAAATCATTATCATCATTTATCATTACAGGGACTCGTTCCCAATCATCCACATTGTGGTTTCGCTCAGCTTATTACATTTCAATCAATTTTTAGGGATCATCATTTTTCAATCAGAATCCAAATCAATTCATCAGTTCCCAAACAGAATTAAAATCATATCAACCACATTCGAATTCATCAACTGGATAGCATTAATGCTTATAATTTCAAGTCTTAGATTTACTCGTATATACTGCCAGTAAAGAGCTGCAGTTATACCCTCGGTATATACGGATAGTCATGATACTCGAACTATAAGGTAAATACCATCTGGTCTAGGCCTCAAGCAAGTTAGGGTTCCATACAATTGCGGTACTTCCAATTGAAGACCCAATTACTAATTTATGAATTTCAATTTGAATAACAATTTGTATGAATTATATCACACAATTACAACCTTTTTGTGCGTCTTGATAAACTTTTGACATAACTGGCTCCTCAGTTGATCTTATTGGAGATCTATGACATATGTCTGATAAACAGATTTTTCTTTATCCGATCGTCCGTAAACAATCACTTAAATAAAAAAACATTTGTATATTTATATACAAGTTGCAATAAGTACATAGAGTGGTTCGGCTCCAAAATTCAAAATCTCCTCGAGAGACGCATAAGACGACGGTACTGGGCCATAGTCATGCCCTGTTACATAATTTCTCTAATTGCGAAGGGAGCTATTATTTTCTCCTTAGGGATAAACCGACTAAAGAGTCTATAAACTCGGCAAGCAAGTCTGAAATTTTGAGGCGTTGAATGATATAGAATGACACCACGCGTCATTTTCAGCTTTATCAAAATCATGGCCAATGAGAGGTTCTGCCTCAGCATTGCATGCCGGTTGCAAGAGGCGTGGATATATAGCCCTGCAAACCACTTATGATGTTGTCTCTCCACTAGGTTAGGAAAATATAATTCCTCAAAATGGCGTGCGAGTCTTGCTCGGCTTGTTCGAGTTGAAGCGGAAGAGATGAGATGCTCTGATACCAACTGTGAGATCCCTGTCCCCACCATGTGACGGATTCGGGGTACTAGTAGCGGAAGTAGCACATCTTGCATGGGCCAGGGTCCCACACTCGGGGCCTCGCCCCACGGATATCCAGATAAGAGACTAATCCGTCGATTTTTCCAAAACCGAACCCGAAAAAAACTTCCCTTATCTGGAAAGCACGGGCAATTCCACCAGGATAACTTTTTACTCTAACGTAGTCAAGACCATTACTGATCAAACTGATCCGACTACACCTAAGAAGATACTCAGTCAGATCAAGGAAGAAACTTGCACTTGGATCATTGGGATCAACGCTTTTTTTCCCATCAATAGGCACAGCCATTGATTCCTATCCATAGAACAATTACTATCTGAGATTTACTTTATCTATCGAGTAAATAGAAATTGAGTCTCGATTTACGGATCCATCAGTCCAGCCTAACCCCATCCGATCCCATGGGTTAGCCAACTGCCCAACCACTGTAGTGATGGGATCCAATTTGGAATTTGGTTAGGTTTTATCCCGGGTACCAAGGAAAAGAGTTCCAAGGCTCCCTAGCCGGAAGTTCATGCAAACATAAAACTAGTCACACCACTTACACACCCAATATGAAATTGCATTTTTCTCAGCATCAACTAGCTTTAAAACAATCCTTTAATAAAACCATTATGTCACTGATGACAATCCTCAAAGTCTCTGGTTGAATCCTTATTTCCAGTCATTCATTCATCGGTGTACTTATGGCATCATTGGCAACCAGAACGCTCACCACAAGTTCACTCAGGGGCCTTTTTCATAGTTCCTAGCTCATAGTAACCGGCAATATATTCACATAACAGAATGGAATCTCCGTGGAAGATCAGCAAGATCAACCACCAGATCCATATAAAAGAGCCATGGACTCATCCGTTTGAGGACCAGCAAGGTCAATCAACCAGATCCATGCCCGGTTTCAGAAAACAACTCTTATTCCTTGTTCCAATATCTTCCACGACGCGCGTGTGGGTATCTTCGGCGACCCAGAGCCCGAGCACCGTATGGTCAGCACCCTTCAGGATCCTTCACAGGTGACCTAGCGCTTCACTCATAGGCCGCTTCCTTGGTCCCTCATCCACTGTACGGGAAGCTCACCATTTAAATCGAACCGAGGCTGGTCAAGACCTCGGTCGACCTTGCTACGCGAGACGTCCTCCATTGACTCTCCGTCAGCAGTTGCAACTTTATCAGTTAGGTCTCCATGACTTTAATCCAAAAGACGGTCAAAATGCTTCCCTAGCATTCTTGACATAAAACAGTCATTTACAAACAGTCTCACAAAATACAGTTTCTATATCAAACTCTCGTCTTTCCACATTATCCTTCCTCAGTCCACATTACTTATTCCACATTCCATTCAATGTGTACTCATTCTCATCCATTCCCTCATATCGACGACACATTAATTCACATACACATTCACATTCATTATTCTACATCCACATCTACATGCATACATCCATTTTTACATCCTCATTTATACATCCACATCCCATATCCACATTCATACATACACATCCATATCCACATCCATACATCCACATCCACATCCACATTCACATCCATACATCCACATCTACATGCTTACCTCCATTTTCACATCCTCATTTATACATCCACATCCCATATCCACATTCATACATACACATCCATATTCACATCCATACATCCACATCCACATGCATACATCCACTATCACGTCCTCATTCATACATCCACATCCACATACATACATACATCCACATCCACATTCCCATTCACATCTATACATCCACATCTACATCTACATACATACATACATCCACATCCACATCCACATTCCACATTCCACATTCACATCCATACATCCACATTCACATACATCTCCATTCACATCTATACATCCATATCCACATTCCCATTCACATCTATACATCCACATCTACATCCACATTCACATCTATGTATATACATCTTCATGCATACATCCATTTTTACATTCATACATCCACACTCCCATCTCCACATCCACACATCCACATACATACATCCATTTCCACATTCCCATTCATATAACCCCATATGCCTTCACATCTAATCTTTTACATCACATCCATTCTCGCCCTATCTCACAACCCATATACATCTTATCCTATCACATACACTTCTTACCTCATCCCATACACATCTTATCACATCTTAATTCATCTTATCACCTCCTAACTTATTTCATAAGCATCTTATCACCTCTTATCACATCATATACACCTCTTATCACATCCTATCACATCTCATATCTATTTATAGGATACAAGAGAATTCTTATATTTGATATAAGATTTCTTTACACATTTATTTATGCATAAATTCTATTTAAGGAGATTAATACTTTCGAAGTAAAAATCAATCTTTTATGCATCTTCCTATGCATAAATTCATTTTAAATGAAAATGACACTTTTGAATTAAATTTCAATCTTTTATGCATCTTCCTATGCATAAATTCAATTTAGATGAGAATGACACTTTTGAATTAAAAATCAATCTTTTATGCATCTTCTTATGCATAAATTCAATTTGGTAGAAATTACACTTTTAGAATAAAAGAATTTCTCTTATGCATCTAAGTTATGCATAAAATCCATTTATGATGAAAATCACACTTTTAGTATAAAAAGAATATCTTTTATGCATACCTCTATGCATGAAATCTAAATATGTTAAAAGTAACACTTTTATAATAAAATAATCAACTTTTATGCATACTTCTATGCATGAAATTCAAATATGATAAAAGCAACACTTTTATAATAAAATAATCAACTTTTATGCATACCTAAATGCATGAAATTCAAATATGATAAAAGTAACACTTTTATAATAAAACAATCAACTTTTATGCATACCTCTAGGTATGAAATTCTATATGATAAAAGTAACACTTTTATAATAAAATAATCAACTTTTATGCATACCTCTATGCATGAAATTCAAATATGATAAAAGTAACACTTTTATAATAAAATAATCAACTTTTATGCATACCTATATGCATGAAATTCAAATATGATAAAAGTAACACTTTTATAATAAAATAATCAACTTTTATGCATACCTCTATGCATGAAATTCAATTATGATAAAAGTAACACTTTTATAATAAAATAATCAACTTTTATGCATACCTCTATGCATGAAATTCAAATATGATAAAAGTAACACCTTTATAATAATAATAATCAACTTTTATGCATACCTCTATGCATGAATTTCAAATATGATAAAAGTAACACTTTTATATTAAAATAATAATCTTTTATGCATACCTGCATGAATTTCAAATATGATAAAAGTAACACTTTTACATTAAAATAATAATCTTTTATGCATACCTCTATGCATGAAATCTAATCATGATAAAAGTAACACTTTTATGTTAAAATAATAATCTTTTATGCATACCTCTATGCATGAAAATCAATTATGCATAATATAAAAATCAATTTCTCTATGATTACAATGAATATCTTAAATTAATCTAGGATGATAATTCCTAGAATATGGTAGGAAGTCCTCTTTTCATGCTTTGAATGAAATTATTTTATGCGTAATTTTTATAAAAATTTTACCATAGCTCCACTACTATGACTGATAAATCTCAATTTTTCTAAGGGATAAAACTTATCATTAAGAAATAATTAGAATGATCCCTAATTGGATCAATAATCCATAATGGATTGAATCATCAATATTCATGAAATACATAAACTAAAAGCATAGAAAAAAGCCATTAATTTGGCCTTAAGTATAGATTAATCTTGGATTAAGAAAAAGCTTTATGAAAAGCTTCATTTGGATTGAGAATGGGTCATGAGTATGACCATTTCTTGAGTGAGAGAGAGAAATTACATAAAAACCATTTGAATTAAGCATAAATGGAAATTTATGTAATTCTTAACTATCATTAATCAATTAACTTCAATAGCATTCATCAAATTATGTAACTCTTCACTACCATTCATCAATTAACTTCAATAGCATTCAAAAACCATTCCAATTAAGCTTCTAAAGCTTGAGAGGGGTTGAGAAGAGAGAAGCATTGAGAAATTATAGAAAAGATCAAAATTCACCATTTACCTTACAAATTGCTTGATTCTTTGTTCACGGTAGAGGCCCCCAACCAATCAATTGGTTAAGTATGTTGATGGAGCCACCAATGGGGATTGAAGAAAGAGGGAAGCTCCAATTTCTTCAATTTGGAGAGAATTTTAGAGAGTAGTAGAAATTAGCATTATTTCAGCATAACTCTAGTATAGTAAAATTCTTCTATTTTTTTCAAAGGACTCATGTTCTATTTATAGGAGAGGGAAGCTCTAACCAAAGCTAACTGAATTCTAGAATTTTCCAGATTCAGTTTGGTTGAATTTGGACTAGATTTGGAGTTTGGTTCCTTTTTGATTCGGTTTGGTTCCATTTTGATTTGGTTTGATTCAAGGGAGAGGAGAGATAAAAATATCATTTTTTTTAGTTTAAAACTCATTCAAGCATGTGAAATATGCACCTCCTTTAATGGAATCCCCTTCCTTACATATGTGTCAAAATGGAATCATTATACCCAAAATATCTCATATTTTTAATATTGCTCATAGTTTCTTACTAATAAACCTTGTACATTTTCAACTCTTCATCTTATGTGAGCATTTACTCATTTTTGGATACCCAAAATATCTCATATTTTTAATATTGCTCATAGTTTTTTACTAATAAACCTTGTACATTTTCAACTCTTCATCTTATGTGAGCATTTACTCATTTTTGGATACCCAAAATATCTCATATTTTTGATATTACTCATAGTTTCTTACTAATAAACCTTGTACATAGTCAACTCTTCATCTTATGTGAGCATTTACTCATTTTTGGGTATCTTCTTTTACAAATTGGATTTATCTCCTCCCTACACATGGATTGATGCTATTGGCCCATAGGAACCTTAATTGGACCATAATCCAAAAATTTCTGAAAATCTAGACCCTTAGGCTAAGGTCCTTCATATCCATTTTCAATTAATTCTAATTGCACATTGGAAAGTTCTTTTTTGAATTTCTGTTTCAGGGGAACTTATTTTAATAAGATGAGTTATTTTTCTATCCAAAAATATTCATAATCTGAATATTCTCTCTCTAGAATATTTTCTCTCTCTATGTCAAAACAGGCAAAGATGAGATCTCTTATATTTTTGAAGAGGGAATTGATTACAGGGAAATATGCTGGACATTTTGAGAGGCTGGGGAGGAATCTTACATGATGAAAATGGATGTGAATGTGTATGGAATGGATGTGGATGTGTATGTGTATGTGAAAGAATGGATGTGGATATATGTGAAAGAATGGATTTGAATGTGTATGTGAAAGAATG
Organism: Cibotium barometz; assembly: GCF_041138505.1. NCBI lineage: Eukaryota > Viridiplantae > Streptophyta > Polypodiopsida > Cyatheales > Cibotiaceae > Cibotium > Cibotium barometz. The sequence continues at coordinate 1,918,871 of NC_141061.1, forward strand.
GATGTGGATATATGTGAAAGAATGGATTTGAATGTGTATGTGAAGAATGGATGTGTATGTGTATGTGAAAGAATGGATGTGGATGTATGTGAAAGAATGGATGTGAATGTGTATGTGAAAGAATGGATGTGGATGTGTATGTGAAAGAATGTGATATGACATAAAGAGATGTGATGTGACATGAATATATGTGGATGTGAAGTGATGGATATGTATCTATGGTCTTACATGTGAGCGATTGGATGGATGTGGATGAATGAGATGAGATGTGTATGAATGAGACATGATGTGGATATGATATAATGTGTGGATGGGATGAATGAGATATGATGTGGATAGATGTGATGTGGATAGAATGTATGTGATGAGATGGTGATGAGAATGAATGGATGGAGGTGATGTGATGTGAAATGGATAGATGTGAGTGAATGAGATGTGAATCCGGATGTGAATGAATGAGATGTGATGTCATGTGAATCGGGATGTGAATGAATGATATGGGATGTGAATGGATGAGATGTGATGTGTTGTGAATCGGGATGTGTGAATAAGTGAGATGTGAGGTGAAATGGATGTGATGTAAGGTGATGTGGATCGGGGTAGATATGAATGGATGAGGTGTGAATGAATGTGATGTGATGAGATGTGGATATGGGTAGATGCAAGTGGATGAGATGTGATGAGGATAAATGAGGAAAGAAGTGATATGAAAAATGATGTGATTGGATGAGAGTGGGAATACATATGAAATGGATGTGGATTGATGTGGAACACTGTGGGAAAGACCAGAGTTCGTTATAGAAACTGTATTTATGACTTATTTTTAAATGACTATTTTATGTCAAGAATACTGGGGAAGCATTTTGACCGTCTTGTGAATGAGGTTGTGGAGACCTAACTGATAAAGTTGCAACAGCTGATGGAGAGTCAATGGAGGATGTCTCACGTAGCAAGGTCAGCGGAGGTCTTGACCACAGTCTCGGTTCAATTTAAATGGTGAGCTTCCGGTACGGTGGATGAGGGACCAAGGATGCGGCCTATGAGTGAAGCGCTAGGTGACCTACGAAGGATCCTAGAGAGTGCTGACCATACGGTGCTCGGGCTCTGGGTCACCGAAGATACCCACACGTGCATCAAGGAAGATATTGGAACAAGGAGTAAGAGTTGTTTTCTGAAACTGGGCATGGATCTGGTTGATTGACCTTGCTAGTCCTCAATGGATGAGTCCATGGCTCTTTTATATGGATCTGTTGGTTGATCTTGTTGATCTTCAATGGAGATTCCATTTTGATTTTTATAAGTGTATATACTGTCGGGTACTATGAGCTAGGAACTATCGAAAAGGCCCCTGAGTGGACAGGTGGTAAGCGTTCTGGTTACCAATGACGCCATAGGTACACCGTTGAAGGAATGATTGGAAATGAGAATTCAACCGGATATTTTGGAGGATCATGAGCAGTGACACTATGGTTTCATTAAATGATTGTTTTAAAGATAGCTGAATTTGTGAAAAAGGTAATTTTTCACAGCTGAATCTGTGAAAAAAAGACAATTTCATATTGGGTGTGTAAGTGGTGTGACTAGTTTTAAGTTTGCATGAATATCCGACTAGGGGACCTGGGAACTCTCTTCCCTGGTATCGGGGACAAAACCTAATCAAATATCTAATTCGATCTCATCACTACAGTGGTTGGGTGGTTAGCTAACCCATGGGACTAGATGGGGTTAGGCTGGGCTGATGGATCCCTAAAATAAGACTCAATTATGTTATGGTACGATAGATGAAGTAAATCCCAGATTAAAATTGTTCTATGGAAAAGAATCAACGGCTATGCCTCTCAATGAGGAAAAAGGCATTGGTCTCTATGATCCAAGTGTAAGTTTCTTCCTTGATCTGATCGAGTGTCTTTACAGGTTCGGTCGGATCAATTTGGTTAGTGAGATGACCTTGACTATGGTAGAGTAAAAATATCTTGGAGGAATCACCGGTGCTTTGTGGTGGAGGAAAGTTTTTTCGCGTTCGATTTTGGAAGAACCAAGGGATTAGTCTCTATCCGGATATCCGTGGATGACGCCTCGAGTGAACCCTACCCTGCGCAAGAAGTGCTACTTTCGCTGCTGCTAGCACACCCGAATCGGTTGTGCGAAGGGGGCAGGGATCTTTCATGCATAGCCTTAGCATAGGCTATGCATAGCTATTGCAATAAGGCTATGCATAAGCCTTATGCATAGACTATTGCAATAGGGCTTATACATAGGCGTTACATAGGGCTTATGCGTAGGCTATACATAGGCTATTGCAATAGGGCTTATACATAGGTGTTACATAGGGCTTATGCGTAGCCTATGCATAGTGCTTATGCATAGGCCTTATGCATATAGGGCTTATGCATAGGCCTTATGCATATGCGGCATTGCATAGGGCTTATGCATAGGGATTATGCATAGCCCTTATGCATAGGCTATGCATAGGGCTTATGCATAGGCCTTATGCATAGCGTATGCATAGGGCTTTTGAACTAATGAACTAATGTTTATATTTATTACGATAATTTTTTATAGGTCTTCAAAAGCGAACAATCACCAAGGGTTCCAGCAGCCACATAGCGGTTCATAGGGATTCGGCTAGTAGAGGTATGCCCTCTTTGTTTATGCTTCTTCTCGTTGTCTTTTTTCACCCTTGGGTACCAGGGATTAGGTTTAGGTTAAGAGCCAATAGGCCTTATGCATACCCTATGCATAGCGTATGTATACGCTATGCATAATGTATACATAGGCTATTCATAGCCCTATGCATAAGCCCTTATGCATAGGCCTTGCATATGCTATGCAAAGGCCTTATGCATAGGCTATGCATAGCGTATGCATAGGGTATGCATATGCTATGCATAGCGTATACATAGGCTATGCATAGCCCTATGCTTAAGCCTTTATGCATAGACCTTATGCATAGGGCTTGCATACGCTATATACATAGGTCTTATGCATACGACATGCATAGGCTATGCATGGCATATGCATAGGGTATGCATAGGCTATGCATACTAGGGTATGCATACGTTATGCATAGTCTATGCATAGTGTATGATTTAGACTATGCATACGCTATGGAAATACCCTCAATCTTCTCACTATACGTTATGCATACGTTATGCATAGTCTATGCATAGTGTATACCCTCGATCTTCTCACTATACGTTATGCATACGTTATGCATAGTCTATGCATAGTGTATGGTTTAGAATATGCATACGCTATGGAAGTACCCTCGATCTTCTCACTATACTTCTCTTATAAATGAGGAGGTGCCTTTGGCTTTAATAGTGGGGAGTGTGTGGAAAGTCCTCAAAATCTATCATCCAAAAAGGGGCACTATCCACCCTACTTGTCTAAGCAGTATTGTAGGAGGTCATTAACAATGTCCTAATATCACATGTTATATTTTTTGTCTAAGCACACAAACGAGAGAAAACCCTAATCCATTAGTGTAACCCTAACCAAAGAGGGAATCCATATCCACTCTCACACAATGCATAATAGAAGAGAACTACACACCACACACTAAATGTGATGTGTTCACACACCAAATAACCCTATCTAATGTCCACATACTGTGGCCAACTGGACACGGCCATTTATTGTCACACATATCCTGCTATCTACCATGCCAACACATATTATGCCTAGCTCTAGCTGTCACTGAGCTTGTAATCTCAACAGCCTCTCAAGCTCATGATGTATAGCCATAGATGAAGAAGATGAGCTTGGGCTATCAACACTTTTCTTCTCAACACTCCCAAATCTCATTATATCCATCTCCCGTACTCCAAGCTTGTCTCAGAAGTACTCAAACTTGTCCTTCCTAAGTGACTTAGTGAATATGTCAGCTCATCTGTCTTCACATAAGACAAATCCATCTGTCCATCCAAGGCTTTCTCCCTGATGAAATGATAATGGACCTCTATGTGTTTGGTCCTCACATGATAGACAGGGTTACTAGCCAGCTATATACTTCTCATGTTGTCACAGTGTATGACAACTCCATCATCACAATGCTGACCCAAATCATCAAGTAGCTTTTTCAGCCACATCACCTCACATGCGGCCATAGCCACACCTCTATACTCTGCCTCTGTACTAGACAAGGAAACTGTGGGTTGCTTCTTGCTACTCCAACTCACAGCACTTCCAATGCTAAACGCATACCCACTAGTAGATCTCCTATCATATGAACTTCCTACCCAATCTACATCTGTGTCACCATACACATTCAACTCTTTCCCTGACTCATAAAATAGACCATAATGGGTATTGGTCTTCACATATCTCATAATCTTCCTGACAGCATTCAAATGAGGCTCATAAAATAGACCATAATGGGTATTGGTCTTCACATATCTCATAATCTTCCTGATAGCATTCAAATGAGGCTTCCTGGGACTCTGCATAAACTGACTCACTAGTCCCATAGCATAACATAAGCTCGGCCTCGTAATATAGTAGATAAGACTACCACAACCATTTTCTTGTACATGGTGACATCTTCTAGTTTATCACCTAAATCAGCCATAAGCTTCACATTTTGCTCCAAAGGTGTCATCATAGGCTTACAACCTGTCATTCCATACTTTGCTATAACATGTTTAAGGCATACTTTCTTTGCACCAGCCATATACCATGAGGTGTCTTGATCACCTCAATACCAAGAAAGAAACTGAGTACACCCAAATCCTTCATATCAAACTATGTGCTTAAAGATGTCTTCACATCTTCAATGTCTTTCCTATGATCACCTGTCACAATCAAGTCATCCACATAAATGACTATCACAACCAATCCGTTCTATGTCTTCTTCACATAAAGTGAAGAATCTGATTTTCCCACATGAAAACCAATGCTCATAAGATACTTGCTTATTTTGTCACTCCAAGATCTTGGTGCGTGCTTTAAACCATACAATGCTTTCTTCAATTTGCATACACGTGTGGGATACTTAGGGTGTACATACCCCTCTGGCTGTTCCATAAATACTTCCTCTTGCAGCTCACCATTGAGGAAGGCATTCTTCACATCTATTTGAAATAGATTCCATCCCGAGAAGTAGCCATAGATATCACAGACCTAAATGTAGCCATCTTAGCCCCACCACTAAGCTAAATGTCTCATCACAATCCAAACCATGTGTTTGCGCATATCCTTTTGTAACCAACCTTGCTTTATACCTCTCTATTGAACCATCTGATTTACACTTCACTTTGTAAACCCATTTATAGCCAATCACATTCTTGCCATCTAGCAAATCTAGCAAATCCCACATGTCATTATGCAGCAAGGCATCCATCTCCTCATCCCATGGCTCTATCCCATGTCTTCTTGCCAAAAGCCTCTTCAAAACATGAAGGCTCTACATGCTTTACCACACTGATGTCATATATGCATAATGCATAGCATAACTTCTGTATGTCAACCTCTGTACTGGGTATCTCACTCTCTGTGATCTCCTCACTGGTTGTGGCTCACTACTATGAGCTCACTACTATGAGCTCCATGTTCTCTAGCATGTGGTGGCACATACCTGTCATTTCTAACACCTGGAGTTCTTATTTTTGGAATCCCCAATTCTTCATCAAGGCTTTCTGAGCTTGATGAATCATAACCTGTGTCCAAAAATAATTTGGCATAGACTTCTCATTAAGCATAGCTCTTGCAATCTCACCAATGATCCTATGTTTCCTCTCAGCAACACCATTCTACTGAGGTGTGTACCTGCATGTAATTTGTCTTCTTATCCCATGCTCTCTCAAGAAACGCACGTAATGTGTACTCACCCACCACCATCTGTCCTCAAACACTTGATCCATTGACCATACTATTTTTTCACCAATGCTTTAAAGTCAATGAACTTCCCAAGTGCTTCACTCTTCTCTTTCAAGAAGTAAACCCAAGTCATCCTACTATAGTCATCAATAAATGTGACGTAATACCTACAACCATTTATAGTTGGAGTCTGTGTTGGACCCCATACGTCACTGTGAATGATTTCCAATGGTTTTCTACTGATTTGACCATCTTTTGGAAATGAAAACCTTGCCTGCTTTCCAAATCTGCATGCTTCACATATATGATTACTACCATCATATTTGAACCTGGGCAAACCACCAACTATACCTTTTGCTTGCATAGATTTCAGCTTTTGAATATTCACATGCCCAATTCTCTTATGCCAAATATCAATGTCTAGCACAACCCCTTGACTTTTTGAAAACATGGCAGACTTCAACTCTGGAATGCCTGCACTCAATTTGAACAATCTACCTTCTTTCTCCCCCTTTGAAATTAACTTGCAATCATTTTTGAAGTCCTCAACAAAACAACCATGTTGATTGAACCTGACTTGCATTCCTTGATCCACCATTTAACCAACCGCCGATGTAAGAACCTTTGTTGTAATTGTTGGCACATACAACACATTTGACATGGTTTTTACTTTGCCATCATGCATATGCAATGGCACACTACCAACATGTGTAATAGGATGTTGAGTATCATCGCTAGTAGCAACATAGCCCTTATGTGCAGGCGTCATCTTGTCAAACCACTCACCATGGCATGTCATGTGGTTTGATGCTCCAAAATCCATATACCAAATATCATCCCTTTATGATGTCATAGTACCTATTACATGTTTCATGGGGCAAACAAGTTCTCCTCATGTTTTGCATTACTAGATGATGCATAATTACCATGCTGCACTCTTCTACCATGGAATTTATTCTGCTTTTTATAGCAATCTCTAGCTATATGTCTAATTTTACCACAATAGTGACATTTAATGCTACTAGCATTCTGTTGCGGTGTTTGCCATCTCCCCTTGCCTCTAGATACAGATCTTCCTCTAGCATGAGGGTGAAAACCATGACCACCTCTAGCACCGAATGATGGCTGAAAATTCTATTGAGACTTTGGTGATCGATCTTGCCAACCATGGCCACCTACACGTTCTCGTAGTGTTGCATTCATTTGGGGAACCCTTGGCTCTGCCTCATCGCCTGTCACCAAGTTCCATAGACCTTTGCCTTTGGGTCAATGCATGCTTGGGTGTAGCCTTTTTTGGTGAGGTTCAGGGCATTTTTTGTATATAGGTAACTTGCTCGACCCATAACTTATGCATTGCTCTCAATGGAATTCGACAAACTTGGTATCCAAGCAGTAGTACACATTCTAATATTCAATATGAGACCAAAAAAACATAGAAGTAAAATTTATAATCTAATCATTAAATTGTTACAAGTTCGATGTGGCATGTAAGGCATGTGTTCTAAATAGCATATGTTATAGCACTTCATGCAAAAACATCAAAAATTTGTTCTGCACATACATGCAACCAAGTAATCATTCTAAAGTACACTACGTGAGCTTCTCCTCAACCATAGGACACATCCAATTGAGAACATCTGGTATGGTTTAAGGGACCTCCAATGTTGTGCTAAAATTTTGCATACCCATTTGAGGACATGCTCCATAACTTTTTTTTGGTTTGTTGAAAACCTAAACGGATTGAAAAAATGGAATCCACACTAGTGGGACTAGTGCATGGTGGTCTTAAAACACTGATAGTTAGTGATATTAGTATCTTGATTCACCCTGGAATGGAAGAAATTGAAAATGTTCAATTTTTGCATGTGCAAAGATCTTTTAATAAATCTAACACTATTTACAATTTTTCATTGCTTCTTTTTCCTTGCAGTTCCTTGCTATATGACTCATAAGCATGTCAAGGGTCATTGCATTTCACATTGCACACCATCAAATCCGATAGCGTGCCCTTTTGACCTATTGGGGTTTTGAACATTTTAGGCCACATTCCACTTGCTGCTGGGAGGCAAGATTTTGCTGACGTGTATTGCCGGAGGGGGGAAACCACGGCGGGTGAAAATTTCAATACCCTGCAGACTTTCAAATTTTCAGGCCTCTCGCTCTGGCAAATGTTTTGAATAAAGTACATAACTTGCCATGCTATGTCAGAACCTTCTGCCTCCTACGTTGCAAAAGGTATTGTGTTCATTTTCTTTGTCTTCTTTTCTTTGCTCTGTAGGACATCTTCTTTTCTTTACGACCTCACTAGCTAGCTAGTCTTTGTCTGATTGTCTCCATGAAGATGGCAAGATGCAGCTCATCCCCTACCCTACAAGCTGCACGATTTGGTGTGGCATTGTCTTCTTTACCCTGGTAAGTTGTCTTCTTTGCTTTGCTCACCTAACGAGCTCGGTGGTCTCTATCTTCTTTGCTTTGCTCGCCTCTTAAGCTAGATGATCTCTGTCTGATCGTCTCCATGGCAATGGCAATATGCAGTTCTTAATGGCTTGCAAGAGAACCAGACAAAGGCGGTGAGATAGGAATGCTGAAAACCTTGGTCAAGGCACAAGGAGCAGATTGCAGGATGAGGAAAGAAATGGCACAGACGAGGAAACAAGCTCAAAGTCGCAATGCAAGACACTTTTGCAATGTATGCGGAGGGAGAAACAATGAGAAGACATAAGACTCCTTGCAGAGCAATATTAGGAAGTGGTTGCAGAGATGGATGCATTCAAACATTGCCATATTGGAGGCAAAGAACACGAGCTGTGGTCAATTGATTGGTGGGAGAATTCATGGCAGCAACATCAAGCCATTCAGATGAGTACAAGTCTCCTATCATTAGAAGCTTTACCTCTTGCACCCTAAAATTCATAGAGTGACAACCCTGCCAACACCTTAAGAGATGCATGCACAAGAGCATTGTCACATGAAAACGCATTTCTAGAGTGAGAAACCCCGAAACCGTGAAATGCAAGAAACGTTTCAGAAACTCCTAATTTTTTTGGTTTCTTAAAAAAAATGGTTTCTCGAAATGTTAAAAGTTCCTATTGCTTGGAACTTTAGCAATGCAAAATTATATAGAATAAAAACCGAAACCTTGGTGTTTCTTAGCTGAAGGCCGAAACGTTTTGCCTCGAAACCCCAAAAACCCTGAAACGTCAAAAACCTCGAAATGTCAAAAACCCCGAGACAGTGCTTTTTAACATAAGAGATGGCCTAGAAAGTGAAAGGAAACATTTTTGACTTAGGAAGTAAAAATTTAGAAGAAAGTTGTAAAGCTTTTTGACTTGAAAATAAAAAATAATTGCACCATTCCATTATATAAAGAGTCAATTAATAATCAAAAAACAAAGGAGGCCAAAAAAATAAATCTAGGAATGCCTTAAGAGCTAGTCTTCATTAGGGACTTTGATGAGGACTCTAACTCCTTGAACACAAGGGTCAATTCTGAACTTGGTAGGGAGATAACACACAAAACCAAGAGCACGGGAAAGGACACCCCACGAGAACTTATGATTCCTAAAGTAAATCACATGACAAAACTTAGCTATTATCCTGACCCTCAGAAGGAGATTGAGAAAGTCCAAGAATTTAGTGATTTAGCTATGAAAAAATAAGAGACTCACAAACCTCTAGATGTGTCTAGTGTCATCATGGAAGAGACAAAGGCTTCCACCACTCGTAATTTGATATTTGAATGGTTTAATGGACAATTACCATACGGAAACCTTGATCCCATCTTGGAGATGGATTTTCTAGTCTCACCTAATATCTTTTTTGCAAAGGAGGTCATGAATTCACCACTGAACATCCCCAAATTGTTAGATTTCATGGCCTCACAAACAAGTATAATGATAACTGCCCAATTGAGTGGAGATCCTGAATTGTTTGAAGTAATGAGATCTCGCCTTAATGGAGAACTCAATGTAATATTTACTAACATGCATAAGACATGTCCCCATTATACAATGGAGATACCTGGAGTTAGGCCTGAATCAATAACCCAGTGAAAGAAGAAAATGCCAAATCTATGGTTGAAATTCCACTTAATAAATGTAACATGCCCATCTTCATTAATAAAAACATGTCCATGATGTACTAGATGAATTTATGAGTTTTTATGGTGTAAAAATTAATAATTTTATTAAACAAGCCATTTCTACTTAGAATCTTCAAATTTTGAGTCCAAATTTAGAATCTAAGTGTGGTTTTGCCCTAATATAGGATTTTACAGCATTTAAAACAGACACCGGATCAAGCTTATACGCGAATTTTGGTTATTTTTTGTTAAAAACGACGACCTTTAAACCTTAATAAATGCACGACCGGGTGTCCGATTGACAAACGGTTTGCACCCCAACGACTAGGGGAACATCCTGGACATTTTTACTGAAAAACATTTCACCCCCCGAGCGGCGATCTGGCATGCAAACTGAGGTCGGTGCCCCAAATTTGGAAGGATCGTACACACTCACCAAGGTGCCCGTACAATGGCTGCACAAGGACCAAAGGCTGACCATCCACTATATGGTCCACACGCACTGCCACGTAGACATCCATGCTACCACTGACCAAAAGGGTATATGTGTACCACTCCTTTGTCTGTGCACTGCCACCATACCTTTCCTCAGGCCCATGCAAACCACTGATCGACACACTTTGACAGTACACCGTCCTTTCAATCGTACTTTGCTCAGCGCCCACACCCGTACCCCACAGCTATATAAACCCCCAGGGCACTTCATGGTGGCTAGCACACATTCTTGCATAATGTATACCCTGTTTAAGGCCGTACCGCCAGCCCATACTGTCCTTCTGCACCTCCATACTATACCTACAGCCGCCCCTTGCAGCCTTCCTCTCCCAACTCTCAGATAAGCCTAGCCAACCCACCCTTTTGAGGAGAGAGTGTCCTTAGCTCTTCTCCCCCCCCCCCATATGCATTTTCCTCAAGGACATCTCACGAATCCCCCCCCATATGCATGGACTTTAGCAAGAGGTTTTTTACCTTAGAGAAGGTTCGCACGCTGCAGTTTTTGGCCTATAAAGTGAGCAAACAATCTCAGAATCGAGATCAGGATGGCCCCACCCCAGAAACACCAAAATATTGCCTCGGGAAGAGCACACAACAATGAGATTGGAGATGTAGGATCCCACTGGCCCCTTTGTGCACCGGATTCCCGATTGCTGGCAGTGGAAGCAGCTCCCTCTTGCGCGGGGTAGGATTTCCCATTCGCGGCCTCGCCCCCTCGACTGTCCGAGCACGAGACTAAGCTAGTGGTCATTCCGAAAACCGAAACCGAGAAAATTTCCCATGCTCGAAAAACGGGGATGATTCCACCATTTTGAATTTTTTAACGAATTTTTCTAACGAGGTCAAGATACTGAACTAACCTTCATCTGAATAAACCAGATAGAAGGGAAACTATTACAGACTTAACTTAAAGGAATCAACGCTTTTTTCCTAATTGAATCAGGCACAGCCGTTGATCTATTCATTTGAGAAGTCTTCAGGTTATTATTTAACTATATTCGAGTTCTAAGCGTATTCCTATTGATCAATTTTATTATTAAAACTCTACTGATTCCAACCTAACCCCATCCCATGGGTTAGCCACTGCCCATCAACCCCACTGGAATTGGTAGAACCAGACAAGTACTCACCCACCCATAATTGAATGCCTTTCTTAACTTTTGCTTTAGAATACAAATACACACACACTCCTCTTTAAACTTTAATTTATAAAACAATCCATTGACAAACAATTATTGGGGTTAGAGATGTTATAACTCAAAATTTCCATTCAATCCTTGTTTCTCACAAAACAGTATCACTCTAGACTCTCCGTTGAGACCAGCAGGTCAGCAATGAGATCTAGTAACAGATTATAATAATTTTCTCATCATCATACATATATATATCTTCCACGACATACGCATGGGTGTCCTAAGCACCGCGAGCCTGTGCGCATTGCCTGGTCAGAACCCTCTAGGATCCTCCTTAGGTGTCCTGGCACTTCACTTAGGGACCGCTTCGTCGGCCCTCACCCATCATATCGGAAGCACACCATTTTACACCATACCTAGGCTGGTCAAACCCAGGTTTTTGCTGGGTGAGTCGTCCTTTGAACACTCCCCCCACAAGCTGTTACAACCGAACTTCCCTTAGAAAATACATATACCAAATGCTCCCTCTAGCATTCTGGCATAAGACAGTCCTTTAAGAAAACATGGTTTCTATGTAAGTTTTCAGTTTTGTTTTTCTTTTGAATACAATGAGTATATCTTAATTTCGTATCTCAAGACGTCCGGATCACAGGTGTCTGGATTTCCAAGTAGAATTCCTCGAATTCTGAATTCTTGATCCTCAGATCAAAATCAAAGGTCTCAACTTAGTTTCAGATTCGGTGGGTGATTTGAGTGTAGATTACTGAACTTATCACATCGTCTTTTGTGGAGACTGACGAAGGAGTTACGTCTTGGTCATAGTCTGATTCAGGGTTGAGTCTGGAAAGGTTCTCCCTGAACCATCTTTCTTGAAGGATAATATTTCAATTACTACTTTACTGAATTTCATTCATTGAGTATTTTACTTAACTGAATTCAAAACTAGTCACAAATTCCTATGAGGAATAAATTATTAATTTATCTGAAATTTCGACTTTGATAGTTTTTTTTGAATTTTCTCATTACCCTCCTAGAGAATATGAAACGATATAATTTTTCTTCACTGAGTATTTACTTATTCATTTTCCAATATTCATGGGATTTAAACATAGGATTAAAAAGAACTCTTATTTTGATTAAAAAATTATGTATGCATCTATTTATGCATAAAATCCAACTTCTATGGAAATAACACTTTTATATAAAAGAAAAATCCTTTTATGCATCTATTTATGCATTAAAAAAATCAATTTTGATGAAAGTAACACTTTTATAATAAAAAAATTCTTTTATGCATCATTTTATGCATAAAAATCAATATTGGTGAAAACAACACGTTTGCAATAAAAAAATTCTTTTATGCATCATTTTATGCATAAAAATCAATATTGATGAAAGTAGCACTTTTATAATTAAAAAATTCTTTTATGCATAAAAATCAATATTGATGAAAGTAACACTTTTATACTAAAAAAAATTCCTTTATGCATCATTTTATGCATAAAAATCAATATTGATAAAAGTAACACTTTTATAATAAAAAAAATTCTTTTATGCATCATTTTATGCATAAAAATCAATATTGATGAAAGTAACACTTTTATAATAAAAAAATTTCTTTTATGCATAAAAATCAATATTGATGAAAGTAAGACTTTTATAATAAAAAAACTTCTTTTATGCATCATTTTATGCATAAAAATCAATATTGATGAAAGTAATACTTTTATAATAAAAAAAATCTTTTATGCATCATTTTATGCATAAAAATCAATATTGATGAAAGTAACACTTTTACAATAATTTAAAAAATTCTTTTATGCATTTATTTATGCATAAAAATCAATATTGATAAAAGTAACACTTTTATAATAAAAAAAATCTTTTATGCATCTATTTATGGATAAAAATCAATATTGATGAAAGTAACACTTTTATAATAAAACAAATTCTTTTATGCATAAAAATCAATATTGATGAAAGTAACACTTTTATTTATAATAAAAAATTCTTTTATGCATCTATTTATGCATAAAAATCAATATTGATGAAAGTAACACTTTTATAATTAAAAAAAATCTTTTATGTATCTTTTTTTGCATAAAAATCAATATTGATGAAAGTAACACTTTTATAATAAAAAAAATTCTTTTATGCATAAAAATCAATATTGATGGAAGTTACACTTTTATAATAAAAAAAATTCTTTTATGCATCATTTTATGCATAAACATCAATATTGATGAAAGTAACACTTTTATAATAAAAAAATTCTTTTATGCATCATTTTATGCATAAAAATCAATATTGATGAAAGTAACACTTTTATTATAAATTTTTTTAAATCCAATATACATCTTTCTATGTATAGAATATAAATCTAATGAAAATCACTCTTAAAAAAAAATCAATATGCATCTTTCTATGCATAGAATTTAAATCTAATGAAAATCACTCTTTTATAAAAAAATAATAATCAATAGCATCTTTCTATGCATAGACTTTAAATCTAATGAAAATCACTCTTTTATAAAAAAAAATCAATATGCATCTTTCTATGCAAAGAATTTAATTTTAACTGGGGGATAACTTCTTGTACTTCCTAAGAGATAGAGAACTTCTTTTGGGGCGTACTCGAATGAAGACCATATCTGCTTCTTCGAATTTTCTATCCGACCTCTTCTTATCTGCATACTGCTTATGTCTATCCTGGGCAACTTTTATATCTTTGTGAATTGGCTGCATCTACTGCTACATGTCATCAAGCATCTGTCTGGACATCTCGACCCTAATCAATGGGTCAGACCAAGTTAATGGAGTTAAGCAATCTTGTTCATACAAAGCTTTGAAAGGGCTCATCCCAATACTTCTGTGATAAGAAGCATTGTAGGCGAACTCGACTAGGTGTAGATAGCTTAACCACTTCTTGGGTTCCCTGTCACCCACAGCATGACCGAAGTATATCTTTGATTACTTGGTTCACCCTTTCAGTTTGACCATCGGTCTCCGGGTGGTAAGCTATGCTGAGATCCAAGAAAGTTCCTACTGCTTCAAAAAATGCAGTCCAGAATCTTGACGTGAATTTGGGATCTCGATCACTTACTATTCTTCTGGGTAGGCCACGCAATCTGAAGATTTCTTTGAGGAACACTCAGGCCACATCCACTGCAGTGTAGGTTTCTTTTACTGGAATCAGATGGGTAACTTTGGTTAGTCTATCAACTACCATGAAGATGGAGTTGTAACCTGATTGCACTGAGGGTAATCCAGTAATAAAATCCATACTGATACATTCCCACTTCATCTGGGGAATCTCTAATGGACGTAACTTCCCAGGCATTTTTACTCTCTCGGCCTTGACTTTCTGATAGGTCAGACATTGACGTACATGATTAATGACATCCTTTTTTAGACCAAGCCAAAAGAATCTTTTCTTCACAGACATGTAGGTTTTGATGAAACATGGATGTCCTGCAAAATAAGGCTGTAGTTCCCTCATCATTGGGAATGCATAGTCTATGATTATAATACATAATTCCATCATCTAGGCTGTACCCTTGAACTCAGTTCAACTCCTCTGGAATTTTGCTTTCCTACATAAGTAGGGTAGCAATAGGGCCAAAGAATCTATCCTGCATGATCTTCTCACTTGCTTTCCTACATAAGTAGGGTAGCAATAGGGCCAAAGAATCTATCCTGCATGATCTTCTCACTTGCTTCAATAATCAAAGGATTTGACACTATAGTAATTGCAAGCAAGGAGGCTTTTCTGCTGAGGGCATTTGCTTTCACATTTTCTTTGCCTGGGCGGTACTTGATTTCCAAATCTTTTTCTTGTAGGGTGTCCAGAAGCTCATGAATTCTGGGGATACTTATTCTTAACTGTCCAGCTGATTGAGACCTCTGTAGTCCACACAGAGTCTTAGCGTTCCATCTTTCTTTTTCTGAAAGAGAACTGGCGCACTCCAAGGTGAAACACTGGGTCTCACAAACCCTTTTTCTAATAGCTATCTAAGCTGATCCTTGAGTTCGATGGCTTCAAGAACTGGCATTTTGTATTGGCTGAGCTCCGAGGGTCAATTCTATCACATGATCTACTTCCCAAATTGGAGGCATCTTTATTAATTCTAATGGGAATAATTCATCATAATCACTTAACCATTCAAGTTCTTTAGCTTTTAACTTTGAGTCTATTGGATTCATTTTGACAACATAAATGAGATGCTTCTTTCTAAGTCCTTTTAGTAACTTAGAAGCCTTTACTAACTGCAGACTTGGGGATCCTAAAATTTTGGTTCCTTCTTGAACTTTATTTCCATGGAGGTCAAGGAAGGAAATGGTTCCATTATGACAGTGAATGTCAGCTTGATTTTCATGGAGCCAATCCATTCCAAGGATCCCGTCGAAAACTCCCAAAGGTATAACTTTGAACTGACAGTCAGTTAAATTCCCATCTAGATTGAACTGAATACGATCTGTCTCAAGGTGAGTGAAAAGAATCTTCCCACTTGCCAATTCAACTTGCATAGGTTTCCCTGATTTCTGATCTAAGACTAGCTTACGTAAGCATCCAGGGGAAATGAAAGAATGATTATAGCCTAAATTAATCAAAAGCTTAAAAGGCTTACCCTGATACTCAGCTGGAGTATGAATGACAGAGAATTGACGGTTTGGCCCCTAGTTTTCAATTGTTGCATAAATTTGTCCTCTTTCTTCTTCCACTACTTCTGCTATTGTGACTACTAGCTGCTGCAGTCTGAGGTGGAACACTTTCTCTTTGGTTGCCCCAGTTTTGGGAAGGAGTTTTGAGGCTACTTTGGATAGAGGCAGATGGCTGAGCTGGAGTTCTCCTGGGATTGCCCTGATTTTGAGGAGATGGACCGTGATTTGACTGATAGGAAGGGGATGGTCTCTGCACTCTTGGTTCTTGACGTCCCTATCCCCTTGACATGGCAGGAGTCGGGCAGTCTCTTAGCTTGTGACCAAAACCCTAGCATCCAAAACATCGGTTCTCACTTCTGAGCTCAACCCTTTGAATTCTTGACATTGGTGGGGCTCCTGAGAAAGTGTTCTGTGTGGGAAGGGTCTTCCTTCACTTCTAAATCTCCCAGTATCTTGATTTTGAATTGGGCCTTGCTGCCTCTTTGGGGGAGGAAAGTTTGAAGTACTTCCCGGGGTTTGGAGTCTTTTAAAGTTAGAGGGTGCAAGCTTTGGCGGGACCTTAACAACAAAGGCTTTGGCGAAGTCTTTTGCCATTCTTACTACTTCGGCCATTGAGACAGGTTTGGCATTCTTTACTAAGGTGTCCAATGGCTCGTTCATTCCTCGAATGAATCTGACCACCATCAGTTGCTCTTCATCCAATTGTGGGGAATATTTGAGGAGAAGGGCAAAAGCTTGATGGTACTCTTCAATTGTCCGACTATCCTGCTTTAGTTCCAAGAACTTATTCATTTTAGTTTCAAGGAAGCCCGAAGGACAAAACCTCTTTTTGAGGTAAACTTTAAGATCGGTCCAGGTCTGGGTATTCTTGTCAAGACGGTAAATCTCGTAGTGATTCCTCCAACAAGTGACCCTGGCCGTTTCCACAATCTTTAACCTAGCGAGAGCCATCTTGCTTCTCTCATTGTAGCGAGTTACATCAAAGTATTCCTCCATTGCCTCAATCCGCTTTTCCACTACTTCACCTAACTGCTCTCCTTCACCCTTGAAGGGACCAGGTTGGGATTTGTGCAGGGATTTTCAAACATCCGGATGTAACTCTTCGTCATCGGCGGTTAGATCCGGTTGCCTTGCACGTGCGCCTCATGATTGACAAAACGAGATTTTCGTCAACTTAATTTTGACAACAGATTTATGATTATTTAATTTTTACGATTTATTCAGAATCATGGCTAAGGAAATATTTTGCCTGAGCCTCTGACGCTGATTGGTACTGACATTAACACATCGTCCTCCACAGGACCACATATACCGATGTTGCTCAAGAGGATCAGGAAAGTAAAGACTCTCAAAATGACGTGCGAGTCTCACTCTGCTTACTCGGGTCGTAGCAAAGTTGATGAGTGCTCGAATGCAAAGGCTATCATATCCTGACTCTGGGAGAGTTCAAGAATGCCAGATAGATTCGGGGTATCCATGTGTAAATTTCCAATTCAATTTATGAGTTTTCAATTTTGGAAGTTCATTCAACATAAATTTAACAAGCGAAAATATTATTTCCCAGATTTACTTTAAAATTTTAAGCAATTTTTGATGCTATTACGTAAATTTACACAGCGCTCTGATACCAATTGTAGGATCCCACTGCCCCCTCCGTGCACCGGATTCTCAATTGCAGACAGAGTGGAAGCAGCTCTCTCTTGCGCAGGGTAGGATTTCCCACTCGGGGCATCGCCCTCGAATGTCCGGGCACCACGAGTCTAAGCTGGTGGTCATTCTAAAAACCAAAACCGAGAAAATTTTCCATGCCCGAAAAACGGGGACGATGCTTAGATCAACTAGCTGCAAAGAGGGCGACATTAGCTATGTTGGTATCCCCTGAAACAAAGAAGAAATTGCTTGGACGCACAATGTTGAAGATGAAACACAAAAATGTTTTTATGGCATTCATCTCGTACAAATGAAACATCGTGTGATTAGTGTGATACCAACAACCATACTAGTGATTACTTATCCAATACTACCACCGTGCTGGTTATCATGCACAACCAACCATCGGGCTGCTACCACCATCATATCATGTGATTTGTCTACCGATACCAACCATCGCACTAGTGATAACTCATCCAATACTACCATCCTACTGGTGATAACTCATCCAATACTACCACTGTCATATCGTGTGATTTGTCTGCCGATACCAACTGTTGAGATATCGAGATCGTTTAGTGAGGTGGTGGCCACTGATGACGTGCCTGGGGGATAGGCCCCACACTTACACCACTGGCATGGTTGGTGAGATCATGGGAGATATGCGGCTAGTGGGATGACAGGCTGGTGACAGCCATTCTAGAGACTGGCATAGTTATAGCGCCAGCTCATTTAGTCGGGTTCACACTATAGAGAACCCGTGTGTATTGGTTGAGTACCTTTCATATTGGGTGTACTCTTATTCTTGTATATGATGTGTTGAGTGTTGAGTGAAGAAGAAGAAGATTTCAGCCTCTCACCTTGTGTGTTCTCTATTAGGGTTTTGTGAGTGTGTGTGTGCTTGCAAGAGCTCAAGATCTCTTCCCCCCTGCATCTTTTCATGGTATCAGAGCCTGGTTCGTGCTAAGGGCTGAGCTGCAAGCAAGAGAACCACAGGAAGCGATACAAGGGTAAGAGCTTCAACTACTCTTCCCTATTGTGTTGGTGACTACACCCTTGTCGGGAGCTCTACGGGAGGCACCGGCAAACGGTCTCTGATTGAGGAGCTTTCTTCGCGGGAGTAAAGCTATAGGGCAACTATAGGACTGAAATTTTTGGGCCGAAAACGCTTTTCGGGCGCGTCTGGACCTCCGTTTTTCAGAAAGCAAGCGATTTCGAGCACTGCGGGTAAGTCATCGATTCTCTGCAGAACTCTGTTTTAAGAACTGCAGGAAGACAGATTGACTATGCAGACACTGTGGGTGCTGCAAAGAGGTCTACAGTTGCCATTGGGTGTATGTATGCACATTGAAGTCACTGGTTGTGACATTTGAGAGTACTACAGTACCGCTGTGCAGAAAATACAGCAGTTTGTGTAGAAAAGCCAGAGTGCAGTTTCTGGTAAAATTGTGTGTTTGGCAAGATGTCTAATGATGGCATAACACAGATTGTGGCTGAGAAGCTGGATAAGAATAACTTCCATGCTTGGAGGTTCAAGTTGACGAATTTCCTGATGGGAAAAGGCTATTGGGACTACATAGAAGGTGAGCATGAAGAGGCACCGGAGATACCGGATATAAATCCGACTGTTGCAGATGTGAAAGAATTTAAAGACTGGAACCAAGGAGCCAGGAAGGTTATGTATTGGCTTTCCATTAGTATACAGGACACCATGATTGGGCACATTCAGGATGCCAAGTCCCCCAAGGAGGCGTGGGACACCTTGGTAAAGCTCTATGAAACAAATACCAAGGCACGTAAGATACAGTTGAAGAATGAACTTCATACTGTGGAGAAAAAGAGCATGTCTGTGAATGACTATGCGCTGAAGATAAAGGGTATTGTGGAATCCCTTGCATCTATTGGTGTGTAGTAGATGATGATGACAAGGTGGAAGTCTGTCTACGTGGTCTCGGGCCACAATACAAGGCGTTTAAGACGTCTATTCAGACTCGGGAAAACATTCCCAACTTTACAGATTTGGTGTCTATGCTGATTATCGAAGAGAAGAACTTGGGTGAAGACCAACAGTCTTCACAAAGCAAAAACAATTTAGAGCAACATGCCTTTTACGCGAGTTCAGGAAGAGGACGAGGTAGAGGAGGCCGTGGACGCGGTCAAGGAGGTGGCCGAACAGGTAATCAGAATTATGGCCAGTAGCAGCAACAACAACAACAGTCCCAGAATCAACAACAACAACAACACGCAGGTGGAAGAGGCAAATTCAGAGGCAGGGGGAGTCAAAGAGGCCGTGGAAATTGGCAAAGGCAATATAATGATGCACGTGAATGCTATTATTGTGGTAAGCCTGGACATGTGCAGGCAGAATGTTATAAGAAGCAGGCTGACATGCAAAATGGGAAAGTGCAGCAAAACAACTATGCATCCTCAAGCAGAAATAATGAGGATAATGAAAGGTTGTTTGTTATGCAGCATGTCGTGAATGCCATGTCTGAAAATGTTGATGTAGCACAAAAAGATAATGTATGGTATGTGGATTCAGGCGCTTCGAACCACATGACGAGTCATGGGGAGTGGTTCAAGGAGATGAAAAACCCAGAAAGACCAGGTTTTGTGGAAACATGGGATGACACTGCTCATCCAATTGCCCACGTTGGAGATGTGCCATTGTCTATGCAGGATGGCAAAGTGAAGTACCTTGCAGATGTACTTCATGTACCGAACATAACAAAGAATCTGGTTTCAGTTGGCCAGATGATTGAGCAGGGTTTGCAGGTTCGGTTTAACCCTGATGGATGTTATGTTGAAGATTTTAAAGACAAGTGCAGGTTGGTTGCGAAAGGCAACAGAGTGGGCAGAATGTTTACGTTGGATGTAGACATGCCTGAGATGAGTGCTACGATGTTTGCAAATGGTTCAGGAATTGTTGCAGACACAGACATATGGCATAAAAGAATTGGACATGTAAATGTGCAGAGATTGAAGTCTATGCAGACAAAAGGAATTGTGACAGGGCTGCCAAAATTTAAAGTGGAAGGTATGCAGAAAATATGTGAAGCATGCCAATTTGGGAAGCAAACAAAGCATGTGTTTCCACGTAACAGATATGAGAGCAGAAATGCACTAGATGTTGTGCATTCAGATGTATGGGGTCCTACGAAGACCATATCTATGGGAGGCTGCAGGTATTATGTGACTTTCATTGATGACCACACAAGGAAAGTGTGGGTATATTTCATGAAAGAGAAGAGTGAGGTGTTCACTCACTTTCAGAATTTCAGAGTTTTGGTTGAAAAGCAAACAGGGAAATATGTCAAGTGCCTAAGGTCAGATGGAGGGGGAGAGTACTTCTCCAATGAGTTCTCTGAATTTTTGAAGAAGAATGGTATTCGAAGACAGTTTACATGCAGATACACTCCGCAGCAAAATGGAGTTGCTGAGCGGAAAAACATGCACATTGCTGAGATTGCGCGAGCATTGATGGAAGAGAAGAATATGCCGCATTGCTATTGGGCTGAGGCTGTTTCTACAGCAGTATACATCATGAACAGGACTCCAACTGCAGCCATACATGATGTAACTCCAGAGGAGAGGTTTACTGGCAGAAAACCAGATTTGTCTCATCTGAAAGTTTTTGGATGCATTGCATATGTGCATGTGCCAGATGAGTTGAGAACTAAGCTGGATCCAAAAGCTGAAAAATGTGTGTTTATTAGATATTCCCTTGAGCAAAAGGGATACAGGTGTTATAACCCTGCTACACGTGAGTTGAGGGTAAGCAAGGATGTTGTCTTTGATGAGATGAGCAGCTGGTATGCTGCTGAAAAAGAAGCTGTCGGGGCTGATGTGAGTGGAAGTGTGGTTGCACAGAATGCAGGTCAGCAATCACAGTCTTTGAGTGGACCAGGAGAGTCCTCATCTAGTGGGTCTGTTGATAGACCATGGAGTGGCAGGCTGCGTCATAATACCAGCCCTGCAAACGTGATTACTACATCACGTAAAGGAAAAGAGAAAGTGGTTGAGCCCCTTGGTATGCCCGACATTTCTGCAGGGCATTCTCATGTTGATGGAGAGTCTAGTGGCTCAGATATGAGCCTTGATGAGGAGCTTGGGATCCCAGCTATGAGAACACCTGGTGTAAAGAAGGCTATGGAAGCCATGAATGAAAAGCTGCGAAGATCTGGGAGAGTGAAAAATCCTGTGCAGAGATTTACCTATGATGGTTATGTGGCACATCACTATGCATATATGGCAAAGGTTGTGCAGGTTGTAGAGCCCACATGCATTGATGAGGCTATTGGAAATGTGTGTTGGGAGAAAGCTATGGATGAGAAGATGGATGCACTATATGGAAATGAAACTTGGGATTTAGTGCAATTGCCTGAAGGCAAGAAAGCCATTGGATGCAAGTGGGTGTACAAAGTAAAACATAACAGTGATGGAAGCATAAACAGGTACAAGGCTAGATTGGTAGCCAAAGGATATGCATAGACATATGGGATTGATTATGAGGAAACTTTCAGCCCAGTTGCCAAGATGGCAACGGTGAGAGTTGTGATAGCAGTGGCTGCATCAAAGCAATGGTCTTTACATCAAATGGATGTAAAGAATGCATTCTTGCATGGGGATTTGCAAGAAGAGGTGTATATGTTGCAGCCACCTGGTTATGAGGATGTGGGTCACCCCGAGCATGTCTGCAGGTTGAAGAAAGCCTTGTATGGCTTAAAGCAAGCACCAAGAGCATGGTCTGACAAGATTTCTGAATATCTTGTCACTATTGGCTTTCATGTAGCCAATGCAGATTTCTCATTGTATGTGAGACATGGTGATAGAGGGGTTGTGCTTGTTGCCATCTATGTAGATGACTTGATCATTACGGGGGACCATGATGCAGAGATCTTTGATGTAAAGATCTTGCTTAGATAGAAGTTCGAGATGAAGGATCTGGGGGAGCTTAGATATTTCTTGGGCATTGAGGTGATTAGGTCACCACATGGTATTGGATTACTGCAGAGACAGTATGGCTTGGACATGTTGTCCAAGTATGGTATGACAGGCAGTAAGCCTATTTCTGTGCCATTGGATTAGAATGGCAAGTTGAGTGCAGATTCAGGAGAGATCTTGGAGGATCCTACTCTGTACAGGAGCATAGTAGGAAGTTTGATCTACATGACGATCACCAGACCAGATTTGAGCTATGCTGTTGGGTTGGTGAGTCAGTTTATGCAGGTTCCACGGAAACCGCATTTGGATGCAGTGAGACGCATACTGAGGTATGTGAAGTCTACTTTGCATTGTGGACTATTCTATGAGACTGGGACAGAGATATGTGTACATGGGTACATAGATGCTGATTGGGCTGGTAGTATCTCAGATAGAAGATCTACCAGTGGATTCATGTTTTCTTTGGGGAGTGCTGCTGTGACTTGGAGCAGCAAGAAGCAGTCTACGGTTGCTCTATCGAGTACAGAGGCCGAGTACAGAGGAGCTGCTATGGCAGCATGTGAGGTAGCTTGGTTGAGAAAGCTACTTGCAGATTTGGGTCTATCAGTGGATAGACAAGTTGTCATTTTCTGTGACAACATTAGCAGTATACAGTTGGCTAGGAACCCAGTCTTTCATGCTCGTACGAAGCACATAGAGGTCCACTACCACTTCGTCACAGAGAAGGTCTTGGCAGGAGACCTTGACCTTGTTTATGTCAGCACAGAGTATCAGGTAGCTGACATCTTCACCAAAGCATTGGGTACAGAGAAGCTCCGCAGATTCAGGGCTTCGCTTGGTGTACATGAGATGGAGTTGAGCTCGAGGGGGAGTGTTGAGATATCGAGCTCGTTTAGTGAGGCGGTGGCCACTGATGACTCGCCTGGGGGATAGGCCCCACACTTACACCACTGGCATGGTTGGTGAGATCATGGGAGATATGCGGCCAGTGGGATGACAGGCTGTGTGACAGCCATTCTAGAGACTGGCATAGTTATAGCGCCAGCTCATTTAGTTGGGTTCACACTATAGAGAACCCGTGTATGTATTGGTTGAGTACCTTTCATATTGGGTGTACTCTTATTCTTGTATATGATGTGTTGAGTGTTGAGTGAAGAAGAAGAAGATTTCAGCCTCTCACCTTGTGTGTTCTCTATTAGGGTTTTGTGAGTGTGTGTGTGTGCTTGCAAGAGCTCAAGCTCTCTTCCCCCCTGCATCTTTTCACCAACCACCACGCTGGTGATAACTCATCTAATACTACCACCGTGCTGGTTAAACCACCGCCTTGGTGACCACTTATCCTGTACTACCACCGTGCTGGTTAAGATCCCTAAAAAGAGAGACCAACCACTTCCTAGTACTACCACCACATTGGTTGCGGTCCTAAATTAGCTTAATTAAATTAAATATCATCGCATTGGTGGTGACTACCAACGTCCTAAATTAAATATAGTGTGACTTGTTTGCCCCGACGATAACCAACCACTGCGCACTGGTGATAACTTATCCAATACTACCACCATGCTAGTTAAACCACCGCGCTGGTGACCACTTATCATGTATTACCACCGTGCTGGTTAAGATTCCTAAAAAGAGAGACCAACCACTTCTTAGTACTACCACTGCGCTGGTTGCGGTCCTAAATTATCTTAATAAGGGAAAGATGAAAGTTGTTATCCTGGGCCTTAATAAGAGAAAAGTTGAAACACGCGGGAGAGATGGAGATATGCGGAACCACGCAGTGGTTGAAACGATACTTGAAAATATCACCAGCACGATTGGAATAGCATTGCGGTTCATTCTTTAAAATAGACCTAGCGCGGTGGTATTACCTACAAACACCAGTGTGATGGTCATTTTCATTAGATTGCATGCAAAAACCAGTGCAGTGGTGGAGAGAGTTAACCAGTGCGCTGGTGGAGAGAGCCATGTAGTGACACATGTCCAACTTTGCGTGATGGGAAAGACCACCGCGGTGGTCTTTTCCAGCAAAGAGCGAGACTAGCGAGGCGCGCAAGCTACATAGTGACACGTGTTGAGCTCTGTGGTGTTGAGAACAAGGATTTTTGGCAGATTATATTTGCGTGATGACATCGATTAGTGAGACAAGGACCGTAAAATACGCATGGAGTAAAGGCACGTGGTGATTCGTGTCGAGGTCTTCAGTGTTCAGAGCAGAGTAATTAATATGCTAGTATTAGGTTTGGGTGATGACATCGACTAGTGACAAGGACCATAAAATGCGCATGGAGTAAAGACACGTGGTGATGCGTGTCGAGGTCTTCAGTGTTCAGCGTTTAGAGCAGAGTAATTAATATGCTACTATGCCAGAAAAAAAATCGACGAGAGCGCTAGTCCGCTCTAAATCCAAAATCTCACCCCCTGCGCATCCCACAGTGCAGCCCCAAAAGTGCCCCAAAAATAGTTCTGCGAATGGCTACACCCGATCGTGCATTGACCCCTTTGAGAAAATTTGTCATACGATACTTCCAAATGCAAAAGTTGTGCCTATCAAGCTTCTCATCAACAATTTTATCAAGATTGTCACTCATTTTATTTACCCCACAATTCTCACTGAGGATTTCCAATAATCAACTCAAACATACACATACACACATAAACCTTGGCACCAATGCTATCCACACAACCCAACATTTTTATGGCGCTTTGGACTTAAAAACATTGTTTACAAATGTTGAAAACAATCTGACGCCGCTCACAAATTCTAAGAAATGCATCCAAAAGAGTCCTCCACTTTTGCAGAAACCTTTAATTTTCTTATGTTATGCATACAAGATCATCCACATAGCATTTGAGCTCAACTATGTGCAAACAATCCACTTTGCCTTGTTGTGACGGGTTTTTTTGAGCTTTCCAATCTTCCAAAACACTGGGAAATGATCAAATCAAGTGTGGACGATATGCATTAACATCCATACATCCTCCATGTAGCATATAAGCATCATCTGAGGTCATTACATGCCAAACACATGCTAGTGATTTATAGTCACTAATCCCACTCTAATCACTTCAAATGAGATCCAAATTCAAGGCTTAGGCATTCATTAGCTCCATATGATGTTTCTCCACCTTTGTGTAAGAGTAATTGATCCAATTTTGTGTAGTGAGTGAGTAATTGATGAATTAGCAAGCTCTGCTTTGCTAATTATAGGCTTAATCCTCTGCTAATATGCTCCAAATCAGCTCTTTATTGCTTAATACACTTAACCAAGTGTCTCCACATCAATGTGCACCAATTTTCTAAGCTCTACGTGTAACCAATCACTTCATATAGCTCCAAGGGGTACCAAACGTGTAAAATGATAAAATTCTGCTCTCCAATGGACTGGTTTTTGTACTCCACTTGCTCCTAGGAGGTTTTGGAGAGTTGCTAATCACCAATAAGTACATATATGCCTTAGATTTGGTCCTAGGTATGCTCTAATCACATCAATGCTTCCAATTTGCACATAAACAGGCTCCAATGGCTTCAATTTTGGGCATATACTCTCTGGTTTGTGAAGCTTCCAAAAACAGTGATTTTCCATCTTGTTCAATGCATCAAATGGCTTTAAATCGATGCTAGTGCTCACTCGCAAGTGGCTATTATATCACACAATGCCACATACATGTGTCCTTCACCAAATACATGCATTTTATTCTTTCCAATCAAGATCTCAAGCTTTCCATTAAAGCTTGCAAAAAACCAAAAATTTCACTTGCTTTGGGCATCTTAAATCCTGTTTTGCTTGTGTCAAATCACCTGCACGCCGTGGGGGCAATCTACCACACTTGCTCAGTCAGGGCAAACCATGCCTTTGATAGGTGTGGGGTTGAGTGGTGCAGGGCCGAGTGGTGCAGACCCATTACGATATGGTTGTGATGAGCCTACACTACCTTCCTCTACTAGACCCACCCCCGCTCCCTCACATCCGTCTTCACCATGATGACGATGTAGTAAGGAGTCTAGGGGGTAGTAAACGTGCTAGTGGGGGGGAAGTAGGCTACTTTTTCTTTGGCAAAAGTAGCACAAGGTCTCCCAATGCATCTCCCCAATAGGGGGGCTCTTCATCTACACATTATAAGCTAGCCCCCAAGAGACCCATTCCACCATTTAATCCACGCCTCCTACCATACAAGGTGGATGCAGATGGTACCCTCGTGTGATGGATGCATGAGGAAAGCAAGTCATGAACTATATGCATGTACTTGCAAACCTGGAGTTCATGAACTCCTTCAAAGAGTGGAAACCACAAGATGAACTGTCTAAGCAATACATTATCGATGTGCTTAAGTCGGAGTTCCCACATGCGGGCCTTTGCTTCTCTGAGGCTTCTCTGAGGAGTGGATGCAGAGGTGGATCAAGGTTTCACTCTCTAATAGGAGAGCAAATATCAAGAGAGCAATAAAGAATAATTTGGAGAAGCCTAGCGTGTGTACGGCCGAGGAGTGGAGGCACGCACACAGCTTCGTGAGAAAGCACCCAAGTGCTTTTCAACAACAAGCGGTGGTGTGAGTGCTTCCCGACTACGGAAGCGAGGGGGTTCGCACTTTGGCTCCGGCGGAAAATCCTCCTTTCTTACTCGCATCGTAAGTAATCATTTCTTCTCTTCTTTCATTTCGTTTTGTACTATATTGTTTTCTTGAAATAATTGTGTATTTTCTTAATTGTTTTTTGTAGAGGGAGGTTGTTGGTCATGAGACCCAACAAAGGAGGAGTATAACTATGGGTATAGAGCCTCCCGTCTGCAATTGTGGGCGTGGATGCGTACCTGAGGTGTACGCTTGGATGATTCCATTTTAGGGACTCAAGTAGATGAGGTAAGTGAGCCTAAATCATTCTCTTTTCTATGTCTAATTGTATTTTAATGCTCTTGCTTACCTTGCGCTTGATGGCATGTATGTAAGATGAAGATGGGGATCCAAATTATCAGCGTGAAGCAAGTGAAGAGGATGAGGAAGATGATGATGATTGATGATCACTCGGAATCTGATGAGGATTCCGGTTAGACACCTCCTCATACCTCTTCATTAGGCCCAAAATTTTTGAGATATAATAGCTTTTTGGGTTCAATTGCATTCTCCACAATATATGTGTTTGTGTTATAAATATAAAACTGTGACTCTGTTTTAATTTCAAAAAAAAGAGCCGGGGCAGACTCGGGAGCTGTGCAAAGCTTTCCCTGCTCACAGTAGTAAAAATAGCAATGAAATATTGCTGCTCATCAGTAGATATTTCATTGTTCCACAACGAAATGTCATGTTATTGTTGAGCAGCGATATTTTGCTGCTATTTTTACTGTTGAGCACCGAACCCGTTGTATCGAAAATAGCAGTGTTTCTAGCAGAGCAAAAATGGCCCGACACCTAACTACCCTTTTAAATATAAAAACGCTGCTAGACTCTCATTCTCTTGTAGTGCGCCTCACCTCGACAAGGGTGGTAAACATGGATCTATCGCACATTTAAGTAGAATGGTCGTCCCCTAGTTTATATTGTTAAATTTGCAGCAATGTGATGAGCTATGGTGGATCAAATGCTAGAATCAACATCATTAGAAAAAGAGATTAGATGATATTTAAGATATGATTAGTGAAAAATTAATTGATAGCTTAATGTAGGCATAGATAATCAAAAACCAAATTTTTTTTTATTAGGCCAATGTCTCAATTTATAGAGTTTACATCCAAGCTTCTAATCCCACTGATCTCCCCTTGATTCAATAAACTCTTTTGCTTGATTCTCTCCACCTCTTCCCAGAATATCTCCACACCTCCTAAATCTTCTGCTACCCTTTATTCTCTCGGAGTAGATACTTCTCACCTTTTCATAGCTTCTCTCACATTTACAGATTCTCTTTTACAGCCTCTTGCTAAGGGCTTGTGCCCGCACACACCCTATTCACTTGTATATTTCAAAACCTCTCAAGTGAATAATCCTAGCACACCTGGACCCTATACCAAGTTTCCCTCCTACTTGGTAGTCCACGCGACCAGTGCCTCAAGTCTCTAAACTCATAGTCCTTGACACTCTCTCTCTCTATATGTGTCCAAGGCTACTACAAGTTCCCGTGACCTTGACTAAAGTTCTCACACATACATCTACCACATGGCCTACATCATCGGTGGCTCAGAGGTGGTTTTACTCTGTTGTGGGCAGGTTACATTGGGTTGTGGGGTTTCTCTCTCTCTCTCTCTCTCAAAAAAGATGATCTGACTCCACTTCCTTAGGAGCCTCCATGAAGTTTACCGATGTCGTTCCTTCTCCACTGGGTTTGCTGTAGCACTCTTGCCATGTGTCTTGGCTTTCTATAGTTGTGGGCAAGTGAAGGTCCTTCCTCTGCCTCTTCCTCATCCTCGTCCTCGATAGAATCCTCCTCAGGTGTGAAGAATGCTTTTTCTTCTCTAGCTTTTGAAACCAGCCATTTCTTCTCTTTGACCCTGGTCTCTTGCTCTAGTAGAGCTCCATCTATCTCGTGCAGCTTCAATTCAGGTACATTCTTTAATGTTGCTACAATGTTTTCATATTCACCTTTGTCCACACTCTTCAGAAGCACTGCTAGTGCCTCATCATCTTCTACCTTTCTGCCAATGGTGGCTGCTAGTTGTTGCTTAATGCGTTTATATTTGTTCAAGTGTGTAATTGAAGGTTCACTTTCCTTCATATCCAGTTTATAGAATTGCATTAATAGATTTATCTTTGAATTTTTTGCTTGAGTGCCAAATAATTTATTGAGTTCATCCCATGCATCTTTTGCCCATTGTATCCCTGTGATGTGATAAATGATTTCATCATTTAAACTGAGTGCAATAAGTCCTAATGCTTTCTCATTCCTACTCTTCCACTCATTTTTCCTACTCATCTCTGGGCATTCATCTCTTCCCTCAACTAGGCCCCACAGATTTTTTCTCATGAGCAAATACATGGTTTTTGTTTGCCATGTATAAAACTGCTCCCTATTAAATTTGGCTATCTCTTGTGCTGTGCTCATGATGTGAAGGGGGTGTTACCTCTTGATCCAATTTCAAGATTCAAGGGCAGTGTCTACCCTTTTACAACTCAATCTGGAATTTAGGTGATGATTACAACAGATTTATCAGCATAAATTCACCAGAAATTACATTAAAAAGGGTAGCAAATCTGTACTGAATGGTTGGAGTATCAAACCATCTTCGAATTACAATATAAAGTTATAGGGATCTGTATCAGATACCTAATGGTTAATTTGAACCCTCAATTATACCAAAATATAGTGATTAGTGTCAATTAATCATTGATTAACAAATTAATTCTATGTTTTGTGTACAAAAAATAGAGTATGCGGGGAGTCCAGATTTGGGGCCTTAGAGTTCAAATGAGCTCAAATCCTTTCAAGGCCATCAATAGCCAATTAGTCTAGTAGAGGATTAAGCTAAGAAACACAAGATTTGACTAAACATTGAATGCTTAATCTCTGTTTTACCAAAGTCACCTGTAAATTTGATGAAGAGCTTGAAATCTCACTGTAGACTTGATGAAATAAAAAACTGTCAAGGTGATGATGATAGGGAGGATTCCAGGCACCGGCGTAGCAACTTGGATGAGGAGGAGCATTAGATTAGTTACAGCTAGTTATACCTTATGTCAATTGTACTCCTCCATCTACCAGAGAGTTTTTGTACCCTGCTTTTACATGATGATCATGAGAGTTTTTGTACATGGCCATGAGAGAGAGAGAGAGAGAGAGAGAGAGAGAGAAGGGGATGTGTTTGTGTGTGTGTGTGGCCAAGTTCCAACATCCTACTAAGCAAAGATGAGTGGCCCCAACCATTACATTAGCCAATGGTTTGGTGTCGACTAAGCACAATGTTTGAGATGGGAAAGTAAATCAAGGTCTGATGTGTGGCAACTATTGTATGCAATGCTCACTCGATCCTATGTGGCAATTTAAGCTCCCTTAGGCAAAGTCTCTTAGTTTCCCATTATGCTTTCATTGAAAAATGGAGTATTTCCATTGCATGATCATTATTCATATGAAGTCAAACGTCATGAATGGTCTGAAGTTTTTTTAAAAACTTTTGGAGTGTTCAATCAGTAAAGATATAATAAGACACTTTTATAGGTTACAAGAGAAGCTAGAAGTTGACACAAGTAGCGGTCAAGATGCGTGATTCGATGGTCATGCACGAGCGCTAGAGTCTGTGACTTAAGTATACATCGCCTCGTTGAAGGCCGAGACGAGACGAGGTTGCAACTTGGAAGCTCACCGCCTCGTGTTAGCTCAACATGACCCCGACTACTAGTACACTGCAGTATTCAAGGTGGAGACGCAACTTGGAAGCCCATCCAATTAGTCAACTTCAACGTGACCGTCTAAATAGATATTATATTGGATTCATTAGCTGGCCTACCCAGAGCAGGTCCCCACGACGTGTTCAAAAGCCCAGCATTTTATACATATGCAGGCCCTCCCGTCCCTCTACCCCCCCAGTACTACCTCCCCTCTCTCTACCCCCCCAGTACTAGCAACAAGCAAGTATAACTAGCTAGCTGATAATACGAGATATTCATCGTTTGCTCTCCCAATAATCCTCCCCCCCTCCCCCTCCCCTCTCTCTCTCTCTCTCTCTCTCTCTCTCCCCCTCCCGCCGCTACCTCGTGCGCTTTAATCACAAGCTTCCCCCCTGGATGATCATCACGACTTGCAGATGAATCTCTCTGATCCCGCATGCACGCTCGCTTTGATGATCATCCGAGAGGAAGCTTTTGAAGCAGGCGTTCCTTCCTTATGAATTCGGATCTCCAACAAATCAAAGGGTTGCGTCGACGTTGATGAACATCATCGTATTCTGAGAGGAGCTAGGGAGCGTTCGAAGCAGGCTGCTCTCCTTATAAACTATGGTATGCAACAATCAAAGCCAATGCCTCGTTGGGCCTTAATAATCGACGACTGATCTTGTTAATTTGTAATTCTATCTGTAAGCTGTTCATGCATGCACTAATTCTGCAATCAATCCTCAAGGACAGTCCTCATATTTACATTAACAGTACTAAGTCCCTGTATTCCTGCAGGACATGGTGAGTCACCGCGTCTACCTGTCGCATGGAAATCCAATTATCGCACCACTAATGGCAATCGACTCTCAATTAAACTGGCTGTAGGTATATTTCAGGGTGCCTGTGTACGTGGCACCCCGTGGCCGGTGACGGGCTCATTTGTAGACATATGTCTATGACGTGTTATGGACATGTGTTTATGTCACAAGTGTGCGCGCGGTGTAGTGGATAGGAGCTTCACCTCCCTTGGCAGGGACCTAGGTTTGAATCACAGCAAACACACCGACGTGTGTTCATAACTTCTTTGCACGGCTGTCTATAGTACCACTGTCTGTACTGAGACAGTCACCGGCTAGGTGACCGCTCATGTTGGGGCCCGTGGGGTGTCACGTACACAGGCACCCCGAAATCCACCTAGAACCAATTAAACTCAACTGAGTTTTCTCGTTTGGACTTTAATGTCAAGCTCAGCTAAATCAAGCCCAAGAGTAGGAACTAGTTAAACTCAACTCGATGCCATTTGGACTTTAAGGTCAAGCTCAATTGAGTCCAACAAGACTAGAGGAAGCAGGTATGAGGAGATAAGCATGCATATACTAGTGTGAAAGCACTGGAATTTGGCAAAGTAAGCCACTGAATTTTGAATGCTGGGGAATCTCTTATTATTCTAATATTCCCCCTTCTCTTTAGAAACGAAAAATTGTGTGTTATGATCATCCATATCTTCCCACTCTCCTGAAGATTAGTGTTATGATCATCCTTATCTTCCCTCTCTCCTGTGGAGGATTAGTGTACACTATCC
This sequence comes from Cibotium barometz, assembly GCF_041138505.1. NCBI lineage: Eukaryota > Viridiplantae > Streptophyta > Polypodiopsida > Cyatheales > Cibotiaceae > Cibotium > Cibotium barometz. The sequence continues at coordinate 1,951,530 of NC_141061.1, forward strand.
ATACAATTCTTTGTTGATCATCCATATCTTCCCACTCTCATGTAGATTATGATCATCCATATCTTCCCACTCTCGTGTAGGTTAGTGTACATCCATACAATTCTTTGTTGATCATACGCTCCTTTCCAATAGATCAAAGTATAATGTCCCATCTTATGACGATAAGTACATTCAACATTGCACTTGTGGAGGTGTTGGATGGTGATTGGCTTTAAAAATACGAGGACATGCCACATGATTTATTTGGCATGCTGCAAGACCTATCTTCCCATTCAACCTAGATCACTTTCTTAAATGGAGAGGGCGTACGTGAACCAGTGTGACATGAAAAATTACCATCTTTCATTATAAACTTCTATATATGTCTTGGTGGTTTTGCAATGATAATAAGATGGAGGCTTGTTCAAGAAGATTGTGACACCCACAATGGAATGACAGCGTGCGATGGCATTGCAAAGTATAATGTCCCATCTTATGACGATAAGTACATTCAACATTGCACTTGTGGAGGTGTTGGATGGTGATTGGCTTTAAAAATACGAGGACATGCCACATGATTTATTTGGCATGCTGCAAGACCTATCTTCCCATTCAACCTAGATCACTTTCTTAAATGGAGAGGGCGTACGTGAACCAGTGTGACATGAAAAATTACCATCTTTCATTATAAACTTCTATATATGTCTTGGTGGTTTTGCAATGATAATAAGATGGAGGCTTGTTCAAGAAGATTGTGACACCCACAATGGAATGACAGCGTGCGATGGCATTTGGCGGCTATTCCGACAATGGCTTTTGCCATTTAATATTATATATTTCCTAAGGTTTTATTTCATGTGCCGGTGTGCACATTGTGAGTATCCATATATTTCCTAAGAAAAAATGTTTAATCGACATCACCAATCAATCTTTTCATACATTATATTATCTTTAACAAGATCAAAGAATATACCTGGATTCTTGAAATCCTGCATAGCTTTCTTAGAATTTTGGATAGCCTTTAGGTTATCTATTTCTAAAACAGAGTCTAAGAGATGGGGATGTGTTGGGTTAAAGCTATGAGTCATTCTAGCTATATGGCCAACACATATGGTAGACTTCTGAAACATATTTCTTTCTTTTCCAAGACCATAGTACTCTTCTTCACTATAGAGATAAATAGGTGAATGGGGAGCTTGTTGGATTTCTCATCTAAGAAGTAAATTCTTAAGCTCACTCTAAGTTCTATTAAGGTTGGGTTCTCTAGAAGAACTGGGGTCGTTAGCTTAAGGGTTAGAAGTAGAATCAACAATTTCACCATGTTTTCAATGTAAATTCTCCTTATGCTTTACAATTCCCTTTATGATAAAGAATGCCTTGGCTTTGATACGTAGACTTGTAAAGGGTCTGCATGTGCTTCCATAGAAATCAGGTCTACCTGTACTTTTGTAGAATTCTCGATCATTTATTTTTCTTTTATCAGGTCCATCGCTCCTTGGACACTAGAATCAATATTTCCTCCAAACATAAAATAATTCCATCTCATTATAAGAAAACATAATAGTGGAAGTATAATTAATGCACATTACAATGCATTGAATTGTAAAAAGAAGTGGACAGCAAATACTATTATTGCTTGTAAACTTTGATTACAAACTGATGGTTCTCTACCCACCTATGTGCTCTAGTTAAGGAGTTTCGATGGTAATCTAGATAGACTCTAGATAGAGAAAGTCTTGCTTTCAAGAATTCTTGAACTTAATGACGAACTAAGGTTACCAAACTAGTCTATAGTACCCAAGGTTAACATGGACATAGGTCTTCTGTATACCTTTTCCATTTGTCTTTTTCTGCCTAGGAATATAATCTGAGCATTGCAGTATGGACAAGGCCATCTTGATGTCGCGCCTTGCGCACAACCTATCATGCATTTAATTGTCTTCAAATCTCCCCCAAGATGCCAATCCACCTTGAACTTTCCTATGTTTTCTATATCTAAAAGTTGTCCATCGATTTGTTTTTTGATTACATCTGTTATCCTCCAGGGAGTCCTTTCAAACAACCATGTCAATACCTCATGTGTCTCCTTTGGTACTCGAATGCACCAAGCCACCAGACCTCTTTCTCAAATTGCACACTAAAACTTGGTTTGGTAGTTTTTTCCCATGCATATATCATGGCCTCATTCATGAGCATAATGCTCATATGTTCTAGCTTCCGACCTTTCACAATTTGGCACTCATCTAGCTTGAGCACATATGAAAGTGTGCTCCCCAAAACTGTAAATAAACGTTAATTTACAATATTCAAAATAAAATAATCATCTTTATTTTCTATTGAAAAACATGAATAGTAGCAATTGCAAGTTCTCACCTTCTGGTGAAAGACCATAGAACTTCACCATAGCTTGTTGTAGTCAATCTCTCAATATGAACAAAAATGTTATTGTAAACATCATAGTGAAATTCTGTACTTGTTGTCTTGATTTTTTTCTGCTCGACCCTGTGTCTAATGTTAGTGTGCCCTCTACGTGATAAAATTGTCCTATAGCTTGCTGCACATCATCATTATTGATACGCTTGACATTGTGAATCACCTTGAGTGTAGGAAATAAAGTGCGAGTGATTCCTTGTCTTAGAAATGCATCTTTTACAACCTGACGGATTGCATGGTACCCTTTCATGCTGATTCCAGCCACATCACAAGCATGTTGAATTAATGAAGAATCGATGGAGGTGGTAATCTCGCTCACCACATTGCTAAAATAGCTTGGCATATTTTAGGACGATGAGGGTCAGTAAAATAATTGAGAGAATATCCTTGGTATGTTATGCTTGCATAATTCTTCCAGAACTTGAAACTTCAGCAACAGGAATAGGTAGAGTGCCCAATTGCACTCCCGCTTTCTATTTTCAATCTCTTAATCAAGAAATAAATACCGCAAGGGGCGCCGAACTTTGGGGCCAATCTGCTGGTGTTGAGCGAGGGAGCGAGGATTCTGTTTGTGTGTGTGTCATAAAGTCTAGGTATTTAATTGAAAGAATTACTGTGTTATGTGTCCATAGCCCGGTTTCATGGTTCCATTGCCGGGTTATGGTCCTCTTTTCTGCAAGAGCCCGGACACGGATTGGATTGGGTGAACAAGAGACACACACAGAGAGGTACATCTGATTACAGGTGAGAAAGATTACGAGATCTTTCTTTGGGTACAGGATTCCTTTGAGGGCTCAGTAAGACAGCATGGCAGATAAGGGACAAGGAAAGCTCTCGGTAGAAGAGGGTTCCTCTTCTACCCGCCGACACTGTAGAGAGATGACAGGTGCCAGGGTGTCAGCATCTGAGCGGACACAACCATTGTCACAGCCAGCCATGTCAGTAGAAGAACAGGAACAAGAGGATTTATTTCATGCGCAGCTCCTGAGCATGGTTGGTACCTTTGAACAGCTCTGGTGAAGAATCCCAGGATGAAGAGATATTTGCAGTCAAGGACAGGGGATTCCCAAGCTGAATCATCTCAGCATCATGCAGTTGAGAAGGCACAGGAACAAGTGCCAAGGATGCCATAGCATGTTGAGCAGACACTAGTAGTGGTGGCAGCTGATCCAGTGCAGCATGTTACACAGGCACAGGATCAGGCAGTTAATGGTCAGGGCAGTAATGCACAAATGGTTCTGCGGACCATTCCTCCTTTGGTTGCTGCCCAACCTGGTTATTTTGGTGGTGGGTCTATTTTCTAGGCCATGGCTAGACCACCCACAGCTTTTCCAAGTTTGATGCCAAGAGGGTCACTAGGACTGATGCCTACAGAATCTGTGAACCCTCTTTATGCCAACATAGGTGTGCAGCCTGGACTTCAGACACATTTCAGTCCAGTTTTGATGCCTGCAGTACCTGTTAGTGTGGCTGAATTTTCTCAACCGTGGACAAAGGGCAGCAAGTACTGGTGCAGAGAAAGTGCAGAAGGATTTACCATTCTTATAGCCGCTAGTCTATGATTACTTGACCCCCAAGAGCAGTAAGCAAAAGGATTACAAAGAAGGTGGTCAAGCAGTTAAGTTTTTCAGTGGGATGCAAGACAAATTGAAAGCGCTGACTTTCAGTTTGATGCAGCATTCACTGGAGGCAACTTCACAGAGTCTTCTAAGGTATGGAAGGCTGCTACTTTCTTGAAAGGTAACGCATTGCAGTGGTGGACCTCACTGTTGATGCAAGGACAGGCACCTGCTACATGGGTCCAATTCAAGCAGTCTCCATGCCCTTCCCGTACCTGGCATTCAGGAGAGGTATCCAATAGGCCATCACCTGGGTCAACAGCTTTTGAATCACCATATCTAACATCAATAACAGAGAACATGTTGCTGGTTAAAGATGTGGGTAATCTTTTAGCCCTTCACTCTCTTATGGTCAGTTGCCAATATGAGCCTTGGCCCGATTGAGCTCCTCTCCAACAATGTATTGAGCTCCTCTCTAACAATGTATTGAGCTCTTCTCTAACAATGTCTCTCTAGTCTGACATAAAGTTGTTTTAAATATATAGATACGATGAGTGACCACACGGCCGTAAAGTGAAGTTGGCGATCATCAAGTCTTTGCTATGAGGCACTGGACTTTCTGGAGATACACTGTCAGAGGCCATGACAGATTATGTGGAGATGGATGATGCGGGTTTAGACAGTGCGATTGAGATTCTTGGGAGATTCAGTATGCTCGTATGACCTGGAGAGGGTACATCCTCCCAGCCACATGCAGGAGTGGAGACGTCTTGGCATGCACATACTACTGCGCATCGGTAAGCTTCTTGATTGATAAAATAGTAATGTCATCCATTTTTTACATATAGAAATCTTAATATATATATCCTTTTGATGTCTTTGTTTGCTTAGGACTCCTATCCCAGTTACATCACATCACGAGAGTCAGCGGCTTACTCTTGATATACCTAGTACTTAGGTGACACCTGATTCACAGGGTAGCAGGTATATCTTTTATGGCGATTACGGATTAAATATCAAGTATTTTTTTACGAACTCACATCTCAATATATCGTATGTTTGTATTGCGCGTAGGTGTCGGTGGAGTACCACACCACCAGTGCCGATGCGCACGTGCACTGGGACTTTGGGTGTCACATGCGACATCACACCTGACGGGGGTATCCTTCAGGTCAGAGCTGGCATTGCTTTGAGAGATCTCTTGAAAGAACGGTAGAGGGGGAGGAGACACACACACAGGAGCAAACCCTAATGTATATTGCAAACCCTAACCATAGAGGGAAGCCATGTCCACACTCACACAAAGCATAATGCCCTAAACCATAATCCACAAAACACACTATGAGTTGTGTCCACACTCATCTAACCCTAGTTAATGTCCACACACTATGACCAGCTGGACACGTGGTCATTTATGTCTCACACATGTTCCTACCTAATCTGCTAGCACATAGCATAGCTGGCTCACACTGACATCGAGCGTGAATCTCAACAGCCCCTCTCAAGCTCATGATGTAGTGCCGATGAAGATGTAGATGAGCTTGGGATATCAAGACTCTCAACACTCCCCCTCAAGCTCATCCCATGTACTCCCAACATAGTCCGGAAGTACTCAAACTTCTCCCTGCTAAGTGGCTTTGTAAAGATGTCTACCACCTGCTCATCAGTCTTCACATAGTGAAGATCAATTGTACCATCCAGCACCTTCTCTCTGACAAAGTGATAATGGACCTCTATGTGTTTGCTCCTCGCATGAAACACTGGATTCTTGGCCAACTGTATACTGCTCATGTTGTCACAATGAATGACAACTTTGCCATCAATAGGCTCACATAAATCTGCCAAGAGACCCTTTAACCATACTGCCTCACAAGTAGCAATGGCTGCACCTCTGTATTCAGCCTCTGTACTGGATAAAGGAACTGTAGGTTGCTTCTTGCTACTCCAACTCACCACGGCACTTCCAAGTGTAAAAGCATATCCACTAGTAGACCTCCTATCATATGCGCTACCTGCCCAATCAGCATCTGTGTAGCCATGTATGTCCAAGCTTTTACCACTCTCATAAAGTAGACCATAATTTGCAGTGGTCTTCACATATCTCATGATGCGTCTCACTGCATCCAAATGAGGCTTTCTGGGGCTCTGCATAAACTGACTCACTAGCCCCACAACATAACTCAAATTCGGGCGTGTGATAGTCATGTATATGAGACTACCAACTATCTTTCTGTACATAGATGGATCATCCAATTCCTCGCCATAATCAGCCCGCAACTTCACATTTTGCTCCAATGGTGTACTCATAGGCTTACACCCTGTCATGCCATACTTTTCCAACATATCCAATGCATGTTGGCGCTGTACTAACCAAGTACCTGCATGATCTTAAACCACTTCTATTCCAAGAAAGTATCTCAACTCACCAAGGTCTTTCATGTCAAATTGCCCACTCAAAGCTTTCTTGACATGCATCACATCTGCACCATGATCACCTGTGATAATCAAGTCATCCACATAGATGACGAGTAAAACAATCCCATGCTGTGTCTTCTTCACATAGAGTGAAGAATCTGCTATAGAAATCTGAAAACCAAGTGAGATAAGATATCTGCTCATCTTATCACTCCAAGCACGAGGTGCTTGCTTCAGACCATATAATGCCTTTTTCAATCTGCATACGTGAGTGGGATATCTAGGGTGTACATACCCTTCTGGCTGTGCCATATACACTTCCTCTTGTAGTTCTCCATTCAGAAATGCATTTTTGACATCCATTTGATGCATTTTCCAGCCATTAGCTGCAGCCATAGCAATGACTGCTCTCATTGTGCCCATCTTAGCCATTGGACTAAACGTCTCATCATAGTCCAATCCTTGGGTTTGTGCATAACCCTTTGCTACCAATCTTGCTTTATGTCTCTCAATAGAACCATCAGATGTGCACTTCACTTTGCAAACCCATTTATAGCCAATAAAATTCTTGTCCTTTGGTAATGCAACTAAGTCCCATGTATCATTATGGACCAATGCATCCATCTCAACATCCATTGCTTTCTCCCATACATGCTCTCCAATAGCTTCTGTATAGCATGTAGTTTCCACATGCTTCACCATAGATGTCATGTATGCATAGTGCATAGCAAAATCTCGATATGTCAATCTGTCAACTGGATATCTGACTTTCTGGGATCTCCACAATGCATGCGGGTCACTCTGAACACCTATAACTCTAGCATGTGGTGGCACATATCTATCCTACCTAGCATGTGGTGGCACATATCTATCCTACCTAGCACTAGGTGTGCGTAAAACAGGTATGCCAAGCTCCTCATCCAAACTCTCCGAACTAGATGACTCATAACCTGTGATTCCAATTCCTTCGACCTTCTTCTTTCCTTTATCCAAAGCACTACTCCCAGTGCTCACACTCTCATGCCTCAAACGTCCTGACCATGGACGTACACTGCTACTCTCAGCTTCTGCTGTGCTGGCCCAGACATAGTAGTAGAACTAGAACTTGCTTGTGGCAAGTTCATATGCACATCAGCCTCAAGTGACTCAATGACACCCTCATCTTTTGCTTTGTACCAACTAGCAAGCTCATCAAACACCACATCACGTGAGATGACCACTTGTCTAGTTTGTGGATTATAACATTTGTATGCCTTTCGATCCTGTGCATATCCAACAAATACACATTTCTCTGCCTTAGGATCCAACTTCCTTCTTCTTTTATCAGGCACATGTACATACCTGTTCCACCATTTGACCAACTAAGGCCAAGCTCTTTGTGATAGAAGGCACATACAATACATCAGACATAGACTTTATTTGACCATTGTGCATAACCAATGGTACACTTCCAACATGTGTAATGACATGCTGGGTATCATCACCTGTCTCCACATAGCCTTTTACATCCATAGGCATCATATGCTCAAACCATTCACCATGACATGTCATATGGTTTAATGCTCCTGAGTCCATATACCATGTGTCATCATTCTCAGCATTTGTCGTCATAGAACCCACAACATGTTTCATGGCAAACAAATGATTTGCTGTGCCATCATTATTGCTTGATGTATAGTTTCCACCATGTTGTGCATAATTTCCACCATAATGACCACCACGTTGTGCTCTACCCCCTCTCAAATCATTCTGTTTGCGGAAACAATCTCTCGCCATATGACCATATTTGCCACAATAATGGCATTCCACATCTTGCATAGAATTTTGTTGGCCTTGCCAACGTCCTCTACTACGGGGGTTACCTCTGCCTCTCTGAGGTGCATATCCACGACATGCACATTGTATATGTGTATGTATATGTATATTTATATGTATATGTATATGTATATGTATTATATAGATATATATATAATATGACATATGTACTACATATGACATACATCCGTGCATATATATATACATATATAATGCATGCATGCATGCATTATGTATGCAGAACATACGTATGTACTATTATATGTGTATGTACTATGTATGTACATGCACATTGTATATGTGTATGTATATGTATATGTTTATGTTTATGTACATGTATTATATAGATATAGTAAAGCTTGAAAATAGTTGAAGTTAAATAAAGTTTTTTGAACTGTCGATCTTTGTCCCATCCCCGGGATGGCCCTATCCCCTTCCCCGCTCCCATTCGTTAGGAATGCTTACTGTGAGGCAGCTCAGAAACACAGGAAGGCCGCTATAGCTCGCCGACTCACCACCTTTGGAACACTCACAAGAAAAAGGGGCACCACTAGCTTCTCTAGCTGGAAAGAAAATCAGCAGCAGACCACACCTTTCCTCATATCCCTACTCCTGTACCCTCATCCATCCACCACCATCACACACCACAGGCTCAAATCGAAAAAGCAAGACACCTTCTATTGCTTAATCTGCAACTCAATCGGCGGAGTACAGAGGGAAACTTACAATTGTCCAAACACAAACACAGAAAATAGTGATAGAAGCTTGTTGAGCTCCAGCCTGATTACATCAGCAGGCGAGCAGTCACACAAAGACAAGTTCACAACTGCCACCACTTCCGTTATTAACACATCACACACTCCCTCTCATAGCTCACACAGCATCACCCGCCTTGCAATCTTGCAATAGATTTATTTCCCTTGTCTGTGGTGTAGGCAGCCCACGACTCAAAAGAAACGGAACCACACTTGGTTCACGTGTCCACTAGACCCTTGCCATGCACAATTCAAGGTTTCAAGAACCCCTACATTGATTTCTCATCATAGTCTTCCTTCCCCTTGCTACGAACAGCACTTCACGTGGCATACGAGTCTACAAGAGCTATGTCCAGCACACTATACGAGGCTCCAATAGCCTGTGCCTTTGTATCTCGTCATGATCTTCATTCCCCTTTCTTGAAACAGTGCTGCACACGAGATTCCAGCAGCCCTTGCCTTGGATTCTGATCACGAGAGAGAGAGAAAGGTGTACGTATGTGTGTGGTCAAGCTTCTTGATGGTAGCCATCAAGTACTAGTTGTACTTATGGAAGAGGCACCACACAGCACACCTATCCACCAAGAAGCAGCGCCTACAGCAGTCGCAAGAGCAACACTTCACCCCCTCTCGTGTCTTTCCACTCTGCGCAATCACCAGCCACGCCTTCTCTTCAGCACGCCGTGGTCTGCAAAATCCCCCCAAGGCTCCTCGATGACCTGGGCGCCTCCAGCTAGTGCCAACACCAGCTACTCTGTGCAAGGCGGCCACCCAGCCACTCACCTCTGAGCCTTCTTTCAACGAGGCAGCCTACAACTCTGTCGTCGCTGACCACACCGGCTGTGCGCTTTTGCCGCACGGGTCGTAGTAGCTGGGGACTTGCCGGACACCATATGCGAGCCATGAATGGCTGCAAGCATACAACCAGGGAAGGAAGCTCAAACAGAATGCAAAGCATGTGTCACTCACCGCTCAATTGCCGCCTTGAAGGATTCCTGCGTCACAGTAGTGAAGAAGGAGCCGCCGTCACCGCTCTACTCCTCTCTGCCGCCGCCGTGCCGCTACACAGTGCTCGATCGCTCTCTCACTCACTCTCTCTCTATCTCACACACACAGGAGAAGGAAACCAAGGAGATAAGGCAAGAGCACTCTTGTATTCACAACACATGAGAATGAGGATTTTAGGGTTACATTTGGCTCTTATAGGTGACTTGGCCGTTCACACGGGCGCCCATACATGGCCGGCCGATTCTAACCCTTATCCTATTGATATTCAAGGTGCGTCTCTCATCGGCGATCCCCCAATCCCTTCATCCTTAACATATGGTGCCGACAAGCCCGGCCCATGACTCAGAATATTTAAATTAATGACGTAAAACATAGTATGTTTGAATGTCCGTCATAGGTTAACATGCCCCCCTTCCTGATGTAGATTCCGTCCTCGGAAGCTATGGTATGGTAAGCTCGATAGGATTGTTGTGGTGGACCGTCTACAAAATAGGGAAGTAGAGTGAAAGTATGTTGGAATTCAAAAGATATAAAGCGTATAAATTCAAGCATGTTAGACCACAATGGATATTGCTATGAGAACTTAGTTTAAGGGGTCACATGAATGAGCTAGTGTAGTAAATTAACAAGAGTTTAATAATTATTGAAAGTAAATCAAGAGTTAGCAAGGTGTCAAAGGTTAATCAAGGTTTATAACTGGCCTAAGTCAAGGAAAATAACCAAGCTTAATAAATAAACAGATGACCACACTGTGTCTACTCTAAGAACAAGTTAATACCACGAGTCTAGGGACACAAGAAACATTAGAGTTACAGGAGCCTTTTCCCTTTTTTTTAATAAAATGCACGTGACAATTTTTACACACAATGGCAACCTCCTAAGGCAAAACTAACATCAATCCTGGTACCATGTTTAACACAAGGCATTATCTAGGAATCTATTAGTTCACCTTAGGCAAGGCTACCCCCTATCAACCAAGGCATCGGTCTGGAGTAGAATACTCCTCGCCTACCAAGTATCAATAAGGCGATAGGCCAACATTAAAGCACATCATAGACTTGTATTGCCATTTATTGTAGGCTTTTTAAAAAAAATCTATTTCTTTTGATCTTCGCTCCTGAACTATAATTTCTCTTGCATCCTTTCGACAAAGGGGTAAAAACTATGTCCTAGAGGTCAACACACACATGGCCAGGTGTCAAGCATTAAGATGGTTTGACCCTAGACCTAAGACAATCATATTCCAAGGTTAACTAAAGACGTCATGCTGCCTAGGAATATTTCCAATAAAGTTAAGCTCATTAATGATTTACACCAGCATGCAAGCAACTTCAAAAACTAAGTAGTACATTGACAATTCCCATGTGGTCATGCATTATAGTTTATGCAATTAATTGAACAGTAAAAACAAAAGAGAGTGGGCATGGAAGAATTACACCTGAAATTGGAGATCTCCTTGATTTGACGAGACAGCTTGCAATTTGATGTAGATATATTTTGATGAACGTTGCGGTAGTCTCAGGACTTGAAAGCGAACCCACCTCAAACTTTTTAACCTGTACAATCAACTAACAAGCACTATACCTCGAGAGGCACATCAGTGTGAAAAATTAAAGACTTGTTTAAGGAATCCAAACTAGAAAAAACTTGAAAACTCTAACCTACCTACCAGTCACCACACTACTACTGAGGATACGGTAAGAGGATGTTGTAGAGTCCTGGCTCTAGCCCTAAGGCTAAGCCTCTATCCGCATCATCCAAATAAATAAAGTCAATCTCAGTAGTGCCATGAGTTTCATCCATCCATTCATCATTGTCAGATATTTCCGTTTCATTTTCCCATCCACATAAACTCATCAAGAATGTAACCATGCGAGGATAGTCATCTTGTGGAAAAGGAAGGCATTGGGCTATCGGGGATATTTCCTCTACGGAGTAGGGGTCAGTCATGGTCAATAGGCGAATTAGCCATTCTAATTCCTCAACATTTTCCTCTCTAGCTAGTACATCTATATGATCCCATTCAGTTTCAATTACAGGATAGCACATGTGGAATATATGAGAAAGGTATAGATGATACCTCTCACCAAAGGTGGGAGTGGATGAAGTGTATGATGATCGTGCATCTGCCATATCTGCAAACACAGATATAGCATCAGTAGGTTTATGACAGGTCAATCTAGTTCTTGATTGTATATACGGATATTTATCCTCTTTTTGTGCTCTTGCTCTTTTTACTATTTTTTATTTTTCTTTTCTTTGTTTTTTTTAAAAATGTATGAAGCTATATATATACATCTCCTTGAATATGGCAATTACATGGTCAGGGGAGAAGGTTCTGGAGGAAGCAATAGAATGTCGAGCGTGAGTACATGCTCCCCCTTTCCTTGGGTAGATCATATTATTTACAATGATGTTGCAGCCTCTTGGAACCAATTTGTCCAGCGGGTCATAGGTTGTGATGTGGGCAGATAGCTTTTTATGACCCTTGTGGCCACATCCAATTGTAGAGATGGTAGTGTACGCTCCCATTGACGAATGGAGGAAATGGTTTCCGACGATACTATTACAAGGGGAGATGTAGACTCATCGGTTTTTTGTTGGGTGTTGACAAGAGTAGGTGTAGAGCATGTAGAAACTTCTATATGAGTGTGTGCTTGGCATGAGGAGCTAGAAGCTTCATGGGGCTCCCCCCTTCCTGAGCTAGGTGGTAATGATTGATATCGTTTGGGAGTCCAAACTAACTCTAGAAGAACTGGTGCGGAGCACTCTGTTACCTTTCCCTTACCACGGTCTTGAATTGTCATTAGGGTGGCAACAATTGGTTTGCAAGGTTTTACAGGTGATGTAGAGGGATTCAGCTTATGTTTAGGGACCCAAATCTGGTCATTCCCCTCGTAGTACCCTTGGGCTACTAATAATTTTTTAGCGATTCATCGCGATGTTACATTGCCCTTTCTCGGGTGTGTAGCTGCTTTCCTTTTACGAGGCTTCTTGGTGGCTGAACGAGATTGAGCAGGGGAAGTAGCTATTAATAAAGCTTTTAGGACCCATTTGTATGTGTTTTTTGGCATAGTAAGCGGAGCTTTAGAGACCACCCTGCATGTTTCCACTCTTGGCGTTGAAGCGTTAGAGGAATGGCAAACAATCAAAGATGGTTTTGCCACTGGACTTTGTGAATTTTCATTATCTAATATTTGAGTGGATGACTTAGGTGCGGGATTTTGAGCGGTCAGACCTAGTGTTGGTTCTTGCGTCGTGACTCGTCTGGTTGCCCAATCGATATTGCATTTGGTGGCCATCATCCATTTGCGCCCTAAGTTTACAGTCCCTTCCATTGTACCAGCAGGCATAACCAAAAAGCTTTGAATTATGGTTCCCTTGTCATAAGCAACCGGAGTGTGCAAAATTCCTGAGACAGGGGTTTTCTTCTTGTTGATTCCTTGAACTTGGATAGAACTCTTGGATAAAGGTGGTTTTCCCAGTTGACACCACACGCCATATGATAGCAAATTGTGTTGAGCTCCTGTATCTAATAATGCATTATACAGCACCTCCCCGTAAGGACTTTGTAACTCAATTGGGTATCTTAGAGGTGGGTCAGATTCCAGTGAATCCTCGTCTGCCTCCTCGAAAAATGCTTGTGTAATCCCCAAGTTGGCTTCTCGTTGTTGCCTAGCACGCTGTTGACGTTCTTTGGCTTCGACTCTCGCTTGTATCTTTTTAAGCTCAGCTTGTTCTTTAGCTGCCTTCTTTTGATGGATTGCATGTAACTCCTCCTAGCTCAGGGGGTCATAGTATCTTTTGAATTTACTCCCATTAAGGAATCCAATGGTTTCAACTTCATCGAGAGTCTCCACTCTGATGGTACCTTACGGGGTAATTTCACATACTCTATATGGTCCCTTACGAGCATATTTGAGCTTCTTCTTTTCGTTTTGCACTCCATACATCAGGACTTTATCCCCAACCTTGATGTCCTTGTCCTTTAGATGGCGATCAAACCATTTTTTCCTTCTATCCTTCTCCACAAGGGCATTGTATACAGCCAATTGTCTTTCTTCGTTTAGCCGCTCAAGGATATGTAGACGCTCTACTAAGGGATTACCATCCCAACCCTCTTGAGTAGCAACACGAAGACTAGGAATGACAAATTCCCACGGCATGACTGCTTCTTGGCCATATACCATTTTGAATGGTGTGCAATTAATAGCCACTTTGTACGCAGTACGATAGGCCCATAAAGCTGTCGTAAGCTTTCGATCCCAATTCGTGCGATGAGCTTCAACTGTCTTTGTCAAAATAGAGATTAAAGTCTTGTTGGTACTCTCGGCTTGGCCATTCGCTTGCGGATAGTAAGGAGTAGATTTATGATGGGATATCATGAAATTTGTTGTGAGCTCCTTAATCACTTCATTTATAAAATGCGTACCATTGTCGCTCACAATTTCAAAAGGAAAGCTTGATGATAAGGCAGTTAAATACATATTTGAGGGATACAGTTCAGAAAGCAAGGGATATAGACTCTACCATCTGGCCTCAAAGCAGATTTTGGTAAGCAGAGATGTTGTTTTTGTCAAAAAATGAGTTCAGCCCATGCTTTCATGCAAAAAATAGCAGAATGTATGCTCACAAGACATGTTTAATTCTCTCCTACCTTTGTTTAATGGAGGATAGCCATATGTAGAGAAATTGAATGCTTTACCAAGTGCTGAAATTCACCCTTTTTGTAGGTGCAAAATTAGCCTGCAAATCAACCTTTTGATGAGCAATTATTGAGGATGTAGTGGATGAGGAGAGAGAAGCCATAGAAGAATCTAGGTGTATGCCAAAGTGGCTTGTACAAACATTGAGGGGGATAGCAAGCTGGCAGCTCCTTTACCTAGGAGAACTCATGCAGGTTCTCATCATGCAGATTATTCTCATGTGGATCATGTTCTCACTTCTACTTTATGTAATGAGGAGGAACCTATTTCCTTTGAGGAAGCACAAGATAATGACCATTTGGATGCATGCTATGTAGGATGAGTATAACTCTATAATAAAAAATGACACCTTGTATTTGACAGATCTACCTCATGGCAAGAAGGCCATTTGGTAATAAGTGGGTTTACAACTTAAAATGCAAAGCAGATGGTAGCATTAATCGCTCTACAAGGCCAGACTTGTTGTTGTAAAGGGGTATGCCCAGCAAAAGGGCATTGATTATGATAAGACCTTTGCACCCACACCTCGTATGACTACCATTAGGGTTCTCATTGCTTTGGCAGCACATCATGGGTGGAATATACATCAGTTGGATATTAAGACTGCATTCTTAAATGGTGATTTACATGAGGAGGTGTATGTATCATAGCCTCCTGATTTTGCTATGAAAGGAGAAGAGTCTAAAGTATGCAGGTTGAAAAAGGCTCTTTATGGCCTTAAGCACGCTCCTAGAGCATGGTATGAGAAGATTTATGCATACTTGGTTGCAAATGATTTTTGCAACTGTCCCAACAAAGAGTACCCTCTATGTGAAGAGGAGTAAGGACACATTTTTTGTCATCGTTCTATACGTTGATGACATGCTACTCAGGACATGTCATCATTCTATACGTTGATGACATGCTACTTGAGACCTGATATAGATCCAATTTTAGCCTTTAAGGCTGATTTACAGTCATCGTTTGAGATGTCAGATTTGGGGCCCTTGCATTACTATTTGAGGATTCAGTTTATGTAGCGCAATGATGGCATTGTTATGCTACAGTCTAAATATATACAGAAGCTATTGAAGAGGTTTAATCTTGAAGACTATAAACTTGTGGCTACACCTATGCGACAGGTACTCGACTTAGTCTTCAAGATGCAAGAGACTCTTTTGATGCTAGTTTGTATCAGCAGGCTGTCAGATCCCTTCTTTATGTGTGCAACACGAGGCTAGATATACAGTATGCGGTCTCACAATTGAGCAAATTTATACATAGCCCAGGTACAAAGCATTCGAAGGCTGTTAAGTGGGCTTTACACTATTTACAAGGCACTAAGTATTTTGAATTATTTTATCCAAAGGGGGGTGAGTCACAGCTGCATGCTTTGAGTGATTCAAACTGGGTAGGATGTTATGACACACGTGTCCACTAGGGGGTTTTGCTTTCTCCTTGGTGATTCATGTATAATATCATGGCTCAGCAAGAAGCAACCTATAGTGGCCACTTCCAATTATGAAGCTGAGTACATGATAACTTTTACAGCTATAGTTGAGTGTGTGTGGCTTAGACATCTTATGGCTGATTTGGGTGTTGACAATCATCTGGCACTACGATTTTCAATAGCCAGAGCGCATTATGAGTTGTGAGAAACCTAGTGTTTCATACTCGCACTAAGCACATTGAGGTGCATTACCACTATGTCAGGGGAAGATTCTCTGCACAATAGAGATCAGCTTGCTCTATGTGCCTACACATGACAACATGACAGATTTATTCACGAAGTCTCTTCCTTGTGAAAAGTTTGAAGCTTTTTGTAAAGCTTTGGGCTTACTGCCTTTTCAGGATTAATAGACCATACCATGTACATGTTCACATCATCACTCCTCTAGAGGGGATTTGCAGCATTATATGGTAGTGATGTCTGTGAACACACTTAGGACTGCTGCCGGGGTACTTTTTTCCTCACTAGGAGGTTTTTTCCCCCGTGCGTATGTACACCCTCTTAAAGAATCTACTCATTTTGGGGTGTGTACTTATCTTTTGTATCTAGCACACATTTGTTCATTCTAATCTAGTGAGTTAGTGTGCTCTCAAGCTTCTCTATCTTGTGTGTGTGTGTGTGTGTGTGTGTGTGTGTGTGTGTGTGTGTGTATTGTTGCAACACTAACCCTAATTCCAACAACTGTTGTGTTATAGATTGCATACAGGACTTGTCTATTTTGTAATTCTTTTATTATTATAGGAAAACATGTCTGATAGAATCAATCCAATTTCTAGTGAGAAGTTAGACAAGAAATACTTCCATGCCTCGAAGTTTAGAATGACCAATTTCCTTATAGGTAAAGGATTTTGAGACTATGTCGAAGGAGACAATGAGGAGCCTCCTAAGTGTCTAAAGAGAATGCCACTCTAGCAAACATAAAGGCATTCAAGGATTGGAAACAGGGTGCAAGGAAAGTCATGTATTGGCTTTCAATCAGTGTCATAGACACAATGATAGGACACATAGAGGATGCCAACACTCTAGCAGCTTGGCAGAACCTGGTGCAAATGTTCCAGACACCAACACAAAGGCAAGAAAATTGTAGCTAAAATAAGAGCTGCATATTATGAATTATGTCTACTAATGAGTATGATTTAAAGATGAAGAGATTTTTTTAAATCCATTAGGTCTATTAATTTATCGATGATGGAAGATGATGACTTAGTAAGTGTCTGTTTGAATGGGCTTGGCAAAGAGTACAAGCCATTCAAGACCTCCATTGTATAGTGAGGGAAACTTTCGGGACTTGGTGTCTATGCTGATCATATAAGAAAAGTCTTTAGGTGAGGACTCTTCTTCATAAAGCAAGAACACAGCAGAACAAGCCTTCTACTCCAATTCAGGTAGAGGCAGAGGTAGAGGTCGTGATTGAGGCCAAGGTGGTGTGGCCGACAAGGAAATCAGAATCCTAGACAACAACAATCCAATGATTCACAACAGCAATCATACACAGGTGGAAGAGGCTAGTCTAAAGGCAGGGGGTATAAAACCTAGGGTTTTAAAGATAGTATTAAGTATTATTAGGTTTTAAAACCTTTACCAAAGATGTCAGGAGTCATGAGTTGAAGAGTCGTGTCATGTTATGTCTCTTGGGATCTTCATGGTGAAGGTGGTTAAGCTTCTAATGCCGTGCACAAATATAGAAATGTGTGTAGCTATTGGAAAAACATATGTTATCTTGGAAGGAGTTTTTAACTGTTTTTACTATTGTGTTATGTCTGACATGTTTGCCTTCAATTGAAAAGATATCAATGTACATGCTTAGGAATTACCAATAAATGAAGTGCTGTAAATGTTCAGATTGTGCAGAAGACAGAATACTTGAAATGTCAGGAAGAATTAATGTAAAGATTATCTGGTGCTGAGTTGACCCTCAACACTTTTGGCGAGACTGTGATATCAAACCTAGGGTCCTTGTTCATGGGAAGGGGGACGGGACAACAGGAATTCACAAAAGAACTATTAAGATGGATGAATGGAGACAAGAGTTTAGTAACTAGGTGACAGAAGAAGAAGAATATGCTGCATACACAGAGAAATTCTTGCAGGAACAATTTCCTTCCTTACCTGCAGATGTGGTGAGGTGCATACGAACCCGAGTGTGGAACAAACAAAAGTAGGAGTTTTTGCCTTTTGGGGTGGTTAACGGTCCATGAAGGGTTAGAAAAATTCTCCAGGAGTCCTATTATCCAGCAATTTCATCCATGAAGGGTTAGAAAAATTCTCCAGGAGTCCTATTATCCAGCAATTTCATGCATGTGGGGTTTGTGGTGGTCACAGGAATTGCATTAGGAAAACCAGTGGATGAGCGGAGAAGATTTCATTTTTCAGAGGCCTACCCACAGTTATGACATGCGTTTGAGACTTCGATTGGGAGAAAGATTAGGAGTAGGGCTGGAAAACACGAAAGAAGGAGTGCATCCTCCCAACCCACCGAATTCTCCTAATACAGATGGCACTGATACAGATGGCAGAACAGGAATAGGACAGGAGATGCAGAAGAAGCACTTGAACCTGGAAGATCACGAGCCCAGGCTCCAAGTTCTCCGGATTCTTTAGTGATGAGTAGGGGATTGATCACAGTAGTTGGAGCAAGAGTCCTAGAAGCCCAACTGCTTGGGATCAAGAAGGCAATTGAGTAGAGTTTCAATCCATTGACAGGAGTACCACCCAGACCAAGAAACCCACAACCAATCATGCAACAAGGGAATCCAGCAAACCCTCCCACAACAAGTGCCCTAGTGAACCCTAAGGTTGGCGCAGCCAAGTCCAGCGGCTCAAAGAAAGCCAATGCTAACAGCCATGTAGGTCAATTTGAGACAAGATGGCAGGCTAACGGGCTATGGGGTACACCGAGATGCAGTGAAGAAGGAACACTTTGTAGCAACATTGGGGAGGGAAAGGCAGTGAGTTGGTTCACCCAATATGGGTTAGCACATTTTGTTGACTATGATGCCCTGAAAACAGCTTTTCTAGCAAGGTTTAGGAAGGAGAAAACCCCTGAAGATGTCCTAAAGAAGCTGAGGGGCTTGAAACAGAAGAAATTGGGAGTAGAAGACTATGCACAGAAGTTCAGGACCCTATACAACAGGTTGTTGGCAAATCAGAGACCTACACCTGAACAGTTGGGGGACTTCTTTTGCAAGGGTCTCAGAAAGGGCCTATAGAGCTCAGTTTGGCGGCAGGGACATTCAGAATGATGATGATTTCACTGACGTGGTGAATATAGCACTGAGAGCTGAAAGGAGAATGAACTCTAAAGGCAAGAAGAAATCAAAAGATTCTAATGATGATGAAGAAGATTTTGATGAAGAGGATGACAGTGAAGAAGAGGACATTGAATCTGATAATTCAGATGAAGAAGAGTGGGTAGAGAAAAAGAAGAAAAAGAAAACAAAGAAGACAAAGAAAAAAGAGGAAAGCAAAAGCAAAGAAAAGAAAAAGATTAAAGTAAACAAAGAAGATGATTTAGAAAAGAGGATTTTTGATAAAATCAAGAATATGGGCATGGCACCTGTGGTGGAGTTAGCCAGCCCATCTTGTGAGATATGTAAAAAATTGGGGCACTGGAATTGTGATTGTACTCAATGTATGAAGGTGGAAGAAGTTCAGGATCTTCTCATGATGTATTGGCTGTTACAAGATCCAAAAATCAGGGTGGCAAAAGCCAAGTGAAAGTTCAAGAAAAAAAGATGAACCTATTATTTGAGAAGCTCATAAGGAAATAAGAACAGGAGTTTTAAAGGAACTCAACTGGTTACAAGGGGAACAAGTGGAAGAACCTGTCATACCAGTTACACCCTCTGAAGATGTCAAAATCTTACCAATTTATCATAGAGATGGGTTGGCAGAAAAACAGGACATGAGTTCAGGAGAAGATGGACTGTTACAGGATTTGATGCAAGCTAGGCTCAGCCTGACTTTGGAATTTGGTGCCAGCATTTAAAGAGATATTAATGGAAAAATGGGAAATAGGTAACGTCCTTATAGTTCAAAAGGTTTTCCCAGAACCACAACAAGAAAAGCCATCACAGGTGGATGACGTGGATTACAAGGTACCCATTTTGGATGTAGTATTTGCAAATTATAATATCAATGGGGCTTTACTGGATGGAGGCTCCTCAGGGGGAGTCAACATCTTACCAGAATTCATTTGCAGACAATTAGGTATTACTCAGTTTGACAGTGCACCATTCCAAGTTAAGATGGCAGACCAGAGGAGAGTGCAGCCACTAGGAATAGTCAAAGGAAAAATTTTACAGGTGGCAAGACTCAAGTTTCCAGTAAATTTTGTTGTGTTGAAACTTCAAGAGTTAGAAAACCCTTATCGAATGATCTTGGGAAGGCCTTGGCTTGGTTATCTCCCATTGTAATTGTACCTAAGAAGAATGGGAAAATCAGGGTATGTGTTGATTATAGGAAACTTAATGCAGCTACTATTTTAGATCCATTCCCTTTACCATTCCCTTAATGCAGCTACTATTTTAGATCCATTCCCTTTACCCTTCTGTGATACCCTCCTTGATTCAGTAGCAGGTAATGAAGTATATAGCTTTCTTGATGGATTTAGTGGCTATAATCAAATACTGATGGCACCAGAAGATAGGGACAAAACAACATTTATAACAGAATGGGGAGTATTTGCAAGTAATGTGATGAATTTTGGACTGAAAAATGCTCCCCCAACATTTTAGAAGTGGGTACAGGAAGTGTTTGAACCATTTTTAACATCATTCATGAAAGTCTTTCTAGATGATTTTATTGTTTGGGAAAATGGTTGATCATTTAAAACACCTCAGGCCTTGCTTTGAGAGATGCAGGATGGTTGGTTTAGCACTTAACCCCTCAAAGTGTGCTTTTGCTTATAAATAGAGGCATTCTGCTTGATCTGTTATTTCTGAAGAGGGAATGCATATTGATAGCAAGAAAGTCTCTGCAATCCAAGAAGCTGTACAACCTAAGAATGTCAAGCAATTGGCAAGGTTCATAGGACAGGTGAAATGGCATAATAGGTTTTTGAGATATTTATCTCATGTGTGCCATCCTTTGACAAAACTGACAAAGAAGAAGATAACTTTTATTTGGGGTGAAGAACAGGATAGAGCTTTCAAATTATTAAAGAAGATGTTAATGGTGGCACCAATTCTTCATCCACTTGACTGGAATTTGGAGTTTCATGTTTTTGTTGATGCATCCCATATTGCAATAGGAGCTGTACTGATGCAGGAGAAGACAGGTTTAGACAAGTATATTATGCAAGCAGAGTTTTTGCTACTATAGAAGAAAGGAATTATTCAGTTATGGAAAGAGAAGCATTAGACATGATATATGCTCTCTCAAGAAGTTCAAACATTATCTTTTGGCCAATAGGGTGGTTTTTCATGTGGATCACCAAGTTCTTCTTTATATGGTGAATAAACCTGACTTGTGAGGGAGGATGGCTAGATGGGTATTGTTATTATAGGAGTTTGATTATACAATATACACCAGGAAGAAGTCATGTGGTCGTAGACTATCTTAGCAGAATAGAAACAGGAGAGAAGCCAGAGGGAATTTCAGATGATTTCCCTGTGAGACGACTCTAAGATTTTTTAGACTCAGTCAGTTGAACCAAAAAATTGGTATGACCAGATGTTGATGTTCCTTACAGATGGATTATTTCTTGATTTAAAGAGCAAGGGCAGGAGGAAGAAATTAGCTTTGAAGAGCAAATCCTTCCTTGTTATTGCAGGGGTACTTTACAAGAGGGGCATAGATCAAGTAATCAGGAGGTGTGTCCCTGAATTTGAACAATAGCTGTGATTAAGGAGGCACATCAAGGAATAGCAAGAGGACACTTCTCTGGTGAGATAACAGGGAGAAAGATATTTTAGGCAGGGCTATGGTGGCCCACTATGATTAAAGATGCCCATGAATTCTCAAAACAATGTATCCAGTGTTAAAGAGATGGCAAGCCAGCTCAAACGGATAGAATGCCTCATCAACCTGTATTACCCTTGGAACCATTTCAAAAATGGGGGATGGATTTTGCAGGACCATTCAAACCAGTTGTTGCAAGGTTTACAGGAAATAGGTATGTCCTTTTTGCAACTGCTTATTGTACAAAATGGGTAGAGGCAGTAGCTTTGAGAGAGACAATAAAGCCTCTAGTGTGGTGAAGTTTTTGTATAAGAACATCATGACCAGGTATGGGTGCCCAATAGAACTAGTTTCAGATCAGGGGGGGCCTTTCCTGTGAATAAGGTCATTAAGAAGCTGACCAGAGTTCACCTGATTATTCACAAAAAATCAACAGTGTATATCCTCAGGCTAATGGTTAGGCAGAGAGCTCTAACAAAATCTTGGTTAAAATCCTAAAAAAGATTGTGGAAGAGAACATGAAGGATTGGGGCCAAAAGTTAGACTCTGCTTTATGGGCTTTTAGGACAGCATTCAAGGTCACAACAAGACTCACACCATTCAAGTTAGTTTATGGGTTGGAAGCAGTTGTACCAATGGAGTTCCTAGTTCCCTAGTCTAGAATTGCAGTAGCCCATAAGCTATCACCTGAGAAATCCTTGGATTACAGATTGGAAAATTTGATGGAGTTGGAACAGGATAGAATTCAGTCAAGTTATATTTCAGAGGTCATTCAGCAGAGGAGACAAGCATGGGTTAATAGAAATATAAAGTTTAAACTATTCAGGGAAGGTGATTTAGTGATGTTCTATAATTCAAAGCTGGGACCACATCCAGGGAAGCTAAAACTTTGATATGTGGGCCCCTTCTTGATAAAAACAAGTTATGGGACAAGCACGTTCCTGTTATTTGATTTATCGAGGAATCAATTTGGTAAACCTGTCAATGGGTTTCTACTGAAAAAGTATTTTGGGCCATACCCGACTGATAATGTTATAGCTATCTGACTCATCATGGTAGTCGGCCAAGATCAACATGCATCTATAAAAAGGGACTGGACAGGTGCAAATGGAGTCACTTGACGTGAGTTGTTACACAAGCCAAGCTTATAACTACCAACATCTTGTTCGAAAAGATTCCCTCACACATGGTCGGCGAGGAGAGATGTCCGGCATGCACAGAAGCTTTGTGAGCCTGCACAACGAAATCAAGGTGTCATATAGCACTGAATTAGAGGAACTGGCAAAACAGAATATAGAGTTGCAGACCAGTAATAAAGTTCTGATTAATTAGCTCACAGGACTGAAAATTGTACAAGATCAGTTGAAATCTATGGTTGAAGATGAGGAAGTGGACATTAATGGTGTGTTCATGAGCAATGTAGATTTGGCAGTTATGAAATCAGAGCTGATGAATATAGGAAATTTCATTTGGATAGGCATAAAAGACAAAATTTGCAAGGTGTTGACCAGCACGCCATGGGAAGCTTTTGCAGATAGAGAGCAGACATGGCAAAGAACTGCTATAAAAAGGAGGATGACATTAAAAGTAGAAAGTTACAGTAAGCCAAGTATGCATCGTCTAGTAAATAGGGAGGTGATGACAAAAGTGAGCAGCTATTTGTGATGTAGCACATGCTCAATCCCCTAATAATAATAAGAGATGTGTCAGGATCTCAAGATACATGGTATGTGGATTCTGGTGCCTCTAACCAGTCATACTAAGTGGTTTTGAGACATGCAAAGAATGGAAAAACCAGGCTATGTAAAAATAGGTGAGATGATCATGCGCATCCCATTGCATATGTTGGTAAAGTGCCATTGTCTATGCAGGATGGCAAAATAAAGTACTTGGCAGTTGTACTTCATGTTCCAAATATTACAAAGAGCCTAGTTTTTGTTGGATAGATGGTTGAGCAGGTTCTACAAGTGATGTTTAATCCTCAAGGATGTTTTGTGGAAGACTTCAAAAATTAGTGTTGCTTGGTTGTAGGGTAACAGAAATGGTAGGATGTTTACTTTGGATGTGAACATACCTAAAGTAAAGGCAACCATGTTTGTGCATGGAAGAGGTGTCATTGTAGATAATGACATATGGCATAAGTGCATTGGTCATAAGAATGTACAACAACAACTGAAGTCTATGCATGCCCAAAATATTGTTGTAGGTTTGCCAAAGTTTAAGGTTGATGGTATGCACAAAGTATGTGAAGCATGCCAACTTGGTTAGCAGGCCAAACATGCTTTCCCACATGAAAAGCATGTCAGTGCGCAAGGCCATTATATGTCATACATTTAGATTTATGGCAACTGACCACCAAGACTACAACAATTGCAGGTTGTAGGTATTATGTTGCATTCATTAATGACCACATAAAGGAGAAAACTGAGGTGTTTGCTCACTTTTAGAGATTTAAAGCCTTGGTTGAGAAGAAAAAAGGAATCCAAAAAAATTTCGGAGATCACATGGTGGGGGAGAATATTTCTCCAATAAGTTCAGCGATTGCTTGCAAAAGCAAGGAATCAAGAGACAAAATGCAGGTACACTCCGCAACAACAGAAGAAAAAACAAGCACATTGCAAAAGTGGTACGTGCCTTGATGGCTGAAAAGAATATGCCACATTATTTTTGGGCAGAAGCAATAGCAACTGCTATGTACATTATGAACAAGACACCACAACAGTTATTCATGGTATGATGCTTGAAGTTTACAGGCATAAGACCGAATGTGTCTTACTTCAAAGTGTTTGGGTGTATTGTATATGTGCATGTTCCTGATGAAGTGAGAACAAAGTTGGATCCAAAGGCACAGAAATGCATTTTTATTGGTTATGCTATGGAGCAAAACAATTATAAATGTTATAGCCCTACCATTCGGTAAGATGCGAGTAAGCAATGATGTCTCTCATGAAATGAGTAGCTTGTATGCACCAACAGTGAAGGTAATAGAAGATGTAGATGTAAGAAGTGCTGATGTTGCACCCCACAAGTAGAGCAGCAATCATAGGTGCTTAGTGGACCTGGAGAGTCCTCTAGCAGTGGATCCAATGTTAGCCCATGGTCAAGTAGGTTGAGGATATATGTAGGCACACATGTATCACACAGAGAGGGAAGGAAAAGGTAGATTAACCTTTTGTGTCTGATCTGTCAGCAAGTCACTCTTCATATGTGGGTGGTAACTCTAGTGGCTCTGAGTAGAGCCTTGATGAGGAGCTTGGCATTCCATCTATGGTTACTCCTAGTGTACAAAGAACGAGGGCTATTTTGAGGACACCTGGCAGTGATCTAGATGTACACAAGTCTACGAGGGTTAGGTACTCTATTGACAGGTTAAGATATGATGGATATACACCCCATTATTATGATTACATGGTTAAAGCAATAAAGGAATTAGAGCCCACTTGTTTTGAGTACGCACTTGGAAATAAGAAATGGAAAAATGCCATGAAAATGAGGAGATGACAGCATTAGATACAAATGCAACATGGGAGTTAGTGCCTTTGCCTAAGGAAAAGAAGGCAATTAGATGTAAGTGGGTGTATAAAGTCAAGCATAACAGTGATGGTTCAGTGAGTAGGTATAAGGCAAGATTGGTGGCCAAAGGCTATGCACAGACTTATGGCATTGACTATGAAGAGACGTTCAGCTCGATTGCAAGAATGGAAACTATGAGAGCTCATTGTTGCTATGGCATTGACTATGAAGAGACGTTCAGCTCGGTTGCAAGAATGGAAACTGTGAGAGCTGTCATTGCTATGGCTGTAGCAAAGGGTTGGTCTCTTTATATCAAATGGATATAAAGAATGCCTTCTTGCATGGTGATTGTAAGAAGTTTTTTACATGATGCAGCCACCAGGTTATGAGAGTGATGCACACCCAGATTTTGTGTGCAAGTTACACAAAGCCTTGTATTGAAGCAAGCACCCAGAGCATGGTCAAACAAGATCAAGGAGTATCTTGTTGGTTGCAACTCCTCCTGCCTCCTTCTTTATGTTGGGTTAGTGAGTGGATTAGCAAAGCTAAGGAGGATCAAACATGGCTATGGACATGGTTAGGTCATGGTTGGAAGCAAGATTATGAGTGAGTTAAGAGATGCTAATGAAACATGGTTTAGGCATAAATATAGAAACTCGAGTTGTACTCTTCATTAGCAAGGGCCTCTTATATAGGCAAGTAGTACATGACCTCATGACATCACCTATGATGTCTTACAAGCATAAGATGCCATCTCCCCTCCACATTAGGAAGTTAATGGGGTCTTCTTGGGCCCTTTAATTTGCCCAAGCCTAATCAAGGTGATTAAGGAATAGCCAAATGGGGGGTTGCCATGTGGACTGAAATGTTGGGTTTGTAAGAGAGGTCAAAGGGTGCACTTTGTCCCCCAAAAAGAGGGGAGGCAATTTTACAATTTTCGGACCTCCATAACTTCTACATACAAGCTCCGATTTGAGCGGAGATTATAGATCCGTGATCTACGCATCAAGAGCTTTCCATAGATATGTTACATGATATGGTTTTGTCCGCTAGATTTTAAATTCCATTTTTCCCCCAAAATTCAAATTCGAATAAAGTAGCCGTTTTGAAGCTTCTAATTAGAAAACGTTTCTTCTTAAGAGAAAAGGTTTGACTCCTTAAACTGCCAAATAAAAGGGCCCAAGAAGCCTTCCATTGAGGTCCTAATGTGTGGGTTTGCCATAAATGAACAAGATGCCCTCTAGGCTATTTTGAAATAGGCGCCCATTTGAAGATGCTTCTTGAGTAAAGTTGTCAAGGTAATACAGCCCCTTTTAACCTTTGAATGGATTTGGGTGATATTTCCAACAAACCCTCCTTCAACCAAATCCATGACAATGCTACCTTTATGATGGCAATTCTAGGCTCTAGTTACAACTTACAAAAACTAGTTATGATGACCATGTTGGTGCCCGTAGGTCTTATTCCAGTTAGGTTTACAATGCTAGCAATGATGGATGATGCTAGAATACCATAGTAAAGCTTACAATGAGATAGTTATGTTTAGGATGGAGAGGTTTTAAACATGGTACGGGCAATCCCTTGATTTTACTCAAAAGGCCCATTCATCTTGGATAAAATTGGCCTCTTCGGAGGCCTCTTCTTGAAGCTCTTCTTCGTCTTGACTTGCGAGGAATGCCTTTTGTGCCTTTTGTTTAAAGAAACAATTTTCTTCATTGTGATTATCCTTGCTGCAGAATCCACAAGCCTTCTTCTTTCTTTTGTGTCGATGAAGTTCTTCTTCTTGAAGTGTGACTTGTTGTTGGAGAAGTATGCCCCTTCAATTATCCCCATCTTCTCTTGCTTCTTCTTGTGCTCCTCAAGGAGTGCAGCTTCAATGGCTTCTAAAGTAGGGTCCGGAAGATTCATGAGAGTTGACACTAAATGTCCATACTCATCATAAGGCATGCTTTTCAACAAAACTGCAATGGCATCTTCCTCATCTATTGGTTCTCCTATTGTTGCAAGTTGTGACATTAGGCTTTTCATATAATTAAGATGAGAAGGTAAAGACTCAGAAGCTTTCATTTCAAGTTTAAAAAATTGGATTTTCAGCCCTATCTTGGAATGCTTCCCTTTTGTCCCAAATAATTTCTCTAGGATTTCCCATGCTTCAGCGGAGTTATTTGCATTAGAGATATGATGTATGTAGTTGTCACTTAGACCTAATGCAATTATGGCAAAAGCTTTCTCATCCCTAGGTACCCATCCTTGCTCACCATCTCTAGTGGTAGGTTTTTTCGCCTTTCCACTAGCAACCCCCCAAAGACCTTTCTTCATGATAATAAATCTTACTTTAACTTGCCAGGTATGAAAGCCTACCCCATTAAACTTATCAACATGAAATGAGGATGTAGACATGATGATAAAGCAAGGTCTTACCACTTGAGTATCACTCAAGGGCAGTGTCTAATGCTTTTACAAGATTAGATACCTTCACCAAATAGATGAAAATTATTTATGAAAAATTCAGACTAGTCATACCCTCTTGAAACATTGTTTGCTCTTGGGTTGTAGACATTGTTTCTTACTCGTCTCCTCGGCTTTTTGCTTTTCTTCTTAGGCTTCAAATGTTTAATATTTGATGATTCAGCATCAGATGGTTCAGCCATTGTGATTCAAAAAATGATGTAAACAATAACATCATCACAATATAGTAATATCATCAAGTATATGGTGACCAATGTGATAAATGCTTTCAAAATAATTTCTAAAAATTGGGTCACTTGGAGTACTTGAAAGAAGTAGAGGCCTAGGTCCAAGCACCTAATGCTTTAAGCACTTTCAATATCAATGATTTGAGACCAATTTAAGCACAAAACATTGGTGATTAAGTGGAATAATCACTCATTCATTTACTATTAGGAGATGAAGCTCCAGAAGCTATGCAGTCCTATAGCCACCAAACCACGAAACCATATGCAAAACTGACCAGATAGGCATGTTTGTAGCCTATGAAAACCCTCGAGGCTCTGAGGAATTAATGATTGGCAAAGTGATGGTGATGGGGCAACGTTTTTTCCCCAAATAAAAAGGCGCAGGTCTCTGCAGCAATGTCATTGACTCCGGGCACTCTTTGGCTAATTCTACCCATCAGCAGCTTCGTCTTTGTGTTGAGAATGCCTAGCTGAGCACTTGTGATGAGTCTTGAAGAGGGCGATGGGATCTTGATGCTCCATGGATTGCCTATATTTCAGGCTAGATAAGTGGAGGGGATAAGAGAGGCTTAAGCTAATGAGGTGCTAATTAAGCCCTAATGAGTGAGATTTGGATAATGTTAACCTAAGCTCTGATACCAATTGTTGGGTTAGTGAGTGGATTAGCAAAGCTAAGGAGGATCAAACATGGCTATGGACATGGTTAGGTCATGGTTAGAAGCAAGATTATGACTGAGTTAAGAGATGCTAATGAAACATGGTTTAGGCATAAACACTAAATCTATGAGTAATATTGTCCACTAACACCTCGTACACCCGGTGGGTCGGATTCCCAATCCAAAGATCGGACCCACATATATGATATACGTATACCAGAAATGAAATCCCATGAGGTATATACAATACCATGCTATATCATACAATATGAATATATGGAACCATGAATCAATAATGAGATCCACACTCCAAGAGCATGGAGTGGACCATGTAAAACTGCCACATAAGAATTTGCATGAAACTTCAGCATCTACATCATAGGACACACACAATTGGTACATATTATAATGTAAATCCTCCAGCAACCTGGGACACATGCCAAGAACGGCTTACCACCAAAAGAATAAGTCAATGAAGCACATATGGTGAAAGATCATCACCATAAAACCATGCAAAATAAGATCTAAGCAACTACATCAAAATCTCATGGATGGTCGAATCATCCATTGAGGAAATCATCATAGAATCACCATGATCCACCATAGTAAAATCTACATCTGGAATATCCTCATCATACACATCATACACATGATCACCAAGCACTAGAGCCATATCATCCAATGAAGCACAGTCGATACTATGCATCAATAGAAGTATCATCACCATGATGAAGAGAATCATCATGATGAAGAGAATCACCATGATGAAGAGAATCATCACAAGTAAGCACATCATTCATGCACATGCATGATCCATAAGAATAAGAGAAATCTGCTCCATCCTGCATGTGTGTGGCCAAACACCAAAAGAGCCTTCAAGGACCTTAATCTCCATATCAACATCAAAGAATATGAACAAGTAGAACCATAGGTGAATGATATCCCCATGATAATAGTATATCAAAAATCCATGCTCTCCTATTGCTTGCCTTATATCATCCATAAGCATATTCCTAAACATCCATCAATATGAGCGTTGAAAGATAAATAAATCCCATCATGCATAGCATAAAAAACCATAGCATGGATAGGCAAATCAGCCCCATCATGCCTCATAAAACAATGGGATAAACCCTCCATCACATGGAAAAATCCATCAACATGGATAGGCAAATCAGCCCCATCATGCCTCATAAAACAATGGGATAAACCCTCCATCACATGGAAAAATCCATCAACATGGATCCCATCGTGCATGGAAACACCATGAAGATCATCATGAAGATAAACATACCCTACCATATTAATCTCTCTCTCTCTCTCTCTCTCTCTCTCTCATACACACAATTTCATTCATTTCTCTCTCTCCCCCCTCTCTCACACACAAACACACATGCACACATTGAAAACATCAAATGAACACACACACACACACACACACACACACATAGAAGACATCAAATAGACATACCCGCCAATCAATGCATGATGTCAAACAATGCCCAGGAAGGGTGTGGCGACTATGTAAGGTTGCCCGGTGTGGCAACGTCAGTGTGAGGATGGCAAGGACTGGATCTCTCTCTCTCTCTCTCTCTCTCTCCCGCTATCACTCTCCCTCTCCCTCTCCCTCTCAATCTATCTCGCCCTCTCAATCTCACTCTCCCTCTCCCTCTCAATCTCTCTGGCAGTCTCCCTCACAATCTCCTTCTCCCTCTCAGTCTCTACGCCTCTCGCTCTCCCTCTAAATCTCTATATCACTCTCCCTCTCCCTTATCCCTCTCAATGTCTATGTCACTCTCCATCTCCTTCTCCCTCTCAATGTCTATGTCACTCTCCCTCTCCCTCTTAATCCCTCCAGTGTTAGCGACAACGCGAAAATAGAAATTGCGGGTGAACTTTGTTTCAGTTTTTCATAAAAAAATGGATGCCACTTAAGCGACACATAT
Source organism: Cibotium barometz (assembly GCF_041138505.1). Lineage (NCBI taxonomy): Eukaryota > Viridiplantae > Streptophyta > Polypodiopsida > Cyatheales > Cibotiaceae > Cibotium > Cibotium barometz. The sequence goes on from NC_141061.1 coordinate 1,982,401, forward strand.
TAAAAAGTCATATATAAGCAATGCCATCCATGCTGTAACCGTTGCTTATTTTCTAGCCATGTTGTAATCATCGCTTTTAACGTTGTATAAGTGATGAAAAAATATCTTCGCCTATGCGATGCCTATAGCAATGCATAAATATTGTTGTTTAAATGACGTTATAAACAAAAAATCTAAATGTCCCTTATGCAATGATTTTTATCGCATAAGTGACGCCCACTATTTTTGCCTCTAAATTTGCCCCATCGTTAAAGGGGGGGTCTTTCTTCTAGTGATACTTGAACATTGCATTGGGAATTCGTTTTGCAAACAAAAAGAGGCACAAGTTTAGCATGTTTCCCACTATTGCATATGCCAAGGCTATTGATCTGAGTCATGCCAAAAGTGTCATGGGTGTTCACAGTGCTTGTGTTTTCACCTTCCTTGCCATATTTGTGGCATGAAAAGGAAACAGCCACATATACATAATAACATAGCAGCCTTACAATATTTTGATGTTTACCTGTGCTCCTCAATATCTTGGGCATGTATGCTTTAATACCAAACATCATGATGGTTTCTATGGGGATGGATTCCCCACAACCATGCCTTGTACACTCAAACATTTGAGAGCATAATAACACAAAGCATAGGTAGTGGTAGACATGACCACAAGGTAGAGAGAAGCATTGCAAGGCTCCTGCATGATGGAAAGGGAACCCACAACCACCACAGATTTCACAACCACCTATTGCCATGTATCTTGTACCAACTGAGCAAATTGGACGGAGTGCATGAGCACCACTAAGACACCCGTGTTCAACCATTTCCTTTAGAAGAAAACTTGAAAAGTCTACCTCTTCTTCGTACTTTAGCTTTTGGTCAGACAATTTTGACTACAATACTAAATAGTCAGTATAAGTATAGGACTCATGATACTTTGCATGCAGTCTATGAACCCAAGCACAAGAACAACCACACAATATTGTTGTGCTTTAAAAGCACATATTATGCTTTACATCAGAGTATAAAATCAAGATACACAATAGGAAACACAAGTTCCACATGATTGCTTTATACCATACACCTGCCATGTCCACTTGTGCTTTTAAAAGCACGTTACTTGTGGTAGGAAGCATCAAACATTTTAAACACATGCTATAAACTAACATTCATTATGCTATACAAGCATAGCAGATACATAGAATGCTTTATATCATAATGCATATGCATCATGAACTCTCATCTTATGCTCTAAAGCATATAAATTGTGATATCAGGCACAATAGATCTCAAAGCACATGCTATCAAGCATAACACAATACATTAACATCACAAGGAGTATAATACATATGTGTATAGACATTCTTGGTGCTTTACAACATTGTATTGTGCTATAAAACACCAATAGAAAGCATAAAACATTTTAAACACATGCTATAAACTAACATTCATTCTACTATAAGCAGAGCAGACACATAGAATGCTTCATATCATAGTGCAAATGTGTCATGCACTCTCCTCTTGTACTCTAAAGAATATTGATAGTGATATCAAGCACAAAAGGGCTGGACTCACATGCTATCAAGAATAATATAATACATTAACAGCATACAAAGTATAATACATATGTGTTTACAAAGTCTATGGTGCTTTACAACATTGTATTGTGTTGTAAAGCACTAATAGAAAGCATAAAACATTTTAAATACATGTTATAAACTAACATTCATTTTGCAATCAAACATAGAAAACACATAGAATGCTTTATATCATAGTGCAAATGCTTCATGCATGTCCTCTTGTTCTCTAAAGCATACCGATTGCGAGATGAAGCACAAAGGGGATGGAAGCACATGCTATCAAGCACAACATAATACATTAATAGCACACGGAGTACAATACGTATGTGTTTACAAAGTCTATTGGTGCTTTATAGCACTGTATTGTGCTATGAGTCACAACTTCAAGAGAATCACATGCATAAAACAAATTTTGCTATGTTGTGACTTGTAAAAAATCTCAAGGCATGTAGTTAATGCTTCAAGGAGAGGACTTTATGCTCTAAAACACAATAGCAAAATTATAACCACTAGGAATTCTTTGAATCACATCATGCATAAGAGCCATGCAACCTAAAAATGCAATGTCATGCATAAGATATGAAGAGCATATGCAAGGCATTATCTAATATCATGCTGCATGAGTGACAATATGCATTACAACACAATGTTGGTGTAATGTATATCATACCTTTGCATCATATACCTTCTTATGAAGCTTGACCATGTCAACACGAGTGAACACTTTGCTCAACTTTGTCAACTTGTTAGTGGAGGTGGTTGGCGGTGCTACCCCTTTCTCTTTCAGTTCATAGAGGAGTTCTTGTATTTAATCAAATATCTTGTCTCTTAGTCCAAACATCTCTTGTTCTCTCTGTAAGATTCCTTCACCATGATGTAATTCTTGCATAGGGAGCATGATGCTTTTAACAAATCATCCATCCTAGCCAATACTATCATCTCTTTGAGCATGCGCATAAACTCCTTCCAGCTAGCATCATCACAACAATCTAATTTTTCAATTAAAACTAAACTAGGACTAACCTGATCCCCTATCAACATGGGAACACCACCTCCACACAGCTTCCTTTCTTTGTTTTCCCACCTCTCCATCTTGTTGTCCAAGTCCTTATGTTTTTGTGCCCAATCCATGGCCTCTTCTACAAAATGTTTCCAATCCATCTTCACTAAAATTGCCCTAGACCTCTTTAATGCAAAGACTTTTATAAAAAAGGAGCCAAACATCTTGTTCTCTTAGGATCTTCTTGATAAAGATTCCAGTGCAATTGTAGAGCAGCTCCTCCAAGAACTCGAGCCTCACATCTTGCTGCTTCACCCTTTGGCCATGTTGGGGCTTAGGATCTATGAAGACATGAGCCGAATATGCATCGAAAATGTCATTTTTACCCTGCAAAATTGATGGGGGTTCTCTCCCTCCATTCTCAAGCCATGTACTACATGGAAATCTTCAACAAACCTACAAAAGCGACCTTGGAGTGGTGGCTCAAAAACCTCCTTCCCCTTACCCTTGCAAGGTGGTGGCTTCGGCATGGCACCTGGTTGCTTGTTTACTAGATCTAGGAAGGGGATGAAGTAGATACAACCTGCATGTTTCTCGGGAAGGGGATGAAGTAGATGGAGGCTACACAATTGGGAAAAGTAGAGAGAAGCCTACATAGCTAGGTAATTATGGTGAGGATAAGTAAGGAGACGAGCAATATAGAGCGGTTACACAAGGATCCAAACTAAACAAAGCATGTTAATCCCATTTTGGATTAGTATACATGATCCTCCAATTGAGGACATTAATAAGTGTCATGAAACTGCACTATAAAAGTTGTACATTATGAGATATTGGCCACCCAAGGCCTAGTTAAGTAAGTTTTTGGGCGCCCAAGTGTGTATATAAGGCAATTTCTCATAATGAAAAGACACAATCCCCTTTGTGCTATAGAGAGCTCTTCCTTATGTCTTGAGAGAGATTGAGAGATTGAGAGAGAGAGACAGAGAGAGAGAGAGAGAGAGAGAGAGAGAGAGAGAGAGAGAGAGAGAGAGAGCATTCTAGCATTATTCCTCTTCTATGCTTATGCGATTCATGCTTGTGTGGGAGAGTGAGAGAGAGTGATTGCCTTATGCGATGGTGCGAGCGACTCTATGGTGACAGCGTGGAGGTGGAGGTAGAACTTGGAGGTTGGAGATTAATAAGTGAGATTGGAGGCCTCAAGGGACTCAAGTTTGAAGCATTGGTAAAGTGCCCTATGACAGTTGTGATCTATTGTTCATCCTTTAGGTGAATGCATTGAGTTCCCTCTTGGAGGTGAGGTATCCCATAACATTTTTTGCACCATTTCCAAGGAAACACCTTTATTTCTTCCATCCTCATGATTGCCCTTGTATTCTAGTAGTGCATTGTGTAGAAAATGAATGGATAAGATTTGTGTGGTAGTAATGAGAAATTGATTGTGATGTTGTGTATGTGTGTGGTGGAGTGGTCTTAGAATAGAGCTTCACTATTTTTTCTTGTTAATTTTGATATTTGCATCATTGGAAGCACCAACATGAATGAATAGGTTGGTGTTCTATTTTTTTTCTTTTTTAATTCACAAAAATCAAAAACATAAGGAGCCATTGACTGTGCCGTGAACTTGTATTCCACTCCTTAGGCATGGCACAATAAATTTGGGATTTGTTGGATACGTATTTTGCACCCAAAAACATAACATTCAATGCGGGAAGTTTCCACGTGAAACTACAGAAAAACGTTCACACCATGAACCTTTTCTGCAACTTCACGCCCATGACCTTATCCTGACCCCTCTAATGCCACGAAGTCTGATAAAATTTGTGAACTTGTGAAAGTTCAGAAAAACATTCACGTCGTGAACTTTTTCATAACTCTTCAAGCCATGAACCCTTTTGAAAATCTGCATGTGAACCCTTTTATGTTCATGATGTGAACTTTTTCTACAAACTCACGATTTAGTCCAATCTAATGAACAGTGAGGCCAAGGCCACAAAGGTCGGTAAGGGAGGGACGCCTATAACAAAGAAGAGGGGATCTAACCCTAAACACAAAAAAAATTTAAACACATGAAAGTTCAAAAAAATGTTCACGCCGTGAGCTGTTTTCAGAAACTTCACACCGTGAACTATTCTCTGTTGTTTCATGGTTTCAAAAATAGAGCGATAGAATCAGAGCAAAATAAAATTGGGTCGACAAAGTAGCTTATCAAATCATACATACATGCACTTAAGATCTAGAACACTCATCGGAGATGATCTTAGACCTGACGATAGTGCATCAAATCACCTAGGATCTTCCTATCAAAAAAGTATAGGTTGAGGTCATTTTGCAAGCACACACCTGAGTGCCTTAATAAGGAACCTGACCCCTATTGAAACTAGTAGTGAAGAATCCTTGGGCTGAGGTATGCTGGGTTTGGGAAAGAGGAGAAACCACCCTCCCCAACCAGGTCTAGTGGTATCATTGATATTGCCTGGGGATTTTTTGGTCTCCAAACCAGCCATGACGAAGAAGGGCAATCTGTGGTCATGGGTTCGTCAACCAACGTTGGACTCGGTTCATGACAAGAACTGCCCATCCAAACATCGAATTCTAAGTTATCAAACAGTGGCACCCCCCAAATGAGACAAGACATGGAAAGTATGGCCAGGATGGGTCAAATATTCTTCCCCACCTTGGAGGAAGTAGAGTTAGATCTCAGAAGGAGCGAGGTGGAATGACAGCTCTATGAGAGTTGAGCTTAAGGAAACATGAGCTCGACACCACTCGACGAGGGCGAGAGCTGAGCAAAAGGAAACGGGAAGTTTAAACCTACTCCAATCACAGGATAAGGAATCAAAATTGGTTATGGGAAGAAGTGAGGGAGAAATTCCAAACTTGGAACCCATAAATGAGGAATCCATAGCTGAGGAAGGTTTTACAACCATAGAAGAAGAGGATAACCTAGCCAGAGTGGCGGGCAAAGTGAAGGACTATCTTTACACCAAAAAGGATATTGAGCAGATGATCAATCATCCTACGTTCCTACAAGACATGGAACTTCTAATTTTGCAAAGGCATACAGAGGCAACCAATGATGAGCCACTCCCAAGTACAATGGTAGGACCATCCCATGGACTAGATGGTCCTACCATTGTACCTGAGTGAAAAAAGTGGGTAAGGGTGACACAACGATCACAATCCAATATGGATACAAAGAAGATACAATCAACACACAGATCCACCTAATCAAGAGAAGAAGGGGATCAAAGGATCAATCACAAGGGGCCGGACCTAGAAGAGCAAAGGGAGAAACCAACAACTCCTAAAGGAGTCGGTGAATACCACAATGCCGACGAGAAAATAAGAAAGCTCAAAGATGTCAGGGTCTTAGTCAAAGAATGTTAACGACTTCATGAAGCCAAAGCTAAGGGCTAACCGGGTCATATACCAAAAGTGTCATGGGTGTTCACAGTGCTTGTGTTTTCACCTTCCTTGCCATACTTGTGGCATGAAAAGGAATTAGCCACATATACATAATAACATAGGAGCCTTACAATATTTTCATGTTTACCTGTGCTCCTCAATATCTTAGGTATGTATGCTTTAATACCAAACATCGTGATGGTTTCTGTGGGGATGGATTCCCCACAACCATGCCTTGTACACTCAAAAAATTGAGAGCACAATAACACAAAGCATAGGTAGTGGTAGACATGATTGACAACAAGGTAGAGAGAAGCATTGCAAGGCTCCTCTAAGGAAAGGGAACCCACAACCACCATAGGTTTCACAGCCACCTTGCCATGTATCTTGCAAATTGGAGGGAGTGCATGAGCACCACCAAGGCACCCGTGTTCAACTGTGACCTTTAGAAGCAAACTTGAAAAGTCTACCTCTTCTTCGTACTTCAGATTTTTGTTAAACAATTTTGACTACAATACTAAATAGTCAGTATAAGTATAGGACTCATTATACTCTGCATGCAGTTTATGGACCCAAGCACAAGAACAACCACACAATATTGTTGTGCTTTACATCACATTATAAAAGTAAGATGCACAATAGGAAACACAAGTTCCACACATGACTGCTTTATACCATACACGTGCCCTGTCCACTTGTGCTTTTAAGCATGTTACTTGTAGTAGGAAGCATAAAACATTTTAAACACATGCTATAAACTAACATTCACTCTACTATACAAGCATAGTAGATACATAAAATGCTTTATATCATAATGCATATGCTTCATGAACTCTCATCTTGTGCTCTAAAACAAATTATGATATCATGCACAATAGAGCTCAAAGCACATGCTATCAAGCAGAACATAATACATTAACAGCACAAGGAGTATAATACATATGTGTTTACACATTCTTGGTGCTTTATAGCATTGTATTGTGCTGTAAAACATCAATAGAAAGCGTAAAACATTTTAAACACATGCTATAAACTAACATTCATTCTACTATCAACAAACAAGCAGGGCAGACACATAGAATGCTTCATATCATAGTACAAATGATTCATGCACTCTCCTCTTATAATATAAAGCATATAGATGGTGATATCAAGCACAAAAGGACTCGAACACATGCATAGAAAGTACAATACATATGTGTTTATAGAGTCTATGTGCTTTACAACATTGTATTGTGTTGTAAAGCACTAACATAAAGCATAAAACATTTTAAACACATGCTATAAACTAACATCCATTCTGCTATCAAACAGTGAAAACACATAGAATGCTTTATATCATAGTGTAAATGCTTCATGCATCTCCTCTTGTTCTCTAGAGTATACAGATTGTGAGATGAAGCACAAAAGGGATGGAAGCACATGCTATCAAGCACATGCTATCAAGCACAACATAATACATTAATAGCACACGGAGTACAATATGTATGTGTTTACAAAGTCTATTGGTGCTTTATAGAACTGTATTGTGCTATGAATCACAACTTCAAGAGAATCACATGCTATAAAACAAATTTTGCTATGTTGTGACCTGTAAAAAAGCTCAAGGCATGCAGTTAATACTTCAAGGAGAGGACTTTATGCTCTAAAACACAATAACAAAATTATAACCACTAGGAATGCTTTGAATCACATCATGCATAAGAGCCATGCAACCTACAAATGCAATGTCATGCATAACATATGAAAAGCATATGCAAGGCATTACCGAACATCATGCATGAGTGACAATATGCATTACAACACAATGTTGGTGCAATTTATATCATACATTTTCATCATAGACCTTCTTCTGAAGCTTGACCATGTCAACACGAGTGAACTCTTTGCTCAAATTTGTCAACTTGTTAGTGGAGGTGGTTGGTGGTGCTACCCTTTCTCTTTCAGTTCACGGAGGAGTTCTTGTATCTCTGATCAGATATCCCGTCTCTTAGTCCAAACATCTCTTGTTCTCTCTCTAAGATTCCTTCACCACCATGATGCAATTCTTGCATAGGGAGCATGATTCTTTTGACACATCATCCATCCTAGTATCTTTCCTTCTGCTAGCCACCATCAATACTATCATCTCTTTGAGCATGCGCATAAACTCCTTCCAGCTAGCATCATCGCAACAATCTAATTTGTCAGTTAAAACTCAACTAGGACTAACCACCTCCACACAGCTTCCTTTCTTTGTTTTCCCACCTCTCCATCTTGTTATCCAAGTCCTTATGTTTATGTGCCCAGTCCATGACCTCCTCTACAAAATGTGTCCAATCCATATTCACTAAAATTGCCTTAGACCTCTTTAATGCAAAGACTTTTGTAAAAAAGGAGCTAAACATCTTTTTCTTAGGATCTTCCTAATAAACATTCCAGTGCAATTGTAGTAACTCCTCCAAGAACTCAAGCCTCACATCTTGCTACTTCACCCTTTGGCCATGTTGGGGCTGAGGAGCTCTGAAGACATGAACCCAATATGCATCAAGAATGTCATTTTTACCTCGCAAAATTGATGGGGGTTCTCTCCCTCCTCAAGCCATGTACATCATGGAAATCCTCAACAAACCTACAAAAGCGACCTTGGAGTGGTGGCTCAAAGCCCTCCTTTCCCTTACCCTTGCAAGGTGGTGTCTTCGACATCACACCTAGTTGCTTGTTTTTACTAGAGCTAGGAAGGGGATGAAGTAGATACAAGCGTGTTTCTAGGGAAGTGGATGAAGTAGATGGAGGCTTAAGCCTACATAGCTAGGAAGGTATGGTGAGGATAGGCAAGGAGACAAGGAATGCAGAGCGGTTGCATAAGGATCCAAACTAAACAGAGCAACATCCATGCATTCGAAACCCTCCAGCTACAACCCACCACTCTGAATCGTACTACCCACCACTCCCACTCATAAATTGAAATTTGAATAAACAAAGGATTTTTAATGTAATTTTTATATAAATATTACAAATTCATTTTATACTTATAACTTCCAAAACTTTTTAATAGGTGCTTGTTTTTTCATGCTTAAAACCACAAAAACGAATGACACAAATTCTTGCTTTCACCTTTAATTATTTTCTTGGAGATAATCATAATATTTTATGTAAGGTATTTTAATTGGCATGTGCTAAACTTATTTTTGGAGTCTATTTCTTTAAATTCCCTCATCTTCTATTTATTACCCCCACCACTACCAGGTTGCACACACATGCGAACATAGGCCCTCTCAAAGATCTATTTAATTTTTCTAAGCTCAAAATCCTTGATACACCCCCACTATAACTATTTTTTAAGCTAAATTTATTTTTAAAATAATGAGAAGAATTTGAACCTCAATTACTGATAATTTTCATTATATACTTACGTTTTCTCTCTCTACTACAACATCTCATTGATTGCATTAATAAAATGCAAGGGATAAGAGGGATCTTACATTCTACCACACTTAAAGATGCAAGATTTCCTCATCTTATAAATTTAGGGTAATCTCAAGCTAAGTCTTCTCCTTTCTCCCATGTAGCATCCTCTATTGGGAAGAACTTCCACTTGATATACTCTTGCAAAATCCTGTTCCTTAGAGGCTTTTCCTTGATGTCAAAAGGACTTGCCTAGGGTTCCAATTATATATGTCCTTGAGCTGGCATAGTTACTTGATTATCCTCTAGAACATGATTGGGATCTAGAATATACTTCTTCAATAAACTCGCATGAAATACATTGTGGATCCGAAGATGAGGAAGAAGAAGAAGTTCATAAGCTTGTTTCCAATCTTGCGAGTAACGACATATAGCCCACATTATCTTGGAAATAATTTCTTATACTTTCCCAAGAAGCGGGAACTTCTCTTGGGTCATACTCAAAGAAACACCATGTATCCTTCTTAAAAGATCACTTCGAATCAGCATACTACTTCTGCCTATCATGAGCTGTTTATTGATTGCATCTTATGATTCATCTCATCTCACATTTGTTTTGAGACTTTCACTCTGATCAAAGGATCTGACCAATTTAAGTGTGTATGGTATTCTTGTCGATAATATAGTGCCTTAAACGAGCCCATACCAATACTTTGATGGTGAGAAGCATTGTAGGTAATCTCCACTAGATGAAGATAGCTCAACCATCTCTTTGGCTCATGACCATAAAAAGCTTTGGGAATGTCTTCAATGACTTTATTGACAGTCTCTATCATCAGTCTCTAGGTGATAAGTTATGCTGAATCAAGTGAAGTTCCAATTTTCTCAAAGAAGGATGTCCAAAATCTAGAGGTAAATTTGGCATCTCGGTCACTAATTATTCTACGGGGCAATCCAAGAAGTTGAAATATTCATGCAAAAATTCTTGGCTATATCCAATGATATAAAGATCTTCTTCACTAGAATTAATGTGACATTAGTCAACCTATCAACCACTTCAAATATAGAATTATAGCTTGCACTTTTACTAATGGTAGACCAGTAAATAAATTCCATACTTATGCATTCCCATTTCATCTATGGAATATCGAGGGAATGAAAATTTCCATGCATTTTCACAATTTTAGCTTTAATCTTTTATATAAGGCATTGTCGTACATGATATTAGACATCCTTTTTTAATCCAGGACAAAAGTAGCTCCTCTTGGCTGCCATGAATGTCTTTACATGTCTAGGATGTCTAGCAACAATAAGGCTGTCATGAGCTTTGGCTAGGATCCTTCTTTTAAAATCACCCCTTTGAGGGACACACATGTGATTTGGTGACTATCAAAATATAAACAACCATCTTCAACCTTGTATATCCTTGAGCTTTCCTTAACTCTAAGGAGTCTTGCTCTCTTACATTAACAAGGCTATAATCGCAGTGAAGAACTCATCTCCCAATATCCTTTTCAATCTTAGAAGCAAAGGGTTAGAGATCATAGTTATTTGCTAATAAAGAATCTTTTGACTAAGAGCATCAGTAACTACATTCTCCTTGACTTGTACTTTATCTCAAAGTCAAACTCTTGCAAAGTCTGCATCTATCTTCTTTGATGCATGTTGGGATCCACTGATCTATCACAAAAGTAAATCTCTAGCCAAGCAAATAGTGCTTCCATAATGCATAAGTAATAGCTAGAAGTTCTAGGTTGCAAACTACATAATTTCTCTCATAAGGCTTCAACTTTTGAGACTCGTAAGCCATAGGTCAACTGTTTTGGATAAGAATTCCCCCAATTACAAACCCACTTGCATCGGTAATAACCTCAAAGGGTTTTCCAAACTCTGGCAATTTCAACCTGGGATTAGGCAACTTTGAGCTTTTTAAAGGCACTTTGACACATTGGAGTCCATTTAAAAGGCGTATCCTTCTTGAGAAGTTTTGTCAAGGGGGAGGAAATATTTGCATATCTTTGGGCGGAGTATAGAGGGAAACTTACAATTGTCCAAACACAAACACAGAAAATAGTGATAGAAGCTTGTCGAGCTCCAGCCTGATTACATCAGGCGAGCAATCACACAAAGACAAGTTCACAACTGCCACCACTTCCGTTATTAACACATCACACACTCCCTCTCATAGCTCACACAGCATCACCCGCCTTGCAATCTTGCAATAGATTTATTTCCCTTGTCTGTGGCTGTAGTAGCAGCCCACGACTCAAAAGAAACTGAACCACACTTGGTTCACGTGTCCACTAGACCCTTTCCATGCACAATTCAAGGTTTCAAGAACCCCTACATTGATTTCTCATCACAGTCTTCCTTCCCCTTGCTACGAACAGCACTTCACGTGGCATACGAGTCTACAAGAGTTATGTCCAGCACACTATACGACGCTCCAACAGCCTATGCCTTTGTATCTCGTCATGATCTTCATTCCCCTTTCTTGAAACAGCGCTGCACACGAGATTCCAGCAGCCCTTGCCTTGGATTCTGATCACGAGAGAGAGAGAAAGGTGTACGTATGTGTGTGGTCAAGCTTCTTGACGGTAGCCATCAAGTACTAGTTGTACTTATGGAAGAGGCACCACACAGCACAGTTATCCACCAAGAAGCAGCGCCCACAGCAGTCGCAAGAGCAACACTTCACCCCCTCTCTTGTCTTTCCACTCTGTGCAATCACCAGCCACGCCTTCTCTTTAGCACGCCGTGGTTTGCAAAACCCCCCCAAGGCTCCTCGATGACCTGGGTGCCTCCAGCTAGTGCCAACACCAGCAACTCTCTGCAAGGCGGCCACCCAGCCACTCACCTCTGAGCCTTCTTTCAATGAGGCGGCTTCCAACTCTGTACCGGCACACCCAGCAGCTACCACACCAGCCGGCTCTTCACACGTCCAAAGCGCCTGCAGCCCTTCAGAATCACTCGCCAGTCCTAAGTCATCTACCAGGCGGCACAAACTTCTTCATGCCTGTTTGCTGCAGCGCCTCTTCAATCGCCATCAGCAGCCGTGACCTTTGATGCCAGCACTTGGCTTCCACAGCCTAGAACCTGCAGCTCTTCGCCTCTGGTTCGTGGCAACCTCCAAGCACAAGTAGGTTACCTACGTCTTCACGCCTTCGCCAGCTTTTGCAGACTCTCTTACAAGGTGATCCCCTCTCTCTACTCGGCGACCTGATCTCTCCTCCTTAGAAGCGGCCAACCTCACTTTCTTTACACCTTCGCCAGCTTCTAGAACCTCTGCTGGCAAATGAATAAGACCTCCACGTATCTCTTCTAATTATTAGCCACTTGTATCATATTTTATTATTATTTAAAGCTCAATAATGGCTACCAATGCCCTCTACATCACTTTGCTTTCCTCAATTTCACGTGCGGCGCCCATACGTCCAGTACAAGAGCTGCCCACGGCCATCATCATCAGCATCATGACTACCAAAAACATGACCATTCCAAACCTGAAAGACTCTCGAAACTCAAGCATAAGAGCAATTCATATTTTGCTGGCGTCCCTTGTAGATTTCAATATTTACAGTCTAAATTGGGCTCTCTCCACATAAACCAGCATATGTACATTCATTTCCACCAGAGGTTCATCAAAACCCCATCATTGACATCCTCATGCTCTTCCACCTCTTATTTACACATATCCAAGACACCTTCTTGACCAACAAAAAGCTCATACAATAAAAACTTCAAGTTTCCAACAGCTGCTCCAAAGAAAAATGCATGCACTAACTCACTCCAAAGCCATTCAGTCTGTACATTTGCCAGGGCATTCACGGCAAAGTTTTCTTGCACACCATGCATCCCATATGTACACGGACTCAAAACACCTTTACAGAAAAACGCCTGACATACTTTGAAGAAAGATGTGAGGCAGCTCAGAAACACAGGAAGGCCGCTATGGCTCGCCAACTCACCACCTTCGGAACACTCACAAGCACAAGGGGCACCACCAGCTTCTCTAGCTGGAAAGAAAATCAGCACCAGACCACACCTTTACTCATATCCCTACTCCTGTACCCTCATCCATCCACCACCATCACACACCACAGGCTCAAATCGGAAAAGCAAGACACCTTCTATTGCTTAATCTGAAACTCAATCGGCGGAGTACAGAGGGAAACTTACAATTGTCCAAACACAAACACAGAAAATAGTGATAGAAGCTTGTCGAGCTCCAGCCTGATTACATTAGCAGGCGAGCAATCACACAAAGACAAGTTCACAACTGCCACCACTTCCGTTATTAACACATCACACACTCCCTCTCATAGCTCACACAGCATCACCCGCCTTGCAATCTTGCAATAGATTTATTTCCCTTGTCTGTGGCTATAGCAGTCCACGACTCAAAAGAAACTGAACCACACTTGGTTCACGTGTCCACTAGACCCTTGCCATGCACAATTCAAGGTTTCAAGAACCCCTACATTGATTTCTCATCACAGTCTTCCTTCCCTTTGCTACGAATAGCACTTCATGCGGCATACGAGTCTACAAGAGCTATGTCCAGCACACTATACGAGGCTCCAACAGCCTGTGCCTTTATATCTCGTCATGATCTTCATTCCCCTTTCTTGAAACAGCGTTGCACACGAGATTCCAGCAGCCCTTGCCTTGGATTCTGATCACAAGAGAGAGAGAAAGGTGTACGTATGTGTGTGGTCAAGCTTCTTGATGGTAGCCATCAAGTACTAGTTGTACTTATGGAGGAGGCACCACACAGTACACCTATCCACCAAGAGGCAGCGCCTACAGCAGCCGTAAGAGCAACACTTTGCCCCCTCTCTTGTCTTTCCACTCTGCGCAATCACCAGCCACGCCTTCTCTTCATCACGCCGTGGTCTGCAAAATCCCCCCAAGGCTCCTCGTCGATGACCTGGGCGCCTCCAACAGCTAGTGCCAACACCAGCTACTCTGTGCAAGGCAGCCACCCAGCCACTGACCTCTGAGCCTTCTTTCAACGAGGCGGCTTCCAATTCTGTCTCGCTGACCACACCGGCACACCCAGCAGCTACCACACCAGCCGGCTCTTCACACGTCCAAAGCGCCTGCAGCCCTTCAAAATCACTCGCCAGTCCTTAGTCATCTACCAGGCGGCACAACCTTCTTCACGCCCATCTGCTGCAGCGCCTCTTCAATCGCCATCAGCAGCCGCCACCTTTGACGCCAGCACGTTGGCTTCCACAGCTAGAACCTGCAGCTCTTCGCCTCTGGCTTCGTGGCAACCTCCAAGCACCAGTAGGTTACCTACGTCTTCACGCCTTCGCCAGCTTCTGTAGACTCTCTTACAAGGTGATCCCCTCTCTCTACTCGGCGACTTGATCTCTCCTCCTTCGAAGCGGCCAACCTCACTTTCTTTACGCCTTCGCCAGCTTCTGGAACCTCTACTGGCAAACGAATAAGATATACTTAACCAATTGATTGGTTGGGGGCCTCTACCGTGAACAAAGAATCAAGCAATTTGTAAGGTAAATGGTGAATTTTGATCTTTTCTATAATTTCTCAATGCTTCTCTCTTCTCAACCCCTCTCAAGCTTGAGAAGCTTAATTGGAATGGTTTTTGAATGCTATTGAAGTTAATTGATGAATGTGAAGAGTTACATAATTTGATGAATGCTATTGAAGTTCATTGATGAATGTGAATAGTTACATAATTTGATGAATGCTATTGAAGTTAATTGATTAATGATAGTTAAGAATTACATAAATTTCCATTTATGCTTAATTCAAATGGTTTTTATGTAATTTCTCTCTCTCACTCAAGAAATGGTCATACTCATGACCCATTCTCAATCCAAATGAAGCTTTTCATAAAGCTTTTTCTTAATCCAAGATTAATCTATGTTTGAGGCCAAATTAATGTCTTTTTTCTATGCTTTTAGTTTATGTATTTCATGAATATTGATGATTCAATCCATTATGGATTAATGATCCAATTAGGGATCATTCTAATTATTTTCTTAAGGATAAGCTTTATCCCTTAGAAAAATTGAGATTTATCAGTCATAGCACAGCGGAGCTATGGCAAAATTTTTATAAAAATTACGCATAAAATAATTTCATTCAAAGCATGAAAAGAGGACTTCCTACCATATTCTAGGAATTATCATCCTAGATTAATTGAAAGATATTCATTGTAATCCTAGAGAAATTGATTTTTATATTATGCATAATTGATTTTCATGCATAGAGGTATGCATAAAAGATTATTATTTTAACATAAAAGTGTTACTTTTATCATAATTAGATTTCATGCATAGAGGTATGCATAAAAGATTATTATTTTAATATAAAAGTGTTACTTTTATCATATTTGAATTTCATGCATAGAGGTATGCATAAAAGATGATTATTTTATTATAAAAGTGCTACTTTTATCATATTTGAGTTTCATGCATAGAGGTATGCATAAAAGATGATTATCTTATTATAAAAGTGTGACTTTTATCACAATTGAATTTCATGCATAGAGGTATGCATAAAAGTTGATTATTTTATTATAAAAGTGTGACTTTTATCATATTTAAATTTCATGCATAGAGGTATGCATAAAAGTTGATTATTTTATTGTAAAAGTGTTACTTTTATCATATTGGATTTCATGCATAGAGGTATGCATAAAAGATATTCTTTTTATACTAAAAGTGTGATTTTTCATCATAAATGGATTTTATGCATAGCTTAGATGCATAAGAGAAATTCTTTTATTCTAAAAGTGTAATTCCTACCAAATTGAATTTATGCATAAGAAGATGCACAAAAGATTCATTTTTAATTCAAAAGTGTCATTCTCATCTAAATTGAATTTATGCATAGGAAAATGCATAAAAGATTGAAATTTAATTCAAAAGTGTCATTTTCATTTAAAATGAATTTATGCATAGGAAGATGCATAAAAGATTGATTTTTACTTGAAAGTATTAATCTTCTTAAATAGAATTTATGCATAAATAAATGTGTAAAGAAATCTTATATCAAATATAAGAATTCTCCTGTATTCTATAAATAGATATGAGATGTGATAGGATGTGATAAGAGGTGTATACGATGTGATAAGAGGTGATAAGATGCTTATGAAATAAGTTAGGAGGTGATAAGATGAATTAAGATGTGATAAGATGTGTATGGGATGAGGTAAGAAGTGTATGTGATAGGATAAGATGTGTATGGGATGAGGTAAGAAGTGTATGTGATAGGATAAGATGTATATGGGTTGTGATAGGGCGAGAATCGATGTGATGTAAAAGATTAGATGTGAAGGCATATGGGGTTATATGAATGGGAATGTGGAAATGGATGTATGTATATGGATGTGTGGATGTGGAGATGGGAGTGTGGATGTATGAATGTGAAAATGGATGTATGCATGAAGATGTATATGCATAGATGTGAATGTGGATATAGATGTGGATGTATAGATGTGAATGAGAATGTGGATGTGGATGTATGTGAATGTGGATGTAGATGTGGATGTATAGATATGAATGTGGAATGTGGATGTGGATGTATGTATGTATGTGGATGTAGAGAATGTGGATGTATGTATGTATGTATGAGAATGTAGATGTGGATGTATGTGAATGTGGATGTAGATGTGGATGTATAGATGTGAATGGGAATGTGGATGTGGATGTATGTGAATGTGGATGTAGATGTGGATGTATAGATGTGAATGTGGAATGTGGATATGGATGTATGTATGTATGTGGATGTAGATGTGGATGTATAGATGTGAATGTGAATGTGGATGTGGATGTATGTATGTATGTGGATGTATGTATGTATGTATGTATAGATGTGAATGTGGAATGTGGATGTGGATGTATGTATGTATGTGGATGTAGATGTGGATGTATGTATGTATGTGGATGTAAAGATGTGAATGGAAATGTGGATGTGGATGTATGTGAATGTGGATATAGATGTGGATGTATAGATGTGAATGTGAAATGTGGATGTGGATGTATGTATGTATGTGGATGTAGATGTGGATGTATAGATATGAATGGGAATATGGATGTGGATGTGGATGTATGTATGTATGTGGATGTGGATGTATGAATGAGGACGTGATAATGGATGTATGCATGTGGATGTGGATATGGATATGTATGTATGAATGTGGATATGAGATGTGGATGTATAAATGAGGATGTGAAAATGGAGGTAAGCATGTAGATGTGGATATATGGATGTGAATGTGGATGTGGAAGTGGATGTATGGATGTGGATATAGATGTGAATATATGATATGTGATGTGAAGGAATCTGAAGTGAAGAGATGGAAAATGATGTGATTGGATGAGTACACATATAAATGGAATATGGAATAAGTAATGTGGATTAATGAGGGATAATGTGGAAAAATGAGAGTTAATATAGAAACTGTATTTGTAAACTGTTTGTAAATGCTGTTTGTAAATGGCTATTTTATGTCAAGAATGTTGGGGAAGCATTTTGACCGTCTTGTGATTAAGGTCGTGGAGACCTAATTGATAAAGTTGCAACTGCTGTGACGGAGAGTCAATGGAGGACGTCTCGCGTAGCAAAGTCGACCGAGGTCTTGACCAGCCTCGGTTCGATTAAAATGGTGAGCTTCCGGTACGGTGGATGAGGGACCAAGGAAGCGGCCTATGAGTGAATCTCTAGGTCACCTGCGAAGGATCCTAGAGGGTGCTGACCATACGGTGCTCGGGCTCTGGGTCGCCTAGGATACCCACGCGTGCGTCGAGGAAGATATTGGAACAAGGAGTAAGAGTTGTTTTCTGAAACCGGGCATGGATCTGGTTGATTGACCTTGCTGGTCTTTAATGGATGAGTCCATGGCTTTTTTTATGGATCTATTGGTTGATCTTGCTGATCATCAACGAGAGTCCATCTTGATTTTTATAAGTGATTATATTGCCGAGTATTATGGGCTAGGAACTATTGAAAAGACCCCTGAGTGGACAGGTTGAGCGTTCTAGTTTCCAATGATGCCATAGATACTCCGATGAAAGGATGATGGGAAATTAAGAATCAACCGGATAAATTGGAAGATTGTGATCAATGGTACTATGGTTTCATTAAAGGATTGTTTTAAAGTTAGCTGATGCTAAGAAAAAGGCAATTTCATATTGGGTGTGTAAGTGGTGTGGCTAGTTTTATGTTTGCATGAACTTCCGGCTAGGCCCGCCTTGGAAATCTTTTCCTTCGTACCCGAGACAAAACCTAACCAAATTCCAAATTGGATCCCATCACTACAGTGGTTGGGCGGTTGGCTAACCCATAGGATCGGATGGGGTTAGGCTGGACTGATGGATCCATAAATCGAGACTCAATTTCTATTATTACGATAGATAAAGTAAATCCCGGATAGTAATTGTTCTATAGATAGGACGGCTATGCCTCTTGATGGGGAAAAAAGCGTTGATCCCAATGATCCAAGTGCATGTTTCTTCCTTGATCTGACCGAGTATCTTTATAGGTGCAGTCGGATCAGTTTGATCACTAATGGTCTTGACTACGTTAGAGTAAAAAGTTATCCTGGAGGAATCGCCCGTGCTTTTCGGATAAGGGAAGTTTTTCCGGGTTCGGTTTTGGAAAAACCGACGGAGTAGTCTTTTGTCCGGATATCCGTGGACGAGGCCCCGAGTGTGGGACCCCTGTCCCGCACAAGAAGTGCTACTTCCGTTGTGCTAGTACCCCGAATCTGTTGCTCGGTGGGAACAGGGGGATCTCACACATCATTTTCATCCTCATACTCTTCCACCTCTTATTTACACATATCCAAGACACCTTCTTGACCAACAAGAAGCTCATACAATGAAAACTTCAAGGCTCCAACAGCTGCTCCAAAGAAAAATGCATGCACTAACTCACTCCAAAGCCATTCAGTCTGTACATTTGCTAGGGCATTCAGGGCAAAGTTTTCTTGCACACCATGCATCCCATATGTACACGGACTCAAAACACCTTTACAAAAAAACGCCTGACATACTTTGAAGAAAGATCTGAGGCAGCTCAGAAACATAAGAAGGCCGCTATAGCTCGCTGACTCACCACCTTTAGAACACTCACAAGCACAAGGGGCACCACCAGCTTCTCTAGCGGGAAAGAAAATCAGCAGCAGACCACACCTTTCCTCATATCCCTCCTCCTGTACCCTCATCCATCCACCACCATCACACACCACAGGCTCAAATCGGAAAAGCAAGACACCTTCTATTGCTTAATCTGCAACTCAATCGGCAGAGTACAGAGGGAAACTTACAATTGTCCAAACACAAACACAGAAAATAGTGATAGAAGCTTGTCGAGCTCCAGCCTGATTACATCAGCAGGCGAGCAATCACACAAAGACAAGTTCACAACTGCCACCACTTCCGTTATTAACACATCACACACTCCCTCTCATCTCTCATAGCTCACACAGCATCACCCGCCTTGCAATCTTGCAATAGATTTATTTCCCTTGTCTGTGGCTGTAGCAGCCCACGACTCAAAAGAAACTGAACCACACTTGGTTCACGTGTCCATTAGACCCTTGCCATGCAAAATTCAAGGTTTCAAGAACCCCTACATTGATTTCTCATCACAGTCTTCCTTCTCCTTGCTACGAACAGCACTTCACGCGGCATACGAGTCTACAAGAGCTATGTGCAGCACACTATACGAGGCTCCAACAGCCTGTGCCTTTGTATCTCGTCATGATCTTCATTCCCCTTTCCTGAAACAGCGCTGCACATGAGATTCCAGCAACCCTTGCCTTGGATTCTGATCACGAGAGAGAGAGAAAGGTGTACGTATGTGTGTGGTCAAGCTTCTTGACAAGTACTAGTTGTACTTATGGAAGAGGCACCACACAGCACAGCTATCCACCTATCCATCAAGCTTCTTGACGGTAGCCATCAAGTACTAGTTGTACTTATGGAAGAGGCACCACACAGCACACCTATCCACCAAGAAGCAGCGCCTATAGCAGCCGCAAGAGCAACACTTCGCCTCCTCTCTTGTCTTTCCACTCTGCGCAATCACCAGCCACGCCTTCTCTTCAGCACGCCGTGGTCTGCAAAATCCCCCCAAGGCTCCTCGATGACCTGGGCGCCTCCAGCTAGTGCCAACACCAGTTACTCTGTGCAAGGCAGCCACCCAGCCACTCACCTCTAAGTCTTCTTTCAACGAGGCGGCTTCCAACTCTGTCGCTGACCACACCGGCACACCCACCACCAGCAGCTACCACACTAGCCAGCTCTTCACACGTCCAAAGCGCCTGCAGCCCTTCAGAATCACTCCCTAGTCCTTAGTCATCTACCAGGTGGCACAACCTTCTTCTCATCCGTCTGCTGCAGCGCCTCTTCAATCGCCATCAACAGCCGCCACCTTTGATGCCAGCACCTTGGCTTCCACAGCTAGAACCTGCAGCTCTTCGCCTCTGGCTTCGTGGCAACCTCCAAGCACCAGCAGTAGGTTACCTACGTCTTCACGCCTTCGCCAGCTTCTGCAAACTCTCTTACAAGGTGATCCCCTCTCTCTACTCAGCGACCTGATCTCTCCTCCTTCGAAGCGGCCAACCTCACTTTCTTTAAGTCTTCGCCACCTTCTGGAACCTCTCTCTACTCAGCGACCTGATCTCTCCTCCTTCGAAGCGGCCAACCTCACTTTCTTTACGTCTTCGCCACCTTCTGGAACCTCTGCTGGCAAACAAATAAGACCTCCACGTATCTCTTCTAATTATTGGCCACTTGTATCATATTTTATTATTATTTAAAGCTCAATAATGGCCACCAATGCCCTCTACATCACCTTGCTTTCCTCAATTTCACGTGCGGCGCCCATACGTCCAGTACAAGAGCTGCCCACGGCCATCATCATCAGGATCATGACTACCAAACACGACCATTCCAAACTTGAAAGACTCTCCAAACTCAAGCATAAGAGCAATTCATATTTTGCTGGCGTCCCTTGTAGATTTCAATATTTACAGTCTAAATTGGGCTCTCTCCACATAAACCAGCATATGTACATTCCTTTCCACCAGAGGTTCATCAAAACCCCCATCATTGACATCCTCATGCTCTTCCACCTCTTATTTACACATATCTAAGACACCTTCTTGACCAACAAAAAGCCCATACAATAAAAACTTCAAGTCTCCAACAGCTGCTCCAAAGAAAAATGCATGCACTAACTCACTCCAAAGCCATTCAGTCTGTACATTTGCTAGGGAATTCAGGGCAAAGTTTTCTTGCACACCATGCATCCCATATGTACACGGACTCAAAACACCTTTACAGAAAAACGCCTGACATACTTTGAAGGAAGATGTGAGGCAGCTCAGAAACATAGGAAGGCCGCTATAGCTCGCCGACTCACCACCTTTAGAAAACTCACAAGCACAAGGGGCACCATCAGCATCTCTAGCTGGAAAGAAAATCAGCAGCAGACCACACCTTTCCTCATATCCCTACTCCTGTACCCTCATCCATCCACCACCATCACACACCACAGGCTCAAATCGGGAAAGCAAGACACCTTCTATTGCTTAATCTGCAACTCAATCGGCGGAGTACAGAGGGAAACTTACAATTGTCCAAACACAAACACAAAAAATAGTGATAGAAGCTTGTCGAGCTCCAGCCTGATTACATCAGCAGGCGAGCAATCACACAAAGACAAGTTCACAACTGCCGCCACTTCCGTTATTAACACATCACACACTCCCTCTCATAGCTCACACAGCATCACCTGCCTTGCAATCTTGCAATAGATTTATTTCCCTTGTCTGTGGCTATAACAACCCACGACTCAAAAGAAACTGAACCACACTTGGTTCACGTGTCCACTAGACCCTTGCCATGCACAATTCAAGGTTTCAAGAACCCCTACATTGATTTCTCATCACAGTCTTCCTTCCCCTTGCTACGAACAGCACTTCACGTGGCATACGAGTCTACAAGAGCTATGTCCAGCACACTATACGAGGCTCCAACAGCCTGTGCCTTTGTATCTCGTCATGATCTTCATTCCCCTTTCTTGAAACAGCGCTGCACACGAGATTCCAGTAGCCCTTGCCTTGAATTCTGATCACGAGAGAGAGAGAAAGGTGTACATATGTGTGTGGTCAAGCTTCTTGATGGTAGCCATCAAGTACTAGTTGTACTTATGGAGGAGGCACCACACAGCACACCTATCCACCAAGAAGCAGCGCCTACAGCAGCCGCAAGAGCAACACTTCGCCCCCTCTCTTGTCTTTCCACTCTCTGTAATCACCAGCCACGCCTTCTCTTGAGCACGCCGTGGTCTGTAAAATCCCCCCAAGGCTTGTCGATGACCTGGGCGCCTCCAGCTAGTGCCAACACCAGCTACTCTATGCAAGGCAGCCACCCAGCCACTCACCTCTGAGCCTTCTTTCAACGAGGCGGCTTCCAACTCTGTCTCGCTGACCACACCGGCACACCCAGCAGCTACCACACCAGCCGGCTCTTCACACGTCCAAAGTGCCTGCAGCCCTTCAAAATCACTCACCAGTCCTTAGTCATCTACCAGGCGGCACAACCTTCTTCACGCCTGTCTGCTGCAGCGCCTCTTCAATCGCCATCAGCAGCCGCCACCTTTGACGCCAGCACGTTGGCTTCCACAGCTAGAACCTACAGCTCTTCGCCTCTAGCTTCGTGGCAACCTCCAAGCACCAGTAGGTTACCTACGTCTTCACGCCTTCGCCAGCTTCTGCAGACTCTCTTACAAGGTGATCCCCTCTCTCTACTCGGTGACCTGATCTCTCCTCCTTCGAAGCGGCCAACCTCACTTTCTTTACGCCTTCGCCAGCCTCTGGAACCTTTGCTGGCAAACGAATAAGACCTCCACATATCTCTTCTAATTATTGGCCACTTGTATCATATTTTATTATTATTTAAAGCTCAATAATGGCCACCAATGCCCTCTACATCACCTTGCTTTCCTCAATTTCACGTGCGGCGCCCATACGTCTAGTACAAGAGCTACCCACGGCCATCATCATCAGCATCATGACTACCAAACACGACCATTCCAAACCTGAAAGACTCTCCAAACTCAAGCATAAGAGCAATTCATATTTTGCTGGAGTCTTTTGTAGATTTCAGTCTAAATTGGGCTCTCTCCACATAAACCAGCATATGTACATTCATTTCCACCAGAGGTTCATCAAACCCCCATCATTGACATCCTCATGCTCTTCCACCTCTTATTTACACATATCCAAGACACCTTCTTGACCAACAAAAAGCTCATACAATAAAAACTTCAAGTCTCCAACAACTGCTCCAAAGAAAAATGCATGCACTAACTCACTCCAAAGCCATTCAGTCTGTACATTTGCCAGGGCATTCAGGGCAAAGTTTTCTTGCACACCATGCATCCCATATGTACACGGACTCAAAACACCTTTACAAAAAAACGCCTGACATACTTTGAAGAAAGATCTGAGGCAGCTCAGAAACATAAGAAGGCCGCTATAGCTCGCTGACTCACCACCTTTAGAACACTCACAAGCACAAGGGGCACCACCAGCTTCTCTAGCGGGAAAGAAAATCAGCAGCAGACCACACCTTTCCTCATATCCCTCCTCCTGTACCCTCATCCATCCACCACCATCACACACCACAGGTTCAAATCGGAAAAGCAAGACACCTTCTATTGCTTAATCTGCAACTCAATCGGCGGAGTAGAGAGGGAAACTTACAATTGTCCAAACACAAACACAGAAAATAGTGATAGAAGCTTGTCGAGTTCCAACCTGATTACATCAGCAGGCGAGCAATCACACAAAGACAAGTTCACAACTGCCACCACTTCCGTTATTAACACATCACACACTCCCTCTCATAGCTCACACAGCATCACCCGCCTTGCAATCTTGCAATAGATTTATTTCCCTTGTCTGTGGCTGTAGGCAGCCCATGACTCAAAAGAAACTAAACCACACTTGGTTCACGTGTCCACTAGACCCTTGCCATGCACAATTCAAGGTTTCAAGAACCCCTACATTGATTTCTGATCACAGTCTTCCTTCCCCTTGCTACGAACAGCACTTCACGCAGCATACGAGTCTACAAGAGCTATGTCCAGCACACCATACGAGGCTCCAATAGCCTGTGCCTTTGTATCTCGTCATGATCTTCATTCCCCTTTCTTAAAACAGCGCTGCACACGAGATTCCAGCAGCCCTTGCCTTGGATTCTGATCACGAGAGAGAGAGAAAGGTGTACGTATGTGTGTGGTCAAGCTTCTTGACGGTAGCCATCAAGTACTAGTTGTACTTATGGAAGAGGCACCACACAGCACACCTATCCACCAAGAAGCAGCGCCTACAGCAGCGCAAGAGCAACACTTCGCCCCCTCTCTTGTCTTTCCACTCTGCGCAATCACCAGCCACACGCCTTCTCTTCAGCATGCCGTGGTTTGCAAAATCCTTCCAAGGCTCCTCGATGACCTGGGCGCCTCCAGCTAGTGCCAACACCAGCTACTCTATGCAAGGCAGCCACCCAGCCACTCACCTCTGAGTCTTCTTTCAACGAGGCGGCTTCCAACTCTGTCGCTGACCACACCGGCACACCGAGCAGCTACCACACCATCCGGCTCTTCACACGTCCAAAGCGCTTGTAGCCCTTCAGAATCACTCGCCAGTCCTTAGTCATCTACCAAGCGGCACAACCTTCTTCACGCGCGTCTGCTGTAGTGCCTCTTCAATCGCCATCAGCAGCAGCCGCCACCTTTGACGCCAGCACGTTGGCTTCCACAGCTAGAACCTGCAGCTCTTCGCCTCTGGCTTCGTGGCAACCTCCAAGCACCAGTAGGTTACCTACGTCTTCATGCCTTTGCCAGCTTCTGCAGACTCTCTTACAAGGTGATCCCCTTTCTCTACTCGGCGACCTGATCTCTCCTCCTTCGAAGCGGCCAACCTCACTTTCTTTACGCCTTCGCCGCCAGCTTCTGGAACCTTTGCTGGCAAACGAATAAGACCTCCACGTATCTGTTCTAATTATTGGGCACTTGTATCATATTTTATTATTATTTAAAGCTCAATAATGGCCACCAATGCCCTCTACATCACCTTGCTTTCCTCAATTTCACGTGCGGCACCCATACTTCCAATACAAGTGCTGCCCATGGCCATCATGATCAGCATCATGAATACCAAACACGTCCATTCCAAACTTGAAAGACTCTCCAAACTCAAGCATAAGAACAATTCATATTTTGCTGGCGTCCCTTGTAGATTTCAATATTTACAGTCTAAATTGGGCTCTCTCCACATAAACCAGCATATGTACATTCATTTCCACCAGAGGTTCATCAAAACCCCATCATTGACATCCTCATGCTCTTCCACCTCTTATTTACCAACAAAAAGCTCATACAATAAAAACTTCAAGTCTCCAACAGCTGCTCCAAAGAAAAATGCATGCACTAACTCACTCCAAAGCCATTCAATCTGTACATTTGCCAGGGCATTCACGGCAAAGTTTTCTTGCACACCATGCATCCCATATGTACACGGACTCAAAACACCTTTATAGAAAAACGCCTGACATACTTTGAAGAAAGATGTGAGGCAGCTCAGAAACACAGGAAGGCCGCTATGGCTCGCCGACTCACCACCTTCAGAACACTCACAAGCACAAGGGGCACCACCAGCTTCTCTAGCTGGAAAGAAAATCAGCAGCAGACCACACCTTTCCTCATATAACACCATATTGGGGAATATGGGAATTTCCCATAAGTTTGGGACATGTGGTCAAGTCTTTGGATTAATCATAACTCGAACACCGTTACTCCAAATTGAGCGCTCTATAGCTCACTAGATTCCATTTTCCAAGCGCTTTCCAACAATAGGTTACATGATATGGTTTTGAAAAACTTATAGGCATGTTATCCAGGTCCCACCTTTTTAGCATTCAAAAATGGGAGTTGGGAAATTCCAAAACTCACGAATATAGAGTTATATCCCTACTCCTGTACCCTCATCCATCCACCACCATCACACACCATAGGCTCAAATCGGAAAAGCAAGACACCTTCTATTGCTTAATCTGAAACTCAATCGGCGGAGTACAGAGGGAAACTTACAATTGTCCAAACACAAACACAAAAAATAGTGATAGAAGCTTGTCGAGCTCCAGCCTGATTACATCAGCAGGTGAGCAATCACACAAAGACAAGTTCACAACTGCCACCACTTCCGTTATTAACACATCACACACTCCCTCTCATAGCTCACACAACATCACCCGCCTTGCAATCTTGCAATAGATTTATTTCCCTTGTCTGTGGCTATAGCAGTCCATGACTCAAAAGAAAGTGAACCACACTTGGTTCACGTGTCCACTAGACCCTTGCCATGCACAATTCAAGGTTTCAAGAACCCCTACATTGATTTCTCATCACAGTCTTCCTTCCCTTTGCTACGAATAGCACTTCATGCGGCATACGAGTCTACAAGAGCTATGTCCAGCACACTATACGAGGCTCCAATAGCCTGTGCCTTTATATCTCGTCATGATCTTCATTCCCCTTTCTTGAAACAGCGCTGCACACAAGATTCCAGCAGCCCTTGCCTTGGATTCTGATCACGAGAGAGAGAGAAAGGTGTACGTATGTGTGTGGTCAGGCTTCTTGATGGTAGCCATCAAGTACTAGTTGTACTTATGGAGGAGGCACCACACAGTACACCTATCCACCAAGAAGCAGCGCCTACAGCAGCCGCAAGAGCAACACTTTGCCCCCTCTCTTGTCTTTCCACTCTGCGCAATCACCAGCCACGCCTTCTCTTCAGCACGCCGTGGTCTGCAATATCCCCCCAAGGCTCCTCGATGACCTGGGCGCCTCCAGCTAGTGCCAACACCAGCTACTCTGTGCAAGGCAGCCACCCAGCCACTGACCTCTGAGCCTTCTTTCAACGAGGCGGCTTCCAACACTGTCGTTGACCACACCGGCACACCCAGCAACTACCACACCAGCCGGCTCTTCACACGTCCAAAGCGCCTGCAGCCCTTCAAAATCACTCGCCAGTCCTTAGTCATCTACCAGGCGGCACAACCTTCTTCACGCCCATCTGCTGCAGCGCCTCTTCAATCGCCATCAGCAGCCGCCACCTTTGACGCCAGCACGTTGGCTTCCACAGCTAGAACCTGCAGCTCTTCGCCTCTGGCTTCGTGGCAACCTCCAAGCACCAGTAGGTTACCTACGTCTTCACGCCTTCGCCAGCTTCTGTAGACTCTCTTACAAGGTGATCCCCTCTCTCTACTCGGCGACTTGATCTCTCCTCCTTCGAAGCGGCCAACCTCACTTTCTTTACGCCTTCGCCAGCTTCTGGAACCTCTACTGGCAAACGAATAAGACCTCCACGTATCTCTTCTAATTATTGGGCACTTGTATCATATTTTATTATTATTTAAAGCTCAATAATGGCCACCAATGCCCTCTACATCACCTTGCTTTCCTCAATTTCACGTGCGGCGCCCATACGTCCAGTACAAGAGCTACCCACGGCCATCATCATCAGCATCATGACTACCAAACACGACCATTCCAAACCTGAAAGACTCTCCAAACTCAAGCATAAGAGCAATTCATATTTTGCTGGCGTCCCTTGTAGATTTCAATATTTACAGTCTAAATTGGGCTCTCTCCACATAAACCAGCATATGTACATTCATTTCCACTAGAGGTTCATCAAACCCCCATCATGTAAGATTCCTCCCTAGCCTATCAAGATGTCCAACATCTTCCCCTGTAATCAATCCCCTCTTCAGAAATATAAAAGATCTTGTCTCTGCCTATTTTGATATAAAGAGAGAAAATATTCTAGAGAGAGAATATTCAGATTTTGAATATTTTTAGATAAAAAAATTTCTCATATTATTAAAATGAATTTTCCTGAAATAGAAATTCAAAATTAACTTTCCAATGTGCAATTGGAATTTATTGGAAATGGGTATAAAGGACCTTAGCCTAAGGGTCTAGATTTTCAGAAATTTTTGGATTATGGTCCAATTAAGGTTCCTATGGGCCAATAGCATCAATCCATGTGTAGGGAGGAGATAAATCCAATTTGTAAAAGAAGATACCCAAAAATGAGTAAATGCTCACATAAGATGAAGAGTTGAAAATGTACAAGGTTTATTAGTAAAAAACTATGAGTAATATTAAAAATATGAGATATTTTGGGTATCCAAAAATGAGTAAATGCTCACATAAGATGAAGAGTTGAAAATGTACAAGGTTTATTAGTAAAAAACTATGAGCAATATTAAAAATACGAGATATTTTGGGTATAATGATTCCATTTTGACACATATGTAAGGAAGGGGAGTTCTTTAAAGGAAATGCATATTTCACATAAGATGAAGAGTTGAAAATGTACAAGGTTTATTAGTAAAAAACTATGAGTAATATTAAAAATATGAGATATTTTGGGTATAATGATTCCATTTTGACACATATGTAAGGAAGGGGAGTTCTTTAAAGGAGGTGCATATTTCACATGCTTGAATGAGTTTTAAACTAAAAAATAATGTGATATTTTTATCTCTCCTCTCTCTTGAACCAAACCAAATCAAAATGGAACCAAACCGGATCAAAAAGTAACCAAACTAGGTCCAAATCTAGTCCAAATTCAACCAAACTGAATTTGAAAAATTCTAGAAGTTAGTTAGCTTTGGTTAGAGCTTCCCTCTCCTATAAATAGAACATGAGCCCTTTGAAAAAAATAGAAGAATTTTACTATACTAGAGTTAGCTGAAATAATGCTAATTTCTACTATTCTCTAAAATTCTCTCCAAATTGAAGAAATTGGAGCTTCCCTCTTTCTTCAATCCCCATTAGTGGCTCCATCAACATACTTAACCAATTGATTGGTTGGGGGCCTCTACCGTGAACAAAGAATCAAGCAATTTGTAAGGTAAATGGTGAATTTTGATCTTTTCTATAATTTCTCAATGCTTCTCTCTTCTCAACCCCTCTCAAGCTTGAGAAGCTTAATTGGAATGGTTTTTGAATGCTATTGAAGTTAATTGATCAATGTGAAGAGTTACATAATTTGATGAATGCTATTGAAGTTCATTGATGAATGTGAAGAGTTACATAATTTGATGAATGCTATTGAAGTTAATTGATTAATGATAGTTAAGAATTACATAAATTTCCATTTATGCTTAATTCAAATGGTTTTTATGTAATTTCTCTCTCTCACTCAAGAAATGGTCATACTCATGACCCATTCTCAATCCAAATGAAGCTTTTCATAAAGCTTTTCCTTAATCCAAGATTAATCTATGTTTGAGGCCAAATTAATGGCTTTTTTCTATGCTTTTAGTTTATGTATTTCATGAATATTGATGATTCAATCCATTATGGATTAATGATCCCATTAGGGATCATTCTAATTATTTTCTTAAGGATAAGCTTTATCCCTTAGAAAAATTGAGATTTATCAGTCATAGCACAGCGGAGCTATGGCAAAATTTTTATAAAAATTACGCATAAAATAATTTCATTCAAAGCATGAAAAGAGGACTTCCTACCATATTCTAGGAATTATCATCCTAGATTAATTGAAAGATATTCATTGTAATCCTAGAGAAATTGATTTTTATATTATGCATAATTGATTTTCATGCATAGAGGTATGCATAAAAGATTATTATTTTAACATAAAAGTGTTACTTTTATCATAATTAGATTTCATGCATAGAGGTATGCATAAAAGATTATTATTTTAATATAAAAGTGTTACTTTTATCATATTTGAATTTCATGCATAGAGGTATGCATAAAAGATGATTATTTTATTATAAAAGTGCAACTTTTATCATATTTGAATTTCATGCATAGAGGTATGCATAAAAGATGATTATCTTATTATAAAAGTGTGACTTTTATCACAATTGAATTTCATGCATAGAGGTATGCATAAAAGTTGATTATTTTATTATAAAAGTGTGACTTTTATCATATTTAAATTTCATGCATAGAGGTATGCATAAAAGTTGATTAGTTTATTGTAAAAGTGTTACTTTTATCATATTGGATTTCATGCATAGAGGTATGCATAAAAGATATTCTTTTTATACCAAAAGTGTGATTTTTCATCATAAATGGATTTTATGCATAGCTTAGATGCATAAGAGAAATTCTTTTATTCTAAAAGTGTAATTCCTACCAAATTGAATTTATGCATAAGAAGATGCATAAAAGATTCATTTTTAATTCAAAAGTGTCATTCTCATCTAAATTGAATTTATGCATAGGAAAATGCATAAAAGATTGAAATTTAATTCAAAAGTGTCATTTTCATTTAAAATGAATTTATGCATAGGAAGATGCATAAAAGATTGATCTTTACTTGAAAGTATTAATCTCCTTAAATAGAATTTATGCATAAATAAATGTGTAAAGAAATCTTATATCAAATATAAGAATTCTCTTGTATTCTATAAATAGATATGAGATGTGATAGGATGTGATAAGAGGTGTATACGATGTGATAAGAGGTCATAAGATGCTTATGAAATAAGTTAAGAGGTGATAAGATGAATTAAGATGTGATAAGATGTGTATGGGATGAGGTAAGAAGTGTATGTGATAGAATAAGATGTGTATGGGATGAGGTAAGAAGTGTATGTGATAGGATAATATGTATATGGGTTGTGATAGGGCGAGAATCGATGTGATGTAAAAGATTAGATATGAAGGCATATGGGATTATATGAATGGGAATGTGGAAATGGATGTATGTATATGGATGTGTGGATGTGGAGATGGGAGTGTGGATGTATGAATGTGAAAATGGATGTATGCATGAAGAGAAAGGTGTACGTATGTGTGTGGTCAAGCTTCTTGACAAGTACTAGTTGTACTTATGGAAGAGGCACCACACAGCACAGCTATCCACCTATCCATCAAGCTTCTTGACGGTAGCCATCAAGTACTAGTTGTACTTATGGAAGAGGCACCACACAGCACACCTATCCACCAAGAAGCAGCGCCTATAGCAGCTGCAAGAGCAACACTTCGCCCCCTCTGTTGTCTTTCCACTCTGCGCAATCACCAGCCACGTCTTCTCTTCAGCACGCCGTGGTCTGCAAAATCCCCCCAAGGCTCCTCGATGACCTGGGCGCCTCCAGCTAGTGCCAACACAAGCTACTCTATGCAAGGTAGCCACCCAGCCACTCACCACTGAGTCTTCTTTCAACGAGGCGGCTTCCAACTCTGTCGTTGACCACACCGGCACACCCAGCAGCTACCACACTAGCCAGCTCTTCACATGTGCAAAGCGCCTGCAGCCCTTCAGAATCACTCGCCAGTCCTTAGTCATCTACCATGCGGCACAACCTTCTTCACACCCGTCTGCTGCAGCGCCTCTTCAATCGCCATCAGTAGCTGCCACCTTTTTGATGCCAGCACGTTGGCTTCCACAGCTAGAACCTGCAGCTCTTCGCCTCTGGCTTCGTGGCAACCTCCAAGCACCAGTAGGTTACCTACGTCTTCACGCCTTTGCCAGCTTCTGCAGACTCTCTTACAAGGTGATCCCCTCTCTCTACTCAGCGACCTGATCTCTCCTCCTTCGAAGCGGCCAACCTCACTTTCTTTACGTCTTCGCCAGCTTCTGGAACCTCTGCTGGCAAACGAATAAGACCTCCACGTATCTCTTCTAATTATTTGCCACTTGTATCATATTTTATTATTATTTAAAGCTCAATAATGGCCACCAATGCCCTCTACATCACCTTGCTTTCCTCAATTTCACGTGCGGCGCCCATACGTCCAGTACAAGAGCTGCCCACGGCCATCATCATCAGCATCATGACTACCAAACACGACCATTCCAAACTTGAAAGACTCTCCAAACTCAAGCATAAGAGCAATTCATATTTTGCTGACGTCCCTTGTAGATTTCAATATTTACAGTCTAAATTGGGCTCTCTCCACATAAACCAGCATATGTACATTCATTTCCACCAGAGGTTCATCAAAACCCCCATCATTGACGTCCTCATGCTCTTTCACCTCTTATTTACACATATCCAAGACACCTTCTTGACCAACAAAAAGCCCATACAATAAAAACTTCAAGTCTCCAACAGCTGCTCCAAAGAAAAATGCATGCACTAACTCACTCCAAAGCCATTCAGTCTGTACATTTGCTAGGGCATTCAGGGCAAAGTTTTCTTGCACACCATGCATCCCATATGTACACGGACTCAAAACACCTTTACAGAAAAACGCCTGACATACTTTGAAGGAAGATGTGAGGCAGCTCAAAAACACAGGAAGGCCGCTATAGCTCGCCGACTCACCACCTTTGGAACACTCACAAGGGGCACCATCAGCATCTCTAGCTAGAAAGAAAATCAGCAACAGCAGACCACACCTTTCCTCATATCCCTACTCCTGTACCCTCATCCATCCACCACCATCACACACCACAGGCTCAAATCGGGAAAGCAAGACACCTTCTATTGCTTAATCTGCAACTCAATCGACGGAGTACAAAGGGAAATTTACAATTGTCCAAACACAAACACAAAAAATAGTGATAGAAGCTTGTCGAGCTCCAGCCTGATTACATCAGCAGGCGAGCAATCACACAAAGACAAGTTCACAACTGCCACCACTTCCGTTATTAACACATCACACACTCCCTCTCATAGCTCACACAGCATCACCCGCCTTGCAATCTTGCAATAGATTTATTTCCCTTGTCTGTGGCTATAACAGCCCACGACTCAAAAGAAACTGAACCACACTTGGTTCACGTGTCCACTAGACCCTTGCCATGCACAATTCAAGGTTTCAAGAACCCCTACATTGATTTCTCATCATAGTCTTCCTTCCCCTTGCTACGAACAGCACTTCACGCGGCATACGAGTCTACAAGAACTATGTCCAGCACACTATACGAGGCTCCAACAGCCTGTGCCTTTGTATCTCGTCATGATCTTCATTCCCCTTTCTTGAAACAGCGCTGCACACGAGATTCCAGCAGCCCTTGCCTTGGATTCTGATCACGAGAGAGAGAGAAAGGTGTACGTATGTGTGTGGTAAAGCTTCTTGATGGTAGCCATCAAGTACTAGTTGTACTCATGGAGGAGGCACCACACAGCACACCTATCCACCAAGAAGCAGCGCCTACAGCAGCCGCAAGAGCAACACTTCGCCCCCTCTCTTGTCTTTCCACTCTATGTAATCACCAGCCACGCCTTCTCTTGAGCACGCCGTGGTCTGCAAAATCCCCCCAAGGCTCGTCGATGACCTGGGCGCCTCCAGCTAGTGCCAACACCAGCTACTCTATGCAAGGCAGCCACCCAGCCACTCACCTCTGAGCCTTCTTTCAACGAGGCAGCTTTCAACTCTGTCGCTAACCACACCGGCACACCCAGCAGCTACCACACCAGCCGGCTCTTCACACGTCCAAAGTGCCTGCAGCCCTTCAAAATCACTCACCAGTCCGTAGTCATCTACCAGGCGGCACAACCTTCTTCACGCCCGTCTGCTGCAGCGCCTCTTCAATCGCCATCAGCAGCCGCCACCTTTGACGCCAGCAAGTTGGCTTCCATAGCTAGAACCTGCAGCTCTTCGCCTCTGGCTTCGTGGCAACCTCCAAGCACCAGTAGGTTACCTACGTCTTCACGCCTTTGCCAGCTTCTGCAGACTCTCTTACAAGGTGATCCCCTCTCTCTACTCGGCGACCTGATCTCTCCTCCTTCGAGGCGGCCAACCTCACTTTCTTTACACCTTTGCCAGCCTCTGGAACCGCTGCTGGCAAACGAATAAGACCTCCACGTATCTCTTCTAATTATTGGCCACTTGTATCATATTTTATTATTATTTAAAGCTCAATAATGGCAGCCAATGTCCTCTACATCACCTTCCTTTCCTCAATTTCATGTGCGGCGCCCATACGTCTAGTACAAGAGCTACCCACGGCCATCATCATCAGCATCATGACTACCAAACACGACCATTCCAAACCTGAAAGACTCTCCAAACTCAAGCATAAGAGCAATTCATATTTTGCTGGTGTCCCTTGTCGATTTCAGTCTAAATTGGGCTCTCTCCACATAAACCAGCATATGTACATTCATTTCCACCAGAGGTTCATCAAACCCCCATCATTGACATCCTCATGCTCTTCCACCTCTTATTTACACATATCCAAGACACCTTCTTGACCAACAAAAAGCTCATACAATAAAAACTTCAAGTCTCCAACAGCTGCTCCAAAGAAAAATGCATGCACTAACTCACTCCAAAGCCATTCAGTCTGTACATTTGCCAGGGCATTCAGGGCAAAGTTTTCTTGCACACCATGCATCTCATATGTACACGGACTCAAAACACCTTTACAGAGAAATGCCTGACATACTTTGAAGAAACATGTGAGGCAGCTCAGAAACACAAGAAGGCCGCTATAGCTCGCCGACTCACCACCTTCGAAACACTCACAAGCACAAGGGGCACCACCAGCTTCTCTAGCTGGAAAGAAAATCAGCAGCAGACCACACCTTTCCTCATATCCCTACTCCTGTACCCTCATCCATCCACCACCATCACACACCACAGGCTCAAATCCGAAAAGCAAGACACCTTCTATTGCTTAATCTGCAACTCAATCGGCAGAGTACAGAGGGAAACTTACAATTGTCCAAACACAAACACAGAAAATAGTGATAGAAGCTTGTTGAGCTCCAGCTTGATTACATCAGCAGGCAAGCAATCACACAAAGACAAGCTCACAACTGCCACCACTTCCGTTATTAACACATCACACACTCCCTCTCATAGCTCACACAACATCACCCGCCTTGCAATCTTGCAATAGATTTATTTCCCTTGTCTGTGGTTGTAGGAAGCCCACGACTCAAAAGAAACTGAACCACACTTGGTTCACGTGTCCACTAGACCCTTGCCATGCACAATTCAAGGTTTCAAGCACCCCTACATTGATTTCTCATCACAGTCTTCCTTCCCCTTGCTACGAACAGCACTTCACGCAGCATACGAGTCTACAAGAGCTATGTCCAGCACACCATACGAGGCTCCAATAGCCTGTGCGTTTGTATCTCGTCATGATCTTCATTCCCCTTTCTTAAAACAGCACTGCACACGAGATTCCAGCAGCCCTTGCCTTGGATTCTGATCACGAGAGAGAGAGACAGGTGTACGTATGTGTGTGGTCAAGCTTCTTGACGGTAGCCATCAAGTACTAGTTGTACTTATGGAAGAGGCACCACACAGCACACCTATCCACCAAGAAGCAGCGCCTACAGCAGCGCAAGAGCAACACTTCGCCCCCTCTCTTGTCTTTCCACTCTGCGCAATCACCAGCCACGCCTTCTCTTCAGCACGCCGTGGTCTGCAAAATCCCTCCAAGGCTCCTCGATGACCTGGGCGCCTCCAGCTAGTGCCAACACCAGCTACTCTATGCAAGACAGCCACCGAGCCACTCACCTCTGAGTCTTCTTTCAACGAGGCGGCTTCCAACTCTGTCGCTGACCACACCGGCACACCCAGCAGCTACCACACCAGCCGGCTCTTCACACGTCCAAAGCGCCTGTAGCCCTTCAGAATCACTCGCCAGTCCTTAGTCATCTACCAGGCGGCACAACCTTCTTCACGCCCGTCTGCTGCAGTGCCTCTTCAATCGCCATCAGCAGCCGCCACCTTTGACGCCAGCACGTTGGCTTCCACAGCTAGAACCTACGGCTCTTCGCCTCTGGCTTCGTGGCAACCTCCAAGCACTACTAGGTTACCTACGTCTTCATGCCTTCGCCAGCTTCTGCAGACTCTCTTACAAGGTGATCCCCTCTCTCTACTCAGCGACCTGATCTCTCCTCCTTTGAAGCGGCCAACCTCACTTTCTTTACGCCTTCGCCAGCTTCTGGAACCTTTGCTGGCAAACGAATAAGACCTCCACGTATCTGTTCTAATTATTGGGCACTTGTATCATATTTTATTATTATTTAAATCTCAATAATGGCCACCAATGCCCTCTACATCACCTTGCTTTCCTCAATTTCACGTGCGGCGCCCATACGTCCAATACAAGTGCTACCCACGGCCATCATTATCAGCATCATGAATACCAAACACGACCATTCCAAACTGGAAAGACTCTCCAAACTCAAGCATAACAGCAATTCATATTTTGCTGGCGTCCCTTGTAGATTTCAATATTTACAGTCTAAATTGGGCTCTCTCCACATAAACCAGCATATGTACATTCATTTCCACCAGAGGTTCATCAAAATCCCATCATTGACATCCTCATGCTCTTCCACCTCTTATTTACACATATCCAAGACACCTTCTTGACCAACAAAAAGCTCATACAATAAAAACTTCAAGTCTTCAACAGCTGCTCCAAAGAAAAATGCATGCACTAACTCACTCCAAAGCCATTCAGTCTGTACATTTGCCACGGCATTCAGGGCAAAGTTTTCTTGCACACCATGCATCCCATATGTACACGGACTCAAAACACCTTTACAGAAAAACGCCTGACATACTTTGAAGAAAGATGTGAGGCAGCTCAGAAACACAGGAAGGCCGCTACGGCTCGCCGACTCACCACCTTCGGAACACTCACAAGCACAAGGGGCACCACCAGCTTCTCTAGCTGGAAAGAAAATCAGCAGCAGACCACACCTTTCCTCATATCCCTACTCCTGTACCCTCATCCATCCACCACCATCACACACCATAGGTTCAAATTGGAAAAGCAAGACACCTTCTATTGCTTAATCTGCAACTCAATCGGCGAAGTATAGAGGGAAACTTACAATTGTCTGGAAACACAAACACAGAAAATAGTGATAGAAGCTTGTGGAGCTCCAGCCTGATTACATCAGCAGGCGAGCAATCACACAAAGACAAGTTCACAACTGCCACCACTTCCGTTAGTAACACATCACACACTCCCTCTCATAGCTCACACAGCATCACCCACCTTGCAATCTTGCAATAGATTTATTTCCCTTGTCTGTGGTTGTAGGAAGCCCATGCCTCAAAAGAAACTGAACCACACTTGGTTCACGTGTCCACTAGACCCTTGCCATGCACAATTCAAGGTTTCAAGAACCCCTACATTGATTTCTCATCACAGTCTTCCTTCCCCTTGCTACAAATAGCACTTCATGCGGCATACGAGTCTACAAGAGCTATGTCCAGCACACTATACGAGGCTCCAACAGCCTGTGCCTTTGTATCTCGTCATGATCTTCATTCCCCTTTCTTGAAACAGTGCTGCACACGAGATTCGAGCAGCCCTTGCCTTGGATTCTGATCACAATGAGAGAGAGAGAAAGGTGTACGTATGTGTGTGGTCAAGCTTCTTGATGGTAGCCATCAAGTACTAGTTGTATTTATGGAGGAGGCACCACACAGCACACCTATCCACCAAGAAGCAGCGCCTACAGCAGCCCCAAGAGCAACACTTTGCCCCCTCTCCTGTCTTTCCACTCTGCACAATCACGAGCCACGCCTTCTCTTCAGCACGCCGTGGTCTGCAAAATCCCCCCAAGGCTCCTCGATGACCTGGGCGCCTCCAGCTAGTGCCAACACCAGCTACTCTGTGCAAGGCAGCCACCCAGCCACTCACTTCTGAGCCTTCTTTCAACGAGGTGGCTTCCAACTTTGTCGCTGACCACACCGGCACACCCAGCAGCTACCACACCAGCCGGCTCTTCACACGTCCAAAGCGCCTGCAGCCCTTTAAAATCACTCGCCAGTCCTTAGTTATCTACCAGGCGGCACAACCTTCTTCACGCCCATCTGCTGCAGCGCCTCTTCAATCGCCATCAGCAGCAGCCGCCACCTTTGACGCCAGCACGTTGGCTTCCATAGCTAGAACTTGCAACTCTTCACCTCTGGCTTCGTGGCAACCTCCAAGCACCAGTAGGCTACCTACGTCTTCACGCCTTCGCCAGCTTCTGCAGACTCTCTTACAAGGTGATCCCCTCTCTCTACTCGGCGACCTGATCTCTCCTCCTTCGAACCGGCCAACCTCACTTTCTTTACACCTTCGCCAGCTTCTGGAACCTCTGCTGGCAAACGAATAAGACCTCCACGTATCTCTTCTAATTATTGGCCACTTGTATCATATTTTATTATTATTTAAAGCTCAATAATGGCCACCAATGCCCTCTACATCACCTTGCTTTCCTCAATTTCACGTGCGGCGCCCATACGTCCAGTACAAGAGCTACCCACGGCCATCATCATCAGCATCGTGACTACCAAACACGACCATTCCAAACCTGAAAGACTCTCCAAACTCAAGCATAAGAGCAATTAATAT
This sequence comes from Cibotium barometz, assembly GCF_041138505.1. Classification (NCBI taxonomy): domain Eukaryota; kingdom Viridiplantae; phylum Streptophyta; class Polypodiopsida; order Cyatheales; family Cibotiaceae; genus Cibotium; species Cibotium barometz. The sequence continues at coordinate 2,021,132 of NC_141061.1, forward strand.
TTTGCTGGCGTCCCTTGTAGATTTCAATATTTACAGTCTAATTTGGGCTCTCTCCACATAAACCAGCATATGTACATTCATTTCCACTAGAGGTTCATCAAACCCCCATCATGTAAGATTCCTCCCCAGCCTCTCAAGATGTCCAGCATCTTCCCCTGTAATCAATCCCCTCTTCAGAAATATAAAAGATCTTGTCTCTGCCTATTTTGATATAGAGAGAGAAAATATTCTAAAGAGAGAATATTCAGATTTTGAATATTTTTAGATAAAGAAATTTCTCATATTATTAAAATGAATTTCCCTGAAACAGAAATTCAAAAAGAACTTTCCAATGTGCAATTGGATTTTTCTTAGAAATGGGTATAAAGGACCTTAGCCTAAGGGTCTAGATTTTCAGAAATTTTTGGATTATGGTCCAATTAAGGTTCCTATGGGCCAATAGCATCAATCCATGTGTAGGGAGGAGATAAATCCAATTTGTAAAAGAAGATACCCAAAAATGAGTAAATGCTCACATAAGATGAAGAGTTGAAAATGTACAAGGTTTATTAGTAAAAACTATGAATAATATTAAAAATATGAGATATTTTGGGTATCCAAAAATGAGTAAATGCTCACATAAGATGAAGAGTTGAAAATGTACAAGGTTTATTAGTAAAAAACTATGAGCAATATTAAAAATATGAGATATTTTGGGTATAATGATTCTATTTTGACACATATGTAAGGAAGGGGAGTTCTTTAAAGGAGGTGCATATTTCACATAAGATGAAGAGTTGAAAATGTACAAGGTTTATTAGTAAAAAACTATGAGCAATATTAAAAATATGAGATATTTTGGGTATAATGATTCCATTTTGACACATATGTAAGGAAGGGGAGTTCTTTAAAGGAGGTGCATATTTCACATGCTTGAATGAGTTTTAAACTAAAAAATAATGTGATATTTTTATCTCTCCTCTCTCTTGAACCAAACCAAATCAAAATGGAACCAAACCGGATCAAAAAGTAACCAAACTAGGTCCAAATCTAGTCCAAATTCAACCAAACTGAATTTGAAAAATTCTAGAATTTAGTTAGCTTTGGTTAGAGCTTCCCTCTCCTATAAATAGAACATGAGCCCTTTGAAAAAAATAGAAGAATTTTACTATACTAGAGTTATGCTGAAATAATGCTAATTTCTACTATTCTCTAAAATTCTCTCCAAATTGAAGAAATTGGAGCTTCCCTCTTTCTTCAATCCCCATTAGTGGCTCCATCAACATACTTAACTAATTGATTGGTTGGGGGCCTCTACCGTGAACAAAGAATCAAGCAATTTGTAAGGTAAATGGTGCATTTTGATCTTTTCTATAATTTCTCAATGCTTCTCTCTTCTCAACCCCTCTCAAGCTTGAGAAGCTTAATTGGAATGGTTTTTGAATGCTATTGAAGTTAATTGATCAATGTGAAGAGTTACATAATTTGATGAATGCTATTGAAGTTCATTGATGAATGTGAAGAGTTACATATTTGATGAATGCTATTGAAGTTAATTGATTAATGATAGTTAAGAATTACATAAATTTTCATTTATGCTTAATTCAAATGGTTTTTATGTAATTTCTCTCTCTCACTCAAGAAATGGTCATACTCATGACCCATTCTCAATCCAAATGAAGCTTTTCATAAAGCTTTTCCTTAATCCAAGATTAATCTATGTTTGAGGCCAAATTAATGGCTTTTTTCTATGCTTTTAGTTTATGTATTTCATGAATATTGATGATTCAATTCATTATGGATTAATGATCCAATTAGGGATCATTCTAATTATTTTCTTAAGGATAAGCTTTATCCCTTAGAAAAATTGAGATTTATCAGTCATAGCACAGCGGAGCTATGGCAAAATCTTTATAAAAATTACGCATAAAATAATTTCATTCAAAGCATGAAAAGAGGACTTCCTACCATATTCTAGGAATTATCATCCTAGATTAATTGAAAGATATTCATTGTAATCCTAGAGAAATTGATGTTTATATTATGCATAATTGATTTTCATGCATAGAGGTATGCATAAAAGATTATTATTTTAACATAAAAGTGTTACTTTTATCATAATTAGATTTCATGCATAGAGGTATGCATAAAATATTATTATTTTAATATAAAAGTGTTACTTTTATCATATTTGAATTTCATGCATAGAGGTATGCATAAAAGATGATTATTGTATTATAAAAGTGCTACTTTTATCATATTTGAATTTCATGCATAGAGGTATGCATAAAAGATGATTATCTTATTATAAAAGTGTGACTTTTATCACAATTGAATTTCATGCATAGAGGTATGCAGAAAAGTTGATTATTTTATTATAAAAGTGTGACTTTTATCATATTTAAATTTCATGCATAGAGGTATGCATAAAAGTTGATTATTTTATTGTAAAAGTGTTACTTTTATCATATTGGATTTCATGCATAGAGGTATGCATAAAAGATATTCTTTTTATACCAAAAGTGTGATTTTTCATCATAAATGGATTTTATGCATAGCTTAGATGCATAAGAGAAATTCTTTTATTCTAAAAGTGTAATTCCTACCAAATTGAATTTATGCATAAGAAGATGCATAAAAGATTCATTTTAATTCAAAAGTGTCATTCTCATCTAAATTGAATTTATGCATAGGAAAATGCATAAAAGATTGAAATTTAATTCAAAAGTGTCATTTTCATTTAAAATGAATTTATGCATAGAAAGATGCATAAAAGATTGATTTTTACTTGAAAGTATTAATCTCCTTAAATAGAATTTATGCATAAATAAATGTGTAAAGAAATCTTATATCAAATATAAGAATTCTCTTGTATTCTATAAATAGATATGAGATGTGATAGGATGTGATAAGAGGTGTATACGATGTGATAAGAGGTGATAAGATGCTTATGAAATAAGTTAGGAGGTGATAAGATGAATTAAGATGTGATAAGATGTGTATGGGATGAGGTAAGAAGTGTATGTGATAGGATAAGATGTGTATGGGATGAGGTAAGAAGTGTATATGATAGGATAAGATGTGTATGGGATGAGGTAAGAAGTGTATGTGATAGGATAAGATGTATATGGGTTGTGATAGGGCGAGAATCGATGTGATGTAAAAGATTAGATGTGAAGGCATATGGGGTTATATGAATGGGAATGTGGAAATGGATGTATGTATATGGATGTGTGGATGTGGAGATGGGAGTGTGGATGTATGAATGTGAAAATGGATGTATGCATGAAGATGTATATGCATAGATGTTCATTGACATCCTCATGCTCTTCCACCTCTTATTTACACATATCCAAGACACCTTCGTGACCAACAAAAAGCCCATACAATAAAAACTTCAAGTCTCCAACAGCTGCTCCAAAGAAAAATGCATGCACTATCTCACTCCAAAGCCATTCAGTTTGTACATTTGCTAGGGCATTCAGGGCAAAGTTTTCTTGCACACCATGCATCCCATATGTACACGGACTCAAAACACCTTTACAGAAAAACGTTTGACATACTTTGAAGGAAGATGTGAGGCAGCTCAGAAACACAGGAAGGCCGCTATAGCTCGCCGACTCACCACCTTTGGAACACTCACAAGCACAAGGGGCACCATCAGCATCTCTAGTTGGAAAGAAAATCAGCAGTAGACCACACCTTTCCTCATATCCCTACTCCTGTACCCTCATCCATCCACCACCATCACACACCACAGGCTCAAATCGGGAAAGCAAGACACCTTCTATTGCTTAATCTGCAACTCAATCGGCGGAGTACAGAGGGAAACTTACAATTGTCCAAACACAAACACAAAAAATAGTGATAGAAGCTTGTCGAGCTCCAGCCTGATTACATCAGCAGGCGAGCAATCACACAAAGACAAGTTCACAACTGCCACCACTTCCGTTATTAACACATCACACACTCCCTCTCATAGCTCACATAGCATCACCCGCCTTGCAATCTTGCAATAGATTTATTTCCCTTGTCTGTGGCTATAACAGCCCACGACTCAAAAGAAACTGAACCACACTTGGTTCACGTGTCCACTAGACCCTTGCCATGCACAATTCAAGGTTTCAAGAACCCCTACATTGATTTCTCATCACAGTCTTCCTTCCCCTTGCTACGAACAGCACTTCACGCGGCATACGAGTCTACAAGAACTATGTCCAGCACACTATACGAGGCTCCAACAGCATGTGCCTTTGTATCTCGTCATGATCTTCATTCCCCTTTCTTGAAACAGCGCTGCACACGAGATTCCAGCATCCCTTGCCTTGGATTCTGATCACGAGAGAGAGAGAAAGGTGTACGTATGTGTGTGGTCAAGCTTCTTGATGGTAGCCATCAAGTACTAGTTGTACTTATGGAGGAGGCACCACACAGCACACCTATCCACCAAGAAGCAGCGCCTACAGCAGCCGTAAGAGCAACACTTCGCCCCCTCTCTTGTCTTTCCACTCTATGTAATCTCCAGCCACGCCTTCTCTTGAGCACGCGGTGGTCTGCAAAATCCCACCAAGGCTCGTCGATGACCTGGGCGCCTCCAGCTAGTGCCAACACCAGCTACTCTATGCAAGGCAGCCACCCAGCCACTCACCTCTGAGTCTTCTTTCAATGAGGCGGCTTCCAACTCTGTCGCTGACCACACCGGCACACCCAGCAGCTACCACACCAGCCGGCTCTTCACACGTCCAAAGTGCCTGCACCCTTCAAAATCACTCGCCAGTCCTTAGTCATCTACCACGCGGCACAACCTTCTTCACGCCCGTTTGCTGCAGCGCCTCTTCAATCGCCATCAGTAGCCGCCACCTTTGATGCTAGCACGTTGGCTTCCACAGCTAGAACCTGCAGCTCTTCGCCTCTGGCTTTGTGGCAACCTCCAAGCACCAGTAGGTTACCTACGTCTTCACGCCTTCGCCAGCTTCTGCAGACTCTCTTACAAGGTGATCCCCTCTCTCTACTCAGCGACCTGATCTCTCCTCCTTCGAAGCGGCCAACCTGACTTTCTTTACGCCTTTGCCAGCCTCTGGAACCTCTGCTGGCAAATGAATAAGACCTCCACGTATCTCTTCTAATTATTGGCCACTTGTATCATATTTTATTATTATTTAAAGCTCAATAATGGCCACCAATGTCCTCTACATCACCTTGCTTTCCTCAATTTCACGTGCGGCGCCCATACGTCTAGTACAAGAGCTACCCATGGCCATCATCATCAGCATCATGACTACCAAACACGACCATTCCAAACCTGAAAGACTCTCCAAACGCAAGCATAAGAGCAATTCATATTTTGCTGGTGTCCCTTGTAGATTTCAGTCTAAATTGGGCTCTCTCCACATAAACCGGCATATGTACATTCATTTCCACCAAAGGACCAGAGGTTCATCAAACCCCCATCATTGACATCCTCATGCTCTTCCACCTCTTATTTACACATATCCAAGACACCTTCTTGACCAACAAAAAGCTCATACAATAAAAACTTCAAGGCTCCAACAGCTGCTCCAAAGAAAAATGCATGCACTAACTCACTCCAAAGGCATTCAGGGCAAAGTTTTCTTGCACACCATGCATCCCATATGTACACGGACTCAAAACACCTTTACAGAAAAATGCCTGACATACTTTGAAGAAACATGTGAGGCAGCTCAGAAACACAGGAAGGCCGCTATAGCTCGCCGACTCACCACCTTCGAAACACTCACAAGCACAAGGGGCACCACGAGCTTCTCTAGCTGGAAAGAAAATCAGCAGACCACACCTTTCCTCATATCCCTACTCCTGAGCCTCATCCATCCACCACCATCACACACCACAGGCTCAAATCGGAAAAGCAAGACACCTTCTATTGCTTAATCTGCAACTCAATCGGCAGAGTACGGAGGGAAACTTACAATTGTCCAAACACAAACACAGAAAATAGTGATAGAAGCTTGTGGAGCTCCAGCCTGATTACATCAGCAGGCGAGCAATCACACAAAGACAAGTTCACAACTGCCACCACTTCCGTTATTAACACATCACACACTCCCTCTCATAGCTCACACAACATCACCCGCCTTGCAATCTTGCAATAGATTTATTTCCCTTGTCTGTGGCTGTAGGCAGCCCACGACTCAAAAGAAACTGAACCACACTTGGTTCACGTGTCCACTAGACCCTTGCCATGCACAATTCAAGGTTTCAAGAACCCCTACATTGATTTCTGATCACAGTCTTCCTTCCCCTTGCTACGAACAGCACTTCACGCAGCATACGAGTCTACAAGAGCTATGTCCAGCACACCATACGAGGCTCCAATAGCCTGTGCCTTTGTATCTCGTCATGATCTTCATTCCCCTTTCTTAAAACAGCGCTGCACACGAGATTCCAGTAGCCCTTGCCTTGGATTCTGATCACGAGAGAGAGAGAAAGGTGTACCTATGTGTGTGGTCAAGCTTCTTGACGGTAGCCATCAAGTACTAGTTGTACTTATGGAAGAGGCACCACACAGCACACCTATCCACCAAGAAGCAGCGCCTACAGCAGCGCAAGAGCAACACTTCGCCCCCTCTCTTGTCTTTCCACTCTGCGCAATCACCAGCCACGCCTTCTCTTCAGCACGCCGTGGTCTGCAAAATCCCCCCAAGGCTCCTCGATGACCTGGGCGCCTCCAGCTAGTGCCAACACCAGCTACTCTATGCAAGGCAGCCACTCACCTCTGAGTCTTCTTTCAACGAGGCGGCTTCCAACTCTGTTCGCTGACTACACCGGCACACCCAGCAGCTACCACACCAGTCGGCTCTTCACGCGTCCAAAGCACCTGTAGCCCTTCAGAATCACTCGCCAGTCCTTAGTCATCTACCAGGCGACACAACCTTCTTCACGCCCGTCTGCTGCTGAAGAAAGATGTGAGGCAGCTCAGAAACACAGGAAGGCCTCTATGGCTCGCCGACTCACCACCTTCGGAACACTCACAAGCACAAGGGGCACCACCAGCTTCTCTAGCTGGTGGAAAGAAAATCAGCAGTAGACCACACCTTTTCTCATATCCCTACTCCTGTACCCTCATCCATCCACCACCATCACACATCATAGGCTCAAATCGGAAAAGCAAGACACCTTCTATTGCTTAATCTGCAACTCAATCGGCGAAGTACAGAGGGAAACTTACAATTGTCCAAACACAAACACAAAAAATAGTGATAGAAGCTTGTGGAGCTCCAGCCTGATTACATCAGCAAGCGAGCAATCACACAAAGACAAGTTCACAACTGCCACCACTTCCGTTATTAACACATCACACACTCCCTCTCATAGCTCACACAGCATCACCCACCTTGCAATCTTGCAATAGATTTATTTCCCTTGTCTGTGGCTATAGCAGTCCACGACTCAAAAGAAACTGAACCACACTTGGTTCACGTGTCCACTAGACCCTTGCCATGCACAATTCAAGGTTTCAAGAACCCCTACATTGATTTCTCATCACAGTCTTCCTTCCCCTTGCTACAAATAGCACTTCATGCGGCATACGAGTCTACAAGAGCTATGTCCAGCACACTATACGAGGCTCCAACAGCCTGTGCCTTTGTATCTCGTCATGATCTTCATTCCCCTTTCTTGAAACAGCGCTGCACACGAGATTCGAGCAGCCCTTGCCTTGGATTCTGATCACGAGAGAGAGAGAGAGAAAGGTGTACGTATGTGTGTGGTCAAGCTTCTTGATGGTAGCCATCAAGTACTAGTTGTATTTATGGAGGACGCACCACACAGCACACCTATCCACCAAGAAGCAGCACCTACAGCAGCCCCAAGAGCAACACTTTGCCCCCTCTCCTGTCTTTCCACTCTGCGCAATCACGAGCCATGCCTTCTCTTCAGCACGCCGTGGTCTGCAAAATCCCCCCAAGGCTCCTCGATGACCTGGGCGCCTCCAGCTAGTGCCAACACCAGCTACTCTGTGCAAGGCAGCCACCTAGCCACTCACCTCTGAGCCTTCTTTCAACGAGGTGGCTTCCAACTTTGTCACTGACCACACCGGCACACCCAGCAGCTACCACACCAGCCGGCTCTTCACACGTCCAAAGCGCCTGCAGCCCTTTAAAATCACTCGCCAGTCCTTAGTTATCTACCATGCGGCACAACCTTCTTCACGCCCATCTGCTGGCAGCGCCTCTTCAATCGCCATCAGTAGCAGCCGCCACCTTTGACGCCAGCACGTTGGCTTCCATAGCTAGAACCTGCAACTCTTCACCTCTGGCCTCGTGGCAACCTCCAAGCACCAGTAGGTTACCTACGTCTTCACGCCTTCGCCAGCTTCTGCAGACTCTCTTACAAGGTGATCCCCTCTCTCTACTCGGTGACCTGATCTCTCCTCCTTCGAAGCGGCCAACCTCACTTTCTTTACGCCTTCGCCAGCTTCTGGAACCTCTGCTGGCAAACGAATAAGACCTCCACGTATCTCTTCTAATTATTGGCCACTTGTATCATATTTTATTATTATTTAAAGCTCAATAATGGCCACCAATGCCCTCTACATAACCTTGCTTTCCTCAATTTCACGTGCGGCGTCCATACGTCTATTACAAGAGCTACCCACGACCATCATCATTAGCATCATGACTACCAAACACGACCATTCCAAACCTGAAAGACTCTCCAAACTCAAGCATAAGAGAAATTCATTTTTTGCTGGCCTCCCCATGTAGATTTCAATATTTACAGTCTAAATTGGGCTCTCTCCACATAAACCAACATATGTACATTCATTTCCACTAGAGGTTCATCAAACCCCCATCATTTTCATCCTCATGCTCTTCCACCTCTTATTTACACATATCCAAGACACCTTCTTGACCAACAAAAAGCTCATACAATAAAAACTTCAAGGCTCCAACAGCTGCTCCAAAGAAAAATGCATGCACTAACTCACTCCAAAGGCATTCAGTCTGTACATTTGCCAGGGCATTCAAGGCAAAGTTTTCTTGCACACCATGCATCCCATATGTACACGGACTCAAAACACCTTTACAGAAAAACGCCTGACATACTTTGAAGAAAGATGTGAGGCAGCTTAGAAACACAAGAAGGCCTCTATAGCTCGCTGAATCACCACCTTCAGAACACTCACAAGCACAAGGGGCACCACCCAGCTTCTCTAGTGGGAAAGAAAATCAGCAGCAGACCACACCTTTCCTCATATCCCTACTCCTGTACCCTCATCCACCATCCACCACCATCACACATCACAGGCTCAAATCGGAAAAGCAAGACACCTTCTATTGCTTAATCTGCAACTCAATCGGCGGAGTACAGAGGGAAACTTACAATTGTCCAAACACAAACACAGAAAATAGTGATAGAAGCTTGTCGAGCTCCAGCCTGATTACATCAGCATCAGGCGAGCAATCACACAAAGACCCTATCCACCTATCCATCAAGCTTCTTGACGGTAGCCATCAAGTACTAGTTGTACTTATGGAAGAGGCACCACACAATACACCTATCAAACAAGAAGCAGCGCCTATAGCAGCCGCAAGAGCAACACTTTGTCCCCTCTCTTGTCTTTCCACTCTGTGCAATCACCAGCCACGCCTTCTCTTCAGCACGCCGTGGTCTGTAAAATCCCCCCAAGGCTCCTCGATGACCTGGGCGCCTCCAGCTAGTGCCAACACCGGCTACTCTGTGCAAGGCAGCCACCCAGCCACTCACCTCTGAGTCTTCTTTCAACGAGGTGGCTTCCAACTTTGTCGCTGACCACACCGGCACACCCAGCAGCTACCACACTAGCCGGCTCTTCACACCTCCAAAGCGCCTGCAGCCCTTCAGAATCACTCGCGAGTCCTTAGTCATCTACCAGGCGGCACAACCTTCTTCATGCCCGTCTGCTGTGCAGTGCCTCTTCAATCGCCATCAGCAGCCGCCACCTTTGATGCCAGCACGTTGGCTTCCACAGCTAGAACCTGCAGCTCTTCACCTCTGGCTTCGTGGGGAAACCTCCAAGCACCAGTAGGTTACCTACGTCTTCATTCCTTCGCCAGCTTCTACAGACTCTCTTACAAGGTGATCCCCTCTCTCTACTCGGCGACCTGATCTCTCCTCCTTCGAAGCGGCCAACCTCACTTTCTTTACGTCTTCGCCAGCTTCTCGAACCTCTGCTGGCAAACAAATAAGACCTCCACTTATCTCTTATAATTATTGGCCACTTGTATCATATTTTATTATTATTTAAAGCTCAATAATGGCCACCAATGCCCTCTACATCACCTTGCTTTCCTCAATTTCACGTGCGGCGCCCATACGTCCAGTACAAGAGCTACCCACGGCCATCATCATTAGCATCATGACTACCAAACACGACCATTCCAAACTTGAAAGACTCTCCAAACGCAAGCATAAGAGCAATTCATATTTGCTGGCGTCCCTTGTAGATTTCAATATTTATAGTCTAAATTGGGCTCTCTCCACATAAACCAGCATATGTACATTCATTTCCACTAGAGGTTCATCAAAACCCCATCATTGACATCCTCATGCTCTTCCACCTCTTATTTACACATATCCAAGACACCTTCTTGACCAACAAAAAGCTCATACAATAAAAACTTCAAGTCTCCAACAGCTGCTCCAAAGAAAAATGCATGCACTAACTCACTCCAAAGCCATTCAGTCTGTACATTTGCCAGGGCATTCAGGGCAAAGTTTTCTTGCACACCATGCATCCCATATGTACACGGACTCAAAACACCTTTACAGAAAAACGCCTGACATACTTTGAAGAAAGATGTGAGGTAGCTCAGAAACACAGGAAGGCCGCTATAGCTCGCCGACTCACCACCTTCGGAACACTCACAAGCACAAGGGGCACCACCACCAGCTTCTCTAGCTGGAAAGAAAATCAGTAGGCAGACCACACCTTTCCTCATATCCCTACTCCTGTACCCTCATCCATCCACCACCATCACACACCATAGGCTCAAATCGGAAAAGCAAGACACCTTCTATTGCTTAATCTGCAACTCAATCGGCGGAGTGCAAAGGGAAACTTACAATTGTCCAGACACAAACACAGAAAATAGTGATAGAAGCTTGTCGAGCTCCAGCAACCTTGAATTGTGCATGGCAAGGGTCTAGTGGACACGTGAACCAAGTGTGGTTCAGTTTCTTTTGAGTCGTGGGCTGCTTCTACAGCCACAGACAACGGAAATAAATCTATTGCAAGATTGCAAGGCGGGTGATGATGTGTGAGCTATGAGAGGGAGTGTGTGATGTGTTAATAAACGGAAGTGGTGGCAGTTGTGAACTTGTCTTTGTGTGATTGCTCGCCTGTTGATGTAATCAGGCTGGAGTTCGACAAGCTTCCATCACTATTTTTTTCTGTGTTTGTGTTTGGACAATTGTAAGTTTCCCTCTGTACTCTGCCGATTGAGTTGCAGATTAAGCAATAGAAGGTGTCTTGCTTTTCCGTGGTGTGTGATGGTGGTGGATGGATGAGGGTACAGGAGTAGGGATATGAGGAAAGGTGTGGTTTGCTGATTTTCTTTCCAGCCAGAGAAGCTGGTGGTGCCCCTTGTGATTGTGAGTGTTCCGAAGGTGGTGAGTCGGCGAGCTATAGCGGCCTTCCTGTGTTTCTGAGCTGCCTCACATCTTTCTTCAAAGTATGTCAGGCATTTTTCTGTAAAGGTGTTTTGAGTCCGTGTACATATGGGATGCATGGTGTGCAAGAAAACTTTGCCGTAAATGCCCTGGCAAATGTACAGACTGAATGGCTTTGGAGTGAGTTAGTGCATGCATTTTTCTTTGGAGCAGCTGTTGGAGACTTGAAGTTTTTATTGTATGAGCTTTTTGTTGGTCAAGAAGGTGTCTTGGATATGTGTAAATAAGAGGTGGAAGAGCATGAGGACGTCAATGATGGGGTTTTGATGAACCTCTGGTGGAAATGAATGTACATATGCTGGTTTATGTGGAGAGAGCCCAATTTAGACTGTAAATATTGAAATCTACAAGGGATGCCAGCAAAATATGAATTGCTCTTATGCTTGAGTTTGGAGAGTCTTTCAGGTTTAGAATGGTCGTGTTTGGTAGTCATGATGCTGATGATGATGGCTGTGGACAGCTCTTGTACTGGACGTATGGGCGCCGCACGTGAAATTGAGGAAAGCAAGGTGATGTAGAGGGCATTGGTGGCCATTATTGAGCTTTAAATAATAATAAAATATGATACAAGTGGCCAATAATTAGAAGAGATACGTGGAGGTCTTATTCGTTTGCCAGCAGAGGTTCCAGAAGCTGGCGACGGCGTAAAGAAAGTGAGGTTGGCCGCTTCAAAGGAGGAGAGATCAGGTCGCCGAGTAGAGAGAGGGGATCACCTTGTAAGAGAGTCTGCAGAAGCTGGCGAAGGCGTGAAGACATAGGTAACCTACTGGTGCTTGAAGGTTGCCCACGAAGCCAGAGGTGAAGAGCTGCAGGTTCTAACTGTGGAAGCCAACGTGCTGGTGTCAAAGGTGGCGGCTGCTGATGGCAATTGAAGAGGCACTGCAACAGACGGGCATGAAGAAGGTTGTGCCGCCTGGTAGATGACTAAGGACTGGCGAGTGATTCTGAAGGGCTGCAGGCGCTTTGGACGTGTGAAGAGCCGGCTGGTGTGGTAGCTGCTGGGTGTGCCGGTGTGGTCAGCGACAGAGTTGGAAGCCACCTCGTTGAAAGAAGGCTGAGAGGTAAGTGGCTGGGTGGCCGCCTTGCACAGAGTAGCTGGTGTTGGCACTAGCTAGAGGCGCCCAAGTCATCGAGGAGCCTTGGGGGGATTTTGCAGACCATGGCGTGCTGAAGAGAAGGCGTGGCTGGTGATTGCGCAGAGTGGAAAGACATGAGAGGGGGCGAAGTGTTGCTCTTGCGGCTACTGTAGGCGCTGCTTCTTGGTGGATAGGTGTGCTGTGTGGTGCCTCCTCCATAAGTACAACTAGTACTTGATGGCTACGGTCAAGAAGCTTGACCACACACATACGTACACCTTTCTCTCTCTCTCGTGATCAGAATCCAAGGCAAGGGCTGCTGGAATCTTGTGTGGAGCGCTGTTTCAAGAAAGGGGAATGAAGATCATGACGAGATACAGAGGCACAGGCTGTTGGAGCCTCGTATAGTGTGCTGGACATAGCTCTTGTAGACTCGTATGCCGCGTGAAGTGCTGTTCGTAGCAAGGGGAAGGAAGACTATGATGAGAAATCAATGTAGGGGTTCTTGAAACGGTGAGTGGCTGGGTGGCTGCCTTGCATAGAGTAGCTGGTGTTGGCACAAGCTGGAGGCGCCCAGGTTATCGAGGAGCCTTGGGGGGATTTTGCAGACCACGGCGTGCTAAAGAGAAGGCGTGGCTGGTGATTGCGCAGAGTGGAAAGACAAGAGAGGGGGTGAAGTGTTGCTCTTGCGGCAGATGTAGGCGCTGCTTCTTGGTGGATAGGTGTGCTATGTGGTGCCTCTTCCATAAGTACAACCAATACTTGATGGCTACCGTCAAGAAGCCTGACCACACACATACGTACACCTTTCTCTCTCTCTCGTGATCAGAATCCAAGGCAAGGGCTGCTGGAATCTCGTGTGCAGCGCTGTTTCAAGAAAGGGGAATGAAGATCATGACGAGATACAAAGGCACAGGCTGTTAGAGCCTCGTATAGTGTGTTGGACATAGCTCTTGTAGACTCGTATGCCGCGTGAAGTGCTGTTCGTAGCAAGGGGAAGGAAGACTGTGATGAGAAATCAATGTAGGGGTTCTTGAAACCTTGAATTGTGCATGGCAAGGGTCTAGTGGACACGTGAACCAAGTGTGGTTCACTTTCTTTTGAGTCGTGGGCTGCTACAGCCACAGACAAGGGAAATAAATCTATTGCAAGATTGCAAGGCGGGTGATGTTGTGTGAGCTATGAGAGGGAGTGTGTGATGTGTTAATAACGGAAGTGGTGGCAGTTGTGAACTTGTCTTTGTGTGATTGCTCGCACAACCCCTACATTGATTTCTCATCACAGTCTTCCTTCCCCTTGCTATGAACAGCACTTCACGCAGCATACGAGTCTACAAGAGCTATGTCCAGCACACTATACGAGGCTCCAACAGCCTGTGCCTTTGTATCTTGTCATGATCTTCATTCCCCTTTCTTGAAACAGCGCTGCACACGAGATTCCAGTAGTCCTTGCCTTGGATTCTGATCACGAGAGAGACAGCAAGGTGTACGTATGTGTGTGGTCAAGCTTCTTGACGGTAGCCATCAAGTACTAGTTGTACTTATGGAAGAGGCACCACACAGCACACCTATCCACCAACAAGCAATGCCTACAGCAGCCGCAAGAGCAACACTTCACCCCCTCTCGTCTTTCCACTCTGTGCAATCACCAGCCACGCCTTCTCTTCAGCATGCCGTGGTCTGCAAAATCCCCCCAAGGCTGCTCGATGACCTGGGCGCCTCCAGCTAGTGCCAACACCAGCTACTCTGTGCAAGGCGGCCACCTAGCCACTCACCTCTCAGCCTTCTTTCAACGAGGCGGCTTTCAACTCTGTCGCTGACCACACCGGCACACCCAGCAGCTACCACACCAGTCGGCTCTTCACACGTCCAAAGCGCCTGCAGCCCTTCAGAATCACTCGCCAGTCCTGAGTCATCTACCAGGCAGCACAACCTTCTTCACGCGCGTCTGCTGCAGCGCCTTTTCAATCGCCATCAGCAGCCGCCACCTTTGACGCGAGCACGTTGGCTTCCACAGCTAGAACCTGCAGCTCTTCGCCTCTGGCTTCGTGGCAACCTCCAAGCACCAGTAGGTTACCTACGTCTTCATGCCTTCGCCAGCTTCTGCAAACTCTCTTACAAGGTGATCCCCTCTCTCTACTCGGTGACATGATCTCTCCTCCTTCGAAGCGGCCAACCTCACTTTCTTTACGCCTTCGCCAGCTTCTGGAACCTCTGCTTGCAAACGAATAAGACCTCCACGTATCTCTTCTAATTATTGGCCACTTGTATCATATTTTATTATTATTTAAAGCTCAATAATGGCCACCAATGCCCTTTACATCACCTTGCTTTCCTCAATTTCACGTGTGGCGCCCATACGTCCAGTACAAGAGCTGCCCAAACACGACCATTCCAAACCTGAAAGACTCTCCAAACTCAAGCATAAGAGCAATTCATATTTTGCTAGTTTCCCTTGTAGATTTCAATATTTACAGTCTAAATTGGACTCTCTCCACATAAACCACCATATGTACATTCATTTCCACCAGAGGTTCATCAAAACCCCATCATTGACATCCTGATGCTCTTCCACCTCTTATTTACACATATCCAAGACACCTTCTTGACCAACAAAAAGCTCATACAATAAAAACTTCAAGTCTCCAACAGCTGCTCCAAAGAAAAATGCATGCACTAACTCACTCCAAAGCCATTCAATCTGTACATTTGCCAGAGCATTCAGGGCAAAGTTTTATTGCACACCATGCATCCCATATGTACACGGACTCAAAACACCTTTATAGAAAAACGCCTGACATACTTTGCCCAACCCCCAACCTGCTGAATCATTCATGATCAGCAGTAAAAAACATTTCAAGACCTAAATCCATATCCAAAAACTGCCCTTCATCTGAAATCACATCTTCAGACACTGCATCCTGTACAATCACCATCAAACGTGCATAATACTTCTTCAGCCTGTATCCATTTACCCTGGAAGCATGTAAAGTCCCATCTAAATCTACCAATTGATAGGTACCATTGGCAAATCCTTGCATCACCAAGAAAGGTCCCTCCCACTTAATTTGAAACTTCTTATGAAAGGAATTATCCAGCCTGTTATTATAACGCAATACCAAGTCATCCTTCATAATTCCTTTGCTTTTAATTTTCTTGTTGAACTTCTCCAACGTCCTTGCCTGCATATCTTCATAATGCTTCAAAGCATTATCCTTGTTTAGCTGTGCTTCTTGTAAATATAACAGCCGTTCTTTAAGGGCATCTTTAGGTTCTTCCAAAAGCTTTTCCAACATTTTAACAGCTGGTATCTCTATCTCAATAGGCAATAAGGCTTCTTTCCCATAAACAAGATGAAATGGAGTGAAACCCGTACCAGTCTTAATTGCTGTCCTGTATGCCCACAAGGCAACAGGCAACTCCAGATCCCAATTCTTGCCTTGTTGCTCTGTCACCTTAGATAAAATCTTGATCAATTCACCATTGAAACGCTTATTCAGGCCATTACACTGTGGATAGTAAGGTGTGGTAAAACTGCGACTGATCTTCATCTTTGTACACAAATAGTCCATAAGCTCTGCTCTGAAACCTGGACCCTGATCAGAAAGCAATTCCAATGGCACACCAAATTTATAACAGATATCCTGATATACAAACTTTGCCACCTCCTTAGCAGTAATTTGCTTCACTGCCTTTGCTTCTGCCCACCTAGAAAGGTAATCAACTGCTGTCAAGATGTAGTAGCACTTCCCTCGGCTAGTAATAGGCAATGGTCCCACAGCATCAATTCCCCATTTTTCAAAAACATCATAAGCAAGAATTGTCTTCCTCATTTCAGGCCTTAATATCCGTCTACTATGAGCTTGGCATTGTTTGCATGACCTGCACCAAATGTACACTTGGCCATACATAACCTTCCTGCAATACCTTATGCAAGGTAATCTTTGAGGCAAAATGTCCACCGCATGCTCCTTCATGGTTTTCCTTAAGAATTTTGTAGATTTCTTCCTTCCAAGGTATCCGTCGCATTATCAAATCAATTCCCTTCAAATACAAAACATCACCAACCATCACATACCTTGCAGCTTTCCTGATGAAACCATATTTTTTTGATTTGTCAATACCATTAGGAATCATCCCTGTTAACAAAAACTCCTCAACATCCTGTAAATTCTCCCTGCCACAATAAAATAATGCATGAGCTTCAAGAACAAAAACTTCACCAATCATTCCCTGGGCTGCTTCATGAGCCTCCTCATTATGGCCTCGATCCACATGTTTAAGATTCCAAGCTTCAAATTCCTTCAACAAACCTTTAATCTTGAAACACATTTCTTTGAGTAACATATTCTTTGACTTCCAAACTCCCAATACCTGTTTTACCACAAGCAATACATCTCCTCGAATGCGAATCCTGTGTACACCATGCTTTAAACATATTTGCAATCCAACTTCCAAAGTCAGATACTCTGCTTCATTATTGCTATGTGCATCCACTTTAACACCCTTCTTAAAAACAAGGCAACCCTGTGGATCATAAAGCACCAAACCTTCTGAGGCTGCATCATGGCTTTTCCTGTAAGAACCATCAAAATATAATAAGTGTGCATTCACTAATTCAGCCGCATCCTCAACTTGCTTCTTGATGGTCTCCTCCTTTATAAGAAGAGGACTCTCCTTATATATCAGTAGATCAGCTAAGGTAGCCCTGGTACTCTCTTCCACCAAGAATGAGAAAGTAAACTCTTTCAACTCAATCACCCACTTCATCATAGCCTTAGATAAATTTGTGCCATTTATCAACTGAGGCAAAAAAGTGTAGCTCGTCAAAAACACAAAGGGGCGAGGCAACAAGTAATGGCGGAACCGCCTACATGCATACATCACACTAACCATAACAAGTTCCACTTTTGATAACAACCTTTCTCTAGCAAGTTTTGCTCTGCTAGCATAGTAGACTGGTTGCATATAATGTGATTCTTTCCCCTTCTGTAACAACATAGCCCCAATAGCATCTTCACCTACTGAAGGGTTGACATAAAATACCTGTTCCCAGTTAGGCGCCTGCATTGTAGGAATAGCTCCCAACACCTCTTTCACTTTCTGAAAAACTACCTCACACTCCTCCGACCAATGTAAAGGATCATGCTTTGCTACTTGCATGCAAAGGATATAACAACTGTGAAGATAGAGAAATGAATCGAGCCATATACTTCACCTTTTACACAAAAGTAGCCAGTTGCCTTGTATTCTTTGGTGTAGGAAGAAGAAGAAGAGACTTGACTTTATCAGGATCTGGAAGAAGAAGAGACTTGACTTTATCAGGATCTGGATCAATACCATTCTCTGAAACAACATGGCCCAAGAGCTTCACCCTCGGTTGAGCCAAAAAACACTTTTTGGATTTAATTGACCACCACACTGAAAAGATGCAGGGGGGAAGAGAGCTTGAGCTCTTGCAAGCACACACACACACTCACAAACCCTAATAGAGAACACACAAGGTGAGAGGCTGAAAATCTTCTTCTTCTCTACTCAACACTCAACACACCATATACAAGAATAAGAGTACACACAATATGAAAGGTACTCAACCAAATACATACACGGGTTCTCTATAGTGTGAACCCGACTAAATGAGCTGGCGCTATAACTATGCCAGTCTCTAGAGTGGCTGTCACACAGCCTGTCATCCCACTGGCCGCATATCACCCAAGATCTCACCAACCATGCCAGTGGTGTAAGTGTGGGGCCTATCCCCCAGGCGGGTCATCAGTGGCCACCGCCTCACTAGACGAGCTCGATATCTCAACACTCCCCCTCGAGCTCAACTCCATCTCAAGTGAAGCCCTGAATCTGCGGAGCTTCTCTGTACCCAATGCTTTGGTGAAGATGTCAGCTACCTGATCCTCTGTGCTGACATAAACAAGGTCAAGATCTCCTGCCAAGACCTTCTCTCTGACGAAGTGGTAGTGGACCTCTATGTGCTTCGTACGAGCATGAAAGACTGGGTTCGTGGCCAACTGTATACTGCTAATGTTGTCACAGAAAATGACAACTTGTCTATCCAGTGATAGACCCAAATCTGCAAGTAGCTTTCTCAACCAAGCTACCTCACATGCTGCCATAGCAGCTCCTCTGTACTCGGCCTCCGTACTCGATAGAGCAACCGTAGGCTGCTTCTTGCTGCTCCAAGTCACAGCAGCACTCCCCAAAGAAAACATGAATCCACTGGTAGATCTTCTGTCTGAGATACTACCAGCCCAATCAGCATCTGTGTACCCATGTACACATATCTCTGTCCCAGTCTCATAGAATAGTCCACAATGCAAAGTAGACCTCACATACCTCAGTATGCGTCTCACAGCATCCAAATGCGGTTTTCGTGGAACCTGCATAAACTGACTCACCAACCCAACAGCATAGCTCAAATCTGGTCTGGTGATCGTCATGTAGATCAAAATTCCTACTATGCTCCTATACATAGTAGGATCCTCCAAGATCTCTCCTGAGTCTGCACTCAACTTGCCATTCTGATCCAATGGCACAGAAATAGGCTTACAGCCTGTCATACCATACTTGGACAACATGTCCAAGCCATACTGTCTCTGCAGTAATCCAATACCATGTGGTGACCTAATCACCTCAATGCCCAAGAAATATCTGAGCTCCCCCAGATCCTTCATCTCGAACTTCTGTCTAAGCAAGATCTTTACATCAAAGATCTCTGCATCATGGTCCCCCGTAATGATCAAGTCATCTACATAGATGACAACAAGCACAACTCCTCTATCACCATGTCTCACATACAATGAGAAATCTGCATTGGCTGCATGAAAGCCAATAGTGACAAGATATTCAGAAATCTTGTCAGACCATGCTCTTGGTGCTTGCTTTAAGCCATACAAGGCTTTCTTCAACCTGCAAACATGCTCGGGGTGACCCACATCCTCATAACCAGGTGGCTGCAACATATACACCTCTTCTTGCAAATCCCCATGCAAGAATGCATTCTTTACATCCATCTGATGTAAAGACCATTGCTTTGACGCAGCCACTGCTATCACAACTCTCACTGTTGCCATCTTGGCAACTGGGCTGAAAGTTTCCTCATAATCAATCCCATATGTCTGCGCATATCCTTTGGCTACCAATCTAGCCTTGTACCTGTTTATGCTTCCATCACTGTTATGTTTAACTTTGTACACCCACTTGCAGCCAATGGCTTTCTTGCCTTCAGGCAATTGCACTAAATCCCAAGTTTCATTTCCATATAGTGCATCCATCTCCTCATCCATAGCTTTCTCCCAACACACATTTCCAACAGCCTCATCAATGCATGTGGGCTCTACAACCTGCACAACTTTTGCCATATATGCATAATGATGTGCCACATAACCATCATATGTAAATCTCTGCACAGGGTTCTTCACTCTCCCTGATCTTCGCAGCTTTTCATTCATGGCCTCCATAGCCTTCTTTACACCAGGTGTTCTCATAGCTGGGATCCCAAGCTCCTCATCAAGGCTCATATCTGAGCCACTAGACTCTCCATCAACATGAGAATGCCCTGCAGAAATGTCAGGCATACCAAGGGGCTCAACCACTTTCTCTTTTCCTTTACGTGATGTACTAATCACATTTGCAGGGCTGGTATTATGACGCAGCCTGCCACTCCATGGTCTATCAATAGACCCACTAGATGAGGACTCTCCTGGTCCACTCAAAGACTGTGATTGCTGACCTGCATTCTGTGCAACCACACTTCCACTCACATCAGCCCCAATAGCTTCTTTTTCAGCAGCATACCAACTGCTCATCTCATCAAAGACAACATCCCTGCTTACCCTCAACTCACGTGTAGCAGGGTTATAACACCTGTATCCCTTTTGCTCAAGGGAATATCCAATAAACACACATTTTTCAGCTTTCGGATCCAGCTTAGTTCTCAGCTCATCTGGCACATGCACATATGCAATGCATCCAAAAACTTTCAGATGAGACAAATCTGGTTTTCTGCCAGTAAACTTCTCCTCTGGAGTTACATCATGTATGGCTGCAGTTGGAGTCCTGTTCATGATGTATACTGCTGTAGAAATAGCCTTAGCCCAATAGCAATGCGGCATATTCTTCTCTTCCATCAATGCTTGCGCAATCTCAGCAATGTGCCTGTTTTTCCGCTCAGCAACTCCATTTTGCTGCGGAGTGTATCTGCATGTGAACTGTCTCCGAATACCATTCTTCTTCAAAAATTCAGAGAACTCATTGGAGAAGTATTCTCCCCCTCCATCTGACCTTAGGCACTTAACATATTTCCCTGTTTGCTTTTCAACCAAAACTCTGAAATTCTGAAAGTGAGTGAACACCTCACTCTTCTCCTTCATGAAATATACCCACACTTTCCTTGTGTGGTCATCAATGAAAGTGACATAGTACCTGCAGCCTCCCATAGACACGGTCTTCGTAGGACCCCATACATCTGAATGCACAACATCTAGTGCATTTCTTCTCACATATCTGTTACGTGGAAACACATGCTTTGTTTGCTTCCCAAATTGGCATGCTTCACATATTTTCTGCATACCTTCCACTTTAAATTTTGGCAGCCCTGTCACAATTCCTTTTGTCTGCATAGACTTCAATCTCTGCACATTTACATGTCCAATTCTTTTATGCCATATGTCTGTGTCTGCAACAACTCCTGAACCATTTGCAAACATCGCAGCACTCATTTCAGGCATGTCTACATCCAACGTAAACATTCTGCCCACTCTGTTTCCTTTTGCAACCAACCTGCACTTGTCTTTAAAATCTTCAACATAACATCCATCAGGGTTAAACCGAACCTGCAACCCCTGCTCAATCATCTGGCCAACTGAAACCAGATTCTTTGTTATGTTCGGTACATGAAGTACATCTGCAAGGTACTTCACTTTGCCATCCTGCATAGATAATGGCACATCTCCAATGTGGGCAATTGGATGAGCAGTGTCATCCCCTGTTTCCACAAAACCTGGTCTTTCCGGGTTTTTCATCTCCTTGAACCACTCCCCATGACTCGTCATGTGGTTCGAAGCGCCTGAATCCACATACCATACATTATCTTTTTGTGCTGCATCAACATTTTCAGACATGGCATTCACGACATGCTGCATAACAAACAACCTTTCATTGTCCTCATTATTTCTACTTGAGGATGCATAGTTGTTTTGCTGCACTTTCCCATTTTGCATGTCCGCCTGCTTCTTATAACATTCTGCCTGCACATGTCCAGTCTTACCACAATAATAGCATTCACGTGCATCATTATATTGCCTTTGCCAATTTCCACGGCCTCTTTGACTCCCCCTGCCTCTGAATTTGCCTCTTCCACCTACGTGTTGTTGTTGTTGTTGATTCTGGGACTGTTGTTGTTGCTGTTTGCTGCTGGCCATAATTCTGATTACCTGTTCGGCCACCTCCTTGACCGCGTCCACGGCCTCCTCTACCTCGTCCTCTTCCTGAACTCGTATAGAAGGCCTGTTGCTCTGAACTGTTTTTGCTTTGTGAAGTCTGTTGGTCTTCACCCAAGCTCTTCTCTTCGATAATCAGCATAGACACCAAATCTATAAAGTTGGGAATGTTTTCCCGAGTCTGAATAGACGTCTTGAACGCCTTGTATTGTGGCCCGAGACCACGTAGACAGACTTCCACCTTGTCATCATCATCTACTGACACACCAATAGATGCAAGGGATTCCACAATACCCTTTATCTTCAACGCATAGTCATTCAAAGACATGCTCTTTTTCTCCACAGTATGAAGTTCATTTTTCAACTGTATCTTACGTGCCTTGGTATTTGTTTCATACAGCTTTACCAAGGTGTCCCACGCCTCCTTGGGGGACTTGGCATCCTGAATGTGCCCAATCATGGTGTCCTGTATACTAATGGAAAGCCAATACATAACCTTCCTGGCTCCTTGGTTCCAGTCTTTAAACTCTTTCACATCTGCAGCAGTTGGATTTATATCTGGTATCTCCGGTGCCTCTTCATGCTCACCTTCTATGTAGTCCCAATAGCCTTTTCCCATCAGGAAATTCATCAACCTGAACCTCCAAGCATGGAAGTTATTCTTATCCAGCTTCTCAGCCACAATTTGTGTTATGCCATCATTAGACATCTTGCCAAACACACAATTTCACCAGAAACTGCACTCTGGTTTTTCCTGCACAAATGCTATATTTTCTGCAGCGGTACTGTAGTACTCTCAAATGTCACAACCAGTGACTTCAATGCACATACATACACCCAATGGCAACTGTAGACCTCTTTGCAGCACCCACAGTGTCTGCACAGTCAATCTGTCTTCCTGCAGTTCTTAAAACAGAGTTCTGCAGAGAATCGATGACTTACCCGCAGTGCTCGAAATCGCCTGCTTTCTGAAAAACGGAGGTCCAGACGCGCCCGAAACGCGTTTTCGGCCGAAGGACTGTATAGTTGCCCTATAGCTTCACTCCCGCGAAGAAAGCTCCTCAATCGGAGATCGTTTGCCGGTGCCTCCCGTACAGCTCCCGACAAGGGTGTAGTCACCAACACAATAGGGAAGAGTAGTTGCAGCTCTTACCCTCGTACCGCTTCCTGTGGTTTCTTGCTTGCAGCTCAGCCCTTAGCACGAACCAGGCTCTGATACCATGAAAAGATGCAGGGGGGAAGAGAGCTTGAGCTCTTGCAAGCACACACACACACTCACAAACCCTAATAGAGAACACACAAGGTGAGAGGCTGAAAATCTTCTTCTTCTCTACTCAACACTCAACACACCATATACAAGAATAAGAGTACACACAATATGAAAGGTACTCAACCAAATACATACACGGGTTCTCTATAGTGTGAATCCGACTAAATGAGCTGGCGCTATAACTATGCCAGTCTCTAGAGTGGCTGTCACACAGCCTGTCATCCCACTGGCCGCATATCACCCAAGATCTCACCAACCATGCCAGTGGTGTAAGTGTGGGGCCTATCCCCCAGGCGGGTCATCAGTGGCCACCGCCTCACTAGACGAGCTCGATATCTCAACACACACTCATCATAACGCTGAAAAACGGTAGCTAGCCTATCACAATGCTCTTGCCTGGAGCTGTATATACAAAAATCATCAATAAAATCCTTCACAAACTTGTTCAAAAAAGGAGATAATACCCAATTTTCCCTTCTCTGATAGTAGGCTGGCCCATTCATCAATCCAAAAGGAAGAACTTTGTAGCAGAAACACCCCCAAGGTGTAATGAAAGTCGTCTTGCGCTGATCTTCTTCTGCAATCTTTAACTGGAAATAACCTGAAAATCCATCACAAACACTATACCTTTCATATCCAGCTACAGTATCCAAGATCTCATCCAAAAAAGGTAGGGGGTAAGAATCCTTCTTTGTAGCAGCATTCAAAGGCTTGAAATCCACACATATACGCCACCTGCCATCCTTCTTTGGACACACCACTGTAGGACTTTCTCACTCAGCTGTGTCCACTTGTGTAATGAAACCTGCACTCAACAGCTTATCAACTTCCTCTCTCAGGGCCTACATTTGTTCTCGTCCCATCCTGCGAAGCTTCTATCTAACTGTTTTCACACCTTCTTTCAATTCAATCCTCAAATTTGGCCCTTTAAATCCTCGAATCTCCTTATAAGAGGTGATAAACAATTCTGGAAAATGAGACAGCATATTAACATATCTAACCTTTTCTCCACTCGAGAGATCCAGACTCAACATTCCTTCAATCAGCTTCTTCTTCATTTCTATCTTTGGCTGCAGTAATTCCTCGATCACTTCATATGACCCCAAAGTATCTTCTCCCTCACAACACCCACTTCTTGCACTTCTTTATCTTCATTGCCTTGTTGCTCTGATATTAGGAAAGCCACATCTGGCTCTTCTTCAGTAGAAGCAGTAGTCGATGAATCCATCTCCGATTTAGAAGTACTGGTGGTAGTTTCCTCTTCACTCGAATCCTGTGGCCTCTCCCACACATCATTCAAAGATCTCCTACTATGCATCTCAAAAGATTTTTTATTACCCTGCTTATTATGCAAAGAAATGGTCCCATACCTCCAGTCTTGTACTGCACCCACCACTCGCAACCAGGGTCATCTAAGAATAATTGGAAAAGCACCAAGACCCGCAGGCATCTACAGTAGCTTTGACATTAAAAGCTTCAATTTCCAACTCTTTTACCATACCAAGACATTTTACCTTTTGATGATTAGCCATTCTAATTCGAAAACCAGAAACCCCAGACACCCTCAAGCCTGACTGCTCCACACATGATTGGGTAATCACACAGATTTGAGCTCCTCCATCTATATAGGCCTGACCAAGGTTCCTACCTTTACTCCACACCTCCACAATAGGGAAAATATCTGGAAGCTCTTCTAAAGATAGTACTTTGACTGACCTCTTCTCTGACTCCTTTTCCATTGGATTTACAAGTCCCTTCCATTGCCTTCTCAATTTTGGCAACATCTCCACCAACTGCCCAAAGGTGATGTTGGCCTTCCTGCACCAAATCATATTTCAAGTCATAGCTGGTTTGCCCATCCCCCAGCTGGAACCTTCTACGAGGCTTCCGTTTCCTTTTAGCTTTCACATCTTCTCCTTCCTGTTGCTTCCCCTTCTTACGGTTGGGTCCAGCCACCCCCTTTCCTTCTCTTTCATCCGTTGTGTGCTTGCCAACGGGCATCACATCCCCTTCTTCTCTCACCTGAACATTCTCCAGAGTAACAACATTCACAACCTTTGCCTTCCCCTTCTCTTCAGCTATGATTCCACTGGGGCCTGCTTGATCCCTGATATCAATACCATAATCATTTGACCTATCAGGTAACTGTGAAGGTAGTGGGTACATATCACCACCCATTCGCTGAGGCTTATCACAATCTGTACTCAGATGACCAAGCTCACCACAGTTCCAGCATGTAGGGATGAAACGACGGCCCCTACCGCGACCACATCCATACCCTGCTTGTCCATCTCCCCCTTCATGATTATTGCCTCTGTCTCTACCACGTCCACCACCTGTACTTCCCATTAAATTTAAGCTCAAATTCTTCATAAGATCAACGATCTGTTTCATATCCTGTCGCAATCCCTCATCAGAACCTGTAGGAACCATAAGTACTCCTTGACTAGCTTGTGGCACCATCTACATAGCCTGGGCTTTAGTGGGCTTCATCCTCTCAATCACTGCATTCATGGGTGTAGCCTCCACTCTTCAAATCTCCGGCTATGCTACAACTGGAATCATCCCCAGCTGATTCATCCGTTGCAACTTTCAATCCTTTGATTTGGCAATTTCCACCGCATCCTCATAAGACTTGGGCTTCTTCAATTCCACCTTCCAGCGAATACTCCTCTTAAGCCCGGCTACAAACTTGTTTTTCTTCATCATGTCAGGAGGTACGTGGTCTTCCCCTAAAGCCCTGCATAAAGTTCCCCACAGCAAAGAGAATTTCTTGATATAATCATCAATTGATTCCAACTCACCCTGTGTTAGAGCTTGCACCTCATGCCAAACCTTGTCGGGGTCTTCTACCTTCTTGAACCTGTTGCTAAGTGCTGTCTTTAATCCATTCTTGGTCATATCAAGATGTGGAACAGCAACCCTCAATGACTCCTCATAAACTCTCTACCAGGTCCTTGCATCCCCTTTCAAGCAAATGCTCAGTAGCCGCAACACCTGTACCGACTCATTGATGTGGTTGCTTATGCATGCAACCTCCATCCTTTCCAAGAAATCTGCCACATCCTCATTAGGACCACCATAAAACTCTGGATAAGACATCATTTTAACCCCCAAACTTCACCTCAAATCCCAAGAAAAACCTTCCCTGAAACTCTCAACTCCTAGGGCCTACACCCTTGTAAACTTAAGAAAATAGCAGAGCTATCCTCAGTGGGGGCACCAGAAAGATGTGAGGCAGCTCAGAAACACAGGAAGGCCGCTATAGCTCGCCAACTCACCACCTTCGAAACACTCACAAGCACAAGGGGCACCACCAGCTTCTCTAGCTGGAAAGAAAATCAGCACAACAGACAACACCTTTCCTCATATCCCTACTCCTGTACCCTCATCCATCCACCACCATCACACACCACAGGCTCAAATCGAAAAAGCAAGACACCTTCTATTGCTTAATCTCCAACTGAATCGGCAGAGTACAGAGGGAAACTTACAATTGTCCAAACACAAACACAGAAAATAGTGATAGAAGCTTGTCGAGCTCCAGCCTGATTACATCAGCAGAGGCGAGCAATCACACAAAGACAAGTTCACAACTGCCACCACTTCCGTTATTAACACATCACACACTCCCTCTCATAGCTCACACAGCATCACCCGCCTTGCAATCTTGCAATAGATTTATTTCCCTTGTCTGTGGCTGTAGGCAGCCCACGACTCAAAAGAAATTGAACCACACTTGGTTCACGTGTCCACTAGACCCTTGCCATGCACAATTCAAGGTTTCAAGAACCCCTACATTGATTTCTGATCACAGTCTTCCTTCCCCCTGCTACGAACATCAGTACTAGTTGTACTTATGGAAGAGGCACCACACAGCACACCTATCCACCAAGAAGCAGCGCCTACAGCAGTCGTAAGAGCAACACTTCGCCCCCTCACTTGTCTTTCCACTCTACGCAATCACCAGCCATGCCTTCTCTTCAGCACGCCGTGGTCTGCAAAACCCCCCCAACGCTCCTCGATGACCTGTGTGCCTCCCGCTAGTGCCAACACCAGCTACTCTGTGCAAGGCGGCCACCCACCACTCACCTCTGAGCCTTCTTTCAACGAGGCGGCTTCCAACTCTGTCGCTGACCACACCGGCACACCCAGCAGCTACCACACCAGTCGGCTCTTCACACGTCCAAAGCGCCTGCAGCCCTTCATAATCACTCGCCAGTCCTTAGTCATCTACCAGGCGGCACAACCTTCTTCACGCCCGTCTGCCTGCAGCTACCAGCGCCTCTTCAATCGCCATTAGCAGGCCGCCACCTTTGACGCCAGCACGTTGACTTCCACAGCTAGAACCTGCAGTTTGTCGCCTCTCGCTTCGTGGCAACCTCCAAGCACCAGTAGGTTACCTACGTCTTCACGCCTTCGCCAGCTTCTGCAGACTCTCTTACAAGGTAATCCCCTCTCTCTACTCGGCGACCTGATCTCTCCTCCTTTGAAGTGGCCAACCTCACTTTCTTTACTCCTTCGCCAGCTTCTGGAACCTCTACTGGCAAACGAATAAGACCTCCACGTATCTCTTCTAATTATTGGCCACTTGTATCATATTTTATTATTATTTAAAGCTCAATAATGGCCACCAATGCCCTCTACATCACCTTGCTTTCCTCAATTTCACGTGCGGCGTCCATACGTCCAGTACAAGAGCTGCCCACGGCCATCATCATCAGCATCATGACTACCAAACACGACCATTCCAAACCTGAAAGACTCTCCAAACTCAAGCATAAGAGCAATTCATATTTTGCTGGTTTCCCTTGTAGATTTCAATATTTACAGTCTAAATTGGGCTCTCTCCACATAAACCACCATATGTACATTCATTTCCACCAGAGGTTCATGAAAACCCCATCATTGACATCCTCATGCTCTTTCACCTCTTATTTACACATATCCAAGACACCTTCTTGACCAACAAAAAGCTCATACAATAAAAACTTCAAGTCTCCAACAGCTGCTCCAAAGAAAAATGCATGCACTAACTCACTCCAAAGCCATTCAGTCTGTACATTTGCCAGGGCATTCAGGGCAAAGTTTTATTGCACACCATGCATCCCATATGTACATGGACTCAAAACACCTTTACAGAAAAACGCTTGACACTTACATACATACATACATGCATGCATACATGCATACATACAATGTACATACATACATACATGCATGTATATACATACACACATGCATGGATTCAGACAATGTAGATACATATATACATGTGATATACATACATACATACATAATGTCTTACATACATACATATATAATGCATGCATGCTTACATTATGTATGCATAACATTAAACATATGTATGTACTACTATGTGTGTATGTACTATGTATGTGTATGCACATTGTATATGTGTATGTATATGTATATGTATATGTATTATAAAGACAAAGTAAGGCTTGAAAATAGTTAAAGTTAGAAAAGTTTCAATTTCAAAAATCAACAATAAAAGAGAGCTAGATAGCGCAGTTTACCAAAATTCATGTTCGTTTATGCATCGGTGTCTGACCAATCTCCACAAAAACAACGACAGCACAGAGCGCAATCACAATTGCAAGATAGCAAGCGACAAAGAGAGCAACAATAGGCAGATCATGAGAAAAATATAGACAATATTATGTTTAATATAAATGAATAAATCGGTATATAAATTGTATATTTGTTCGTTTTTTTCCATTGCGCGTCATCGCTTAAGCGACGTAACCGTCGCTTAAGCGACATTAAATAACTTATTAAAATTATGTCGCTTATGCGACACATATGCATCGCTACAGGAGTCACTATTGTCATCGCTTAAGCGAGGTACAACAGCGACGCCTGTAACGAGGGCTCGTAGTGTCGCTTAAGCGATGCTTTTGCATCGCTTCTGTCGTCGCTACAAGCCCATGGACTAGTAGGGTTTGGACCCAAAAAGGGCCTCCTAAAAGGATTCCTGATTTTAAGGGATTAGAGCTTTAAAAGCTGGGCTTAAGGGAGACAAAAGCTATGATGACCCCTATTTTTTGCCTTGCCACATCAACCATACCTCCCTAGTTTCACTTTTTAAAGGGAATATTCTCATACTCTCTCTCTTACTTTTTGACTTTTCTCATACTTTCTCTCTTACTTTTTGAATTTTTTATCTTCACTCTACAAATTGAATCTTTCTTGTTAGTTTGAAATCTCCTTTCTCATTAACTCCCACCATATCTCCCTTCCACATCAACAAAACATTCTCGTGTTTAGGTGGGTCCCAAAAAGTGAAAATTTATAATTTTTTTATTTTTTTATTTTTTACATTTTGAGGTGGAAAAAACACCACCTAACCAATATGTATGAATTTTTTATCTTCACTCTCTATAAATTGAATCTTTCTTCTCTATTTGAAATCTCCTTTCTCATTAACTCCCACCATATCTCCCTTCCACATCAGCAAAACATTCTCGTATTTAGGTGGGTCCCAAAAAGTAAAAAATTTTATTTTTTATTTTTTTTACAATTCGAGGTGGAAAAAACAACACCCAACCAATATGTATGAGGAAAATATTTTTTTCCCTCTAAAAAGCTTGTAATTCAAGGGTCACATCAGAAGCCTATCAAGAGCCAGTACATCCATAACTAACTGTCAGGTCCCCACAATCCCATAAACATAACTACCTGTCAGGAACCACTACATCCATGAGATCCCGAAATTGGTGGGACCCTAAAAATTATTATTTTTTAATTTTTCTTATAAATCTAATTTATTGACGAAAAATTCCATGTTAGTATATTTGTATATCAAAAATATCATTTTCTACTTAGAGAAATGGATTTGTGTTAAACCTCCAACAGTAAACTTTTAACAGTCTCTCACTCTCTCTCTCTCTCTCTCTCTCTCCCCCTAAGGATCTCTCTACTTTAGCTTTTTCCTCTGCTTATCTATGGAGCCTTTGTAAGCTGTGTGTGTAGCCCCTTGTGAAGCTAGAAAATGGAAGGTTGATTTACACATTCGTATTCCTAAAGAGTATGGCAGCTCTAAAAAAACCCATCCTACTGATGCACAATCTGTCCAAGCTCGTAGGATAGCTAAAAAGAAAAATGTAGATCTTTGGGTCGATGGGTGTCTCTATCCAATTGACCCTCCATTAAGAGTAAACTCTCCTTTCTCCGATTTATCATCTTTTATGCAATTTGTTGGTGAAGGAGAACTTGGCTTGTTAGGATACTGCAGAAGATTGACTACAAGTGGAGCTTCGCAAACCCATATTCTCCAATCTCAATTGCAAGCATCACAATTCAGCCTTTTACAATGTCAAGAAGGACTTAAAACATCATCAGATAAAATGAAAGAGATCCTCGCAGGAGAATGTGGAGAAGGATGCAAAGATTCAAAGGCTAGAGGAACTTATCAAACGACTCAAAGCAACGCCAAATGGTGCTCATGAATGCAAAAAGACATTGGCTGGTATAGAATCTCTTGCGTTTAAAGGTCGAGCACGAAAGAAAAGGATTCGTACAACAAAGTAAGTAACATAAACTTTCATTATGCACTTAGTGATTTAAACAAAATAGCCATGATTTGTTTTCTGCTAGGAATTTTTCGCAAAAGAGGTGTGTGGTTCTAACGAAGAGAAATGAAAGGATTTGGTCAAAGCCATTCTGAATACCAAGGATATTCTCTCAATTATTTTACTGACCCTCATCGTCCTATAATATGCCAAGCTGTTGTTAGCAATGTGGTGAGCGAGATTACCACCTCCATCGATTCTTCATTAATTCAACATTTTTGTAATGCGGTTGGAATCAGCATGAAAGGGTACCACGCAATCCGTCAGGTTGTAAAAGATGCATTTCTAAGACAAGGAATCACTAGCACTTTATTTCCTACACTCAAGGTGATTCACAATGTCAAGCGTATCAATAATGATGATGTGCAGCAAGCTATAGGACAGTTTTATCATGTTGAGGACACACTAACATTAGACACAGGGTCGAGCAGAAAGAAAATCAAGACAACAAGTACAGAATTTCACTATGATGTTTACAATAACATTTTTGTTCATATTGAGAGACTACAACAAGCTATGGTGAAGTTCTATGGTCTTTCACCAGAAGGTGAGAACTTGCAATTACTACTATTCATGTTTTTCAGTAGAAAATGAAGATGATTATTTTATTTTGAATATTGTAAATTAACGTTTATTTACAGTTTTGGGGAGCACACTTTCATTTGTGCTCAAGCTAGATGAGTGCCAAATTGTGAAAGGTCGGAAGCTAGAACATATCAGCATTACGCTCATGAATGAGGCCATGATATGTGCATGGGAAAAAACTACCAAACCAAGTTTTAGTGTGCAATCTGAGAAAGAGGTCTGGTGGCTTG
Organism: Cibotium barometz; assembly: GCF_041138505.1. NCBI lineage: Eukaryota > Viridiplantae > Streptophyta > Polypodiopsida > Cyatheales > Cibotiaceae > Cibotium > Cibotium barometz. The sequence goes on from NC_141061.1 coordinate 2,053,009, forward strand.
GTACATTCGAGTACCAAAGGAGACACATGAGGTATTGACATGGTTGTTTAAAAGGACTCCTTGGAGGATAACAGATGTAATCAAAAAACAAATTGATGGACAACTTTTAGATGTAGAAAACATAGGAAAGTTCAAGGTGGATTGGCATCTTGGGGGAGATTTGAAGACAATTAAATGCATGATAGGTTACTGACCTTGGTACTATAGACTAGTTTGGTAACCTTAGTTCATCATTAAGTTCAAGAAAACTCCTTAACTAGAGCACATAGGTGGGTAGAGAACCATCAGTTTGTAATCAACATTTACAAGCAATAATAGTATTTACTGTCCACTTCTTTTTACAATTCAATGCATTGTAATGTGCATTAATTATACTTCCACTATTATGTTTTCTTATAATGAGATGGAATTATTTTATGTTTGGAGGAAAGATTGATTCTAGTGTCCAAGGAGCGATGGACCTGATAAAAGAAAAATAAATGATCGAGAATTCAACAAAAGTACAGGTAGACCTGATTTCTATGGAAGCACATGCAGACCCTTTACAAGTCTACGTATCAAAGCCAAGGCATTCTTTATCATAAAGGGAATTGTAAAGCATAAGGAGAATTTACATTGAAAACATGGTGAAATTGTTGATTCTACTTCTAACCCTTAAGCTAACGACCCCAGTTCTTCTAGAGAACCCAACCTTAATAGAACTTAGAGTGAGCTTAAGAATTTACTTCTTAGATGAGAAATCCAACAAGCTCCCCATTCACCTATTTATCTCTATAGTGAAGAAGAGTACTATGGTCTTGGAAAAGAAAGAAATATGTTTCAGAAGTCTACCATATGTGTTGGCCATATAGCTAGAATGACTCATAGCTTTAACCCAACACATCCCCATCTCTTAGACTCTGTCTTAGAAATAGATAACCTAAACGCTATCCAAAATTCTAAGAAAGCTATGCAGGATTTCAAGAATCCAGGTATATTCTTTGATCTTGTTAAAGATAATATAATGTATGAAAAGATTGATTGGTGATGTCGATTAAGCATTTTTGTTTAGGAAATATATGGATACTCACAATGTGCACATCGGCACATGAAATAAAACCTTAGGAAATATATAATATTAAATGGCAAAAGCCGTTCTCGGAATAGCCGCCAAATGCCATCGCGCGCTGTCATTCCATTGTAGGTGTCACAATCTTCTTGAACAAGCCTCCATCTTATTATCATTGCAAAACCACCAAGACATATATAGAAGTTTATAATGAAAGATGGTAATTTTTCATGTCACACTGGTTCACGTACGCCCTCTCCATTTAAGAAAGTGATCTAGGTTGAATGGGAAGATAGGTCTTGCAGCATGCCAAATAAATCATGTGGCATGTCCTCGTATTTTTAAAGCCAATCACCATCCAACACCTGCACAAGTGCAATATTAAATGTACTTATCATCATAAGATGGGACAGTATACTTTGATCTATTGGAAAGGAGCGTATGATCAACAAAGAATTGTATGGATGTACACTAACCTACATGAGAGTGGGAAGATATGGATGATCAACAAAGAATTGTATGGATAGTGTACACTAATCCTCCACAGGAGAGAGGGAAGATAAGGATGATCATAACACTAATCTTCAGGAGAGTGGGAAGATATGGATGATCATAACACACAATTTTTCGTTTCTAAAGAGAAGGGGGAATATTAGAATAATAAGAGATTCCCCAGCATTCAAAATTCAGTGGCTTACTTTGCCAAATTCCAGTGCTTTCACACTAGTATATGCATGCTTATCTCCTCATACCTGCGACACACATTATTTCCTCTAGTCTTGTTGGACTCAATTGAGCTTGACCTTAAAGTCCAAATGGCATCGAGTTGAGTTTAACTAGTTCCAACTCTTGGGCTTGATTTAGCTGAGCTTGACATTAAAGTCCAAATGAGAAAACTCAGTTGAGTTTAATTGGTTCTAGGTAGATTTCGGGGTGCCTGTGTACGTGACACCCCACGGGCCCTAACATGAGCGGTCACCTAGCCGGTGACTGTCTCAGTATAGACAGTGGTACTATAGACAGCCATGCAAAGAAGTTATGAACACACGTCAGTGTGTTTGCTGTGATTCGAACTTAGGTCCCTGCCAAGGGAGGTGAAGCTCCTATCCACTACACCGCGCGCACACTTGTGACATAAACACATGTCCATAACACGTCATAGACATATGTCTACAAATGAGCCCGTCACCGGCCACGGGGAAACACGTACACAGGCACCCTGAAATATACCTACAGCCAGTTTAATTGAGAGTCGATTGCCATTAGTGGTGCGATAATTGGATTTCCATGCGACAGGTAGACGCGGTGACTCACCATGTCCTGCAGGAATACAGGGACTTAGTACTGTTAATGTAAATATGAGGACTGTCCTTGAGGATTGATTGCAGAATTAGTGCATGCATGAACAGCTTACAGATAGAATTACAAATTAACAAGATCAGTCGTCGATTATTAAGGCCCAACGAGGCATTGGCTTTGATTGTTGCATACCATAGTTTATAAGGAGAGCAGCCTGCTTCGAACGCTCCCTAGCTCCTCTCAGAATACGATGATGTTCATCAACGTCGACGCAACCCTTTGATTTGTTGGAGATCCGAATTCATAAGGAAGGAACGCCTGCTTCAAAAGCTTCCTCTCGGATGATCATCAAAGCGAGCGTGCATGCGGGATCAGAGAGATTCATCTGCAAGTCGTGATGATCATCCAGGGGGGAAGCTTGTGATTAAAGCGCACGAGGTAGCGGCGGGAGGGGGAGAGAGAGAGAGAGAGAGAGAGAGAGAGGGGAGGGGGAGGGGGGGAGGATTATTGGGAGAGCAAACGATGAATATCTCGTATTATCAGCTAGCTAGTTATACTTGCTTGTTGCTAGTACTGGGGGGGTAGAGAGAGGGGAGGTAGTACTGGGGGGGTAGAGGGACGGGAGGGCCTGCATATGTATAAAATGCTGGGCTTTTGAACACGTCGTGGGGACCTGCTCTGGGTAGGCCAGCTAATGAATCCAATATAATATCTATTTAGACGGTCACGTTGAAGTTGACTAATTGGATGGGCTTCCAAGTTGCGTCTCCACCTTGAATACTGCAGTGTACTAGTAGTCGGGGTCATGTTGAGCTAACACGAGGCGGTGAGCTTCCAAGTTGCAACCTCGTCTCGTCTCGGCCTTCAACGAGGCGATGTATACTTAAGTCACAGACTCTAGCGCTCGTGCATGACCATCGAATCACGCATCTTGACCGCTACTTGTGTCAACTTCTAGCTTCTCTTGTAACCTATAAAAGTGTCTTATTATATCTTTACTGATTGAACACTCCAAAAGTTTTTAAAAAAACTTCAGACCATTCATGACGTTTGACTTCATATGAATAATGATCATGCAATGGAAATACTCCATTTTTCAATGAAAGCATAATGGGAAACTAAGAGACTTTGCCTAAGGGAGCTTAAATTGCCACATAGGATCGAGTGAGCATTGCATACAATAGTTGCCACACATCAGACCTTGATTTACTTTCCCATCTCAAACATTGTGCTTAGTCGACACCAAACCATTGGCTAATGTAATGGTTGGGGCCACTCATCTTTGCTTAGTAGGATGTTGGAACTTGGCCACACACACACACAAACACATCCCCTTCTCTCTCTCTCTCTCTCTCTCTCTCTCTCATGGCCATGTACAAAAACTCTCATGATCATCATGTAAAAGCAGGGTACAAAAACTCTCTGGCAGATGGAGGAGTACAATTGACATAAGGTATAACTAGCTGTAACTAATCTAATGCTCCTCCTCATTCGAGTTGCTACCCCAGTGCCTGGAATCCTCCCTATCATCATCACCTCCAACACCTTGCCACCCTTGTTGCTCAGGCGAAGGTGATGGTCTAGCCTCCTGCAATGAATCACATGTGATATATAGATGAAACACTTGTTACTATTCAATTAAATATCACATTATTAAGATCAAACAATATATACAATTTTGTGCTATTTGACCACATACCACTGGTACATGCTCCTCTCCATGCCGTGAGAGCTCTGTCCATAGCCACGTATATCCATGTCGACTGGCACCTCGAATCTCATCAGCAATCAGAGCATGAGTATAATCTTTAGTCTACATTTTTTTTAAATACACTTGTTAATTTTGTAAATAAAACTTTATTTTCATACAAAGTATACATAAACATGATTTTATTTTAGTACTAAGTTTATATATAAACTAGGGAGATGACCATTCTACTTACAAAATGTGCGATAGATCCACGTTTGCCACCCTTGTCAAGGCGAGGCAGTGACAACACCTTTCCTCGTCCTCTCGTTTGTCAAGGCTGATCTTTGCTGCTCTGCTGATGCATCCATCTCTTCTTACTCTTGACCTCATCTCTCATATGTGTCCATGTGACACCCCCATTGAGGTCAAGACATTGAGGTCAAGAGGACATGTGCTCCTCTTATTTCGAGCCTCCCTCCTATATTTTTCAACAATAAAAAGATTAAGTTGTGAGAGTTAGACAAACTTTAAATCAAACAAGTAATGTGATTAAATAAATAAACTTTAAATAATGTGACCAAAAAAACTATCACACAAGATTAAGAAGGATTGATGAAAAACTTTGTATTTTAATGAGCTAAACCAGGCGTGCCTCTGCCTTAACCAATTCCACTTTATCTTTGTCCAATCTATTCTGAGCATCTGTTATGATCCATAAGTGCTCCTTCTAGATCAGGGTGACCTATGCTTCCATGCTTGTTTGTCTTTCTATGGCCCCCTTTAGATCATCTTGCTTCTAGAGGGCTTCCTGGTCTCTACAAGACTGCAACAATTGCAAGTTGTAGGTATTATGTTACATTCGTTTTGATGACCACACTAAAAAAGTGTGGGTTTACTTTATGAAGGAGAAAAGTGAGGTGTTTACTCACTTTCAGAGATTTAAAACCTTGGTCGAGAAGGAAAAAGAAATGCAAATAAAATGCCTGAGATTAGATGGTGGGGGAGAATATTTCTTCAATGAGTTCAGTGATTTCTTAAGGAAGCAGGGAATCAAGACACAATTTACATCTAGGTACACTCCGCAAAACAAAATGGTGTTGTAGAAAGAAAAACATTAGGAATTTTTTCACTACTAGCCATTGGGGGATGTAGCGAGGGTGTTTAAAATATACACCGTCGCTTAAAAGATGACGAATGCATCGCTTAAGCGATGAAATGTCGCTTAAGTGACGTTAATTTTTTTAAAAAAAAAACCCTCGCTTATGCAATGCTTTTTGTTGCTATCGCGTAAGCGACGCTCTTGAATGACGTTTGTTGCGACGCTTGCAGACTGACTAGTGTCGCATAAGCGACGTTACCCATTTTAATACTCCTGTGCACAGAATTCAGAGTGAGAGTCTTAATGCTGAGATGATACGGGGGTAGATTATAGTTAATAACTACCACAGGCCATGTAGACCTTTTACTTGATCTCATTGAAAATGGATTCACGCCATCCAATGCTACACCCATCTTTAAATGGCGTGGTTCTTTTGCAAAATCTGGCCATCGCAGATCAATATGCTCAAATGCAGGTCAATCTGATGGAATTCGCATTACTCCATCTTTATTCTTGTGCTCCACTCCCCATGTCATAAGCTTAGCTAATTCGGGACTTTGGAACATATGTTTTATACGCGGAGCCAGGGGAAAATGTCTCAATACCTTTCTAGGGACCTTACCTTTCTCCTCTTTATAACGAGGAGTTTGACATTTTGAACATGTCACACCATCCTCGTACTGACCTCTATATAAAATACAATCATTGGGACATGCATGTATAGAAGAATAGTCACGTCCAAGACTACTTATCATCTTCTTCACCTCATCATGTGATGTAAGAAGGGAATTGCTTGTCGGCAAGAACTTCTGCGAGAGTAGCCTGCAAAGTCCATTAAAAATATGATCAATAAGAACAAAACATATTGTGATTACTCCTAAAATATTTAGATTTAAAAAAATGTTAGATTGTTACATACTTCAAAAGTGCTGAAATGGATATATTACTCCATCCAAAACGGTTTTGAAGATTTAGAATAAGTAAGCTTGTACTAAGTCGTGTCAGTTGGCTTCCTGCGTAGATACACTTTAGAGCTTCTTCTCGAAGATACTTCTCGTTGTTATTAGGAATATCGCTCGCACTATTATTTTGATACCAATCCTCAATAAAATCAGACATGCCATTGTCGTCATCAAAGATATGGTCCCGCACATTATTGAAGTCCTTAGAATATTGTTTTTTTAGTCTTGCATACGCATTAGGATCACTCCTGCGTAGGATCCTCATGCACTCTATTGACATGTGAGATGCATCATGTGAACGTTGATTTGTGATATTGTCGATGTCACAATTCAGAATCTACATATTTGAAGGCAATATCAATAGCATGCTTCTATATAAAAGAAAAGAGAGATACAAAATAGTTACAGATAATAAAAAATGATTATCAAATTAAAATAGAGACATTAGAGAACGTGGTGCAAATTAAACTGTAGAATTAGGGTACAAGAGGTCCAAATAACATTAGGAAATGTATACAATGAAGCTCTCAATCCTCATCTGTTAAGGGTGCTCGTGGAGGTCTACGCCATCCATAATTGACCAGCAATTCATGACCATCACGTAATGATCTAATAGCATTGACAACTATGTATCTTTCTACATCCCTGCTCATATGTTCTGGTTCATGACTATTCTCAAACTTCACAAATGTGCAATTGGTTCTTGAACTCATCCCTCGACTACTATTGATTAAACCTGCTATGTTTCCTTGAGAGTAAGGTCTTCCATCAACATAGAGTCTTTGTCCTTCTACATGTGTGATCCCTCTATCAAAAAGAGAGGCTACATTGAGACATAATCCATAAGTACTCATGCTCTGAATGTAGCGAGTAAGCTGATGCGATGGACCCCATCTATATATAGGTCCACAGAAAGACATAAGGGTGACCTCTGAACGAGGGGACGCATGTAAATCCTGTGCAATAAAGAGACCTCGTCCTGCTCCACTAATGGTAGATGGAGCAATCATGTAGCGACTGCCCCAGAAGCTGAAAACCACTCCATCTAAAGGAAGTGATCCTCTCTGCCATCCTCCGTATCGTCTTCGATCATACGTCTGTACTAGAGAATGCAAACGAGTAGGCAACGGATGATCTCCACCTGTCTCGGCCTCCAAAGAAAGAGGTAGAGGATGTCGAGAAACCTCGAGCTGAGCTGACAAATGACCTGTCCGTGCCATGTGCGAGGGACATGTGCACCACTGATAGTGAAGTCATCCTCGTCATCAAGTGAATATACCTACATATATGATATGGTTACATTATATATGAGCCTTTGATTTATAAAATAACCAATAATAAAACTAAGGGAGAACAGTCACATACCATAGGTCGATGTCGCTCCTCAGGTGGCGGTGCTCACTCAAAAGTACCATGAGTCATCTCATGTGAAAAGCACTCCCGTCGTGGCCTCCGATATGCGCCATGACAACGAGCACACGAGCATATAATAGACTCGTCGTAGTAGAAATCATCATAAACAGGTTCATGTGCAGTATTGGAACTCTGTGCACCCCAATCACCACGAGTAGGAGGTGGTGATGTACCGTTTGATTGGTCCGAATCTGGTTTTCAAGTACCATAAAAATACGAGTCATTAATCAAATGATCAAGAAGAAAAAGGCAATACATGAAAGAAAACATTGAAATCTAACAAGTTCTATGGTATGCAATATGAAAAATAAACAGACGCTACTGTATGGTGGAGAAAAACAAGAGGAGGGCTAATATGTGCATGGAGACATGGCAATACTTCCGCAAGGAGAGACGCCTACGCATCACTTTTCCTCAGCAGAAGGTGCGTGCCTTTGCTAATGTATATTAGAATTAATTTGAAATTTGATAGATTGATTCTAAATATTCTCTAATCTATGTCATTTTGTTTAATGAAATTTACATAGAGGACAGCACGAAAGAGACTGCAAGTTGGTCACACATCTAGATTAGGCCGGACGGGTCGAGATGGATTTGTGGCCACATTTGTGAGTATAAATCATTCTAATTTTAACTTTCAAAGATACTATTATTGAATGGAGAAATCAATAAGTCTTTGGTTTTGTCTTGATGCAGACCAAAGACTATGGTCGTGCACCTACGGCGCAAGAGATGGAGTACGCTACATACTATGGGTACCGCGCTTTGCAGGCGACACTTCCGAACACGCCTGATCCACTAGTTGTGGGTATCACTGATTTGTTTTGTGGTTTATTTTCATATTAACTCTATTATATTCTTATTTGATTTTACTAAGTAATGCAGGAGCAACATGGCGAGGAGGACATGATAGAGGTGGCTCGACAGGAGGCCGACGGGCGACGCGACGAGAGTCTGAGGCGGGCGGCGGCGGCGTGATCCTGGGTGGGGACACGGGTGGTGGCAGTGGTGATGGTGGTGTTGTGGTTGGGGGCACGGGTGGTGGCAATGCTGATGTTGATGATGATTCCGAGTCTGATAGTAGCGACTCATATAGTGATGGCTCACGTAGTGATACTTAGTGATCTGTTTTGTATATGAGAGGATTGATCACCACACACTATAGACACATGTACATATATTTGTTGATGATATATATTGACATATGTTCTCGTTGCATCGCTGAATTTGTCTATTGTCAAACAATTAATTATTTGTCGGTAAGTTAATTAGCCTAAGTATGTGCGTTATTTATTTATCTGTATGTTTTAAAACAAGACAAATCCAAAACAAAAAAAGAGGCGAGCCCACGATGTAACACATCAAAAGAAGCAGAAGATTGGCAAGCATCACCAATTTCTCAAAAGCTCTTGGAAAGCTAGATAGAGACAAATCAAAAACTTTATCGCAGTTCCAGTGACTATTTTTCTATGTTAGGCTCTAATATTAACAAGCTTTTAATTTTCATATTTTTTGTAGGGTCCCTGATTGTACGATACGTATCAACTCTCAAGCTAACTTTCAAGCTTAAAGATCCGAACCCTGAAGTTTCAAAGCACGTGATTTCAAAGTACCAATTTATGTACCACATACCTGTACCATGTAACCATTTGCAAGTACGAGGTTTCAACATGATACCCAACTCAAGTACCAAGTACCAAGTACCAAGTCTAACACTAAAAAGCTTTCTTTGTTCCCATGTTTATTGCTTAAGGTACCCCAAAGTTAGACCAACCAATTGATACCATATATCATGTATCAATTGCGAGTTCGAAGTTTCATTATATGGAGCCTGATACTAATTCAAGTACCAAGCACCGAATCTAGTACCAAGTACCATGTACCAAGTATCAAGTACCATGTACCAATTACTATGGACTATGTACCAATTATCATGTACCATGTACCAATTACTATATGGACCATGTACCAATTATCATGTACCAATTACTATGGACCATGTACCAATTATCATGTACCATGTACCAATTACTATAGACCATGTACCAATTATCATGTACCAAGTACCATGTACCAATTACCATGTACCAAGTACCGTGCACCAAGTACCATGTACCAAGTAGCTTGAGAATAGTTATTATTAAAAAAGTTTTTTAATTGCCGTTTTTTGTCCATCCCCATTGTCGTTCGTCGGGATTGCTTACATACATACATACATACATACATACATGCATGCATGCATGCATACAATGTGCATGCATACATACATGCATGTATATACATACATACATATGACATACATACTGTAAGGACCCTTTTTGATATAGACATGTATATACAAAATATTGGCATAAAGACTTAATTTTTGGTTGTGTATATTTTGCCTCTTAGTAAAATAATATATTTTGAGTCAGTTACTAACATGTCTGGGGTGTAATAGTAGTACGCCACCGTTTGCTTCTAGTCTTCATTTTGAAGAAAAATACGGTCCGGAATGCGGATCCGAAAGGAGCTGGAATATCTATATGAACCGAAATGCAGACCGGAGTGGAGTTCCGGAAGGCAGAGAGATGGGACCAGAGAAGATCCGGAAGAGTGCGGGACGGGAACCTTTCGCATACAGTACAGAAGAATGCGGGACAAGAACCTTCCGCAAGCCATACGGAAAACCAGTCAGATTCCGTACGTAAATAACAGAGTATGGGATACCGGATGAGAGCAGATGCCGGATGAGATATATACATACATACATATATGTATACATATACAATGCATGCATGCATGCATTACGTATGCATAACATATGTATGTACTACTATGTGTGTATGTAGTATGTATGTACATGCACATTGTATATGTGTATGTATATGTATATTTATATGTATATGTATATGTATTATATAGATATATATATAATATGACATATGTACTACATATGGCATACATCCGTGCATATATATATACATATATAATGCATGCATGCATGCATTATGTATGCAGAACATACGTATGTACTATTATATGTGTATGTACTATGTATGTACATGTACATTGTATATGTGTATGTATATGTATATGTATATGTATATGTATATGTTTATGTACATGTATTATATAGATATAGTAAAGCTTGAAAATAGTTGAAGTTAAATAAAGTTTTTTGAACTATTGATCTTTGTCCCATCCCGAGATGGCCCTATCCCCTTCCCCGCTCCCATTCGTCAGGAATGCTTACATACATACATACATGCATGCATACAATGTACATACATACATACATGCATGTATATACATACACACATGCATGGATTCATACAATGTAGATACATATATACATGTGATATACATACATACATACATAATGTCTTACATACATACATATATAATGCATGCATGCTTACATTATATGTATGCATAACATTAAACGTATGTATGTACTACTATGTGTGTATGTACTATGTATGTGTATGCACATTGTATATGTGTATGTATATGTATTATAAAGATAAAGTAAGGCTTGAAAATAGTTAAAGTTAGAAAAGTGAGCTAGATAGCACTGTTTACCAAAATTCATGTTCGTTTATGCATCGGTGTCTGACCAATCTCCGTAAAAACAACGACAACACGGAGCGCAATCACAATTGCAAGATAGCAAGTGACAAAGAGAGCAACAATAGGCAAATCATGAGAAAAATATAGACAATATTATGTTTAATATAAATGAATAAACCGGTATATAAATTGTATATTTGTTCATTTTTTTCCGTTGCGCATCATCGCTTAAGCTACATAACCGTCGCTTAAGCGACGTTAAATAACTTATTAAAATTATGTCGCTTATGCGACACATATGCATCGCTACAGGAGTCACTATTGTCATCGCTTAAGCGAGGTACAACAGCGATGCCTGTAAACGAGGGCTCGTAGTGTCGCTTAAGCGATGCTTTTGCGTCGCTTCTGTCGTCGCTACGAGCCCATGGACTAGTAGTGTTTGGACCCAAAAAGGGCCTCCTAAGGATTCCTAATTTTAAGGGATTAGAGCTTTAAAAGCAGGGCTTAAGGGAGACAAAGGCTATGATGATCCCTTGCCTTGCCACATCAACCATACCTTCCTAGTTTCACTTTTTAAAGGGAATATTCTCATACTCTCTCTATTACTTTTTGACTTTTCTCATACTTTCTTACTTTTTGAATTTTTTATCTTCACTCTACAAATTGAATCTTTCTTGTTAGTTTGAAATCTCCTTTCTCATTAACTCCCACCATATCTCCCTTCCACATCAACAAAACATTCTCGTGTTTAGGTGGGTCCCAAAAAGTGAAAATTTATAATTTTTTACATTTTGAGGTGGAAAAAACACCACCTAACCAATATGTATGAATTTTTTATCTTCACTCTCTACAAATTGAATCTTTCTTCTCTGTTTGAAATCTCCTTTCTCATTAACTCCCACCATATCTCCCTTCCACATCAGCAAAACATTCTCGTATTTAGGTAGGTCCCAAAAAGTAAAAAATTTTATTTTTTATTTTTTTTACATTTTGAGGTGGAAAAAACAACACCCAACCAATATGTATGATGAAAATATTTTTTTCCCTCCAAAAAGCTTATAATTCAAGGGTCACATCAGAAGCCTATCAAGAGCCAGTACATCCATAACTAACTATCAGGTCCCCACAACCCCATAAACATAACTAACTGTCAGGAACCACTACATCCATGAGATCCGGAAATTGTTGGGACCCCAAATTTTTTTTTAATTTTTCTTATAAATCTAATTTATTGATGAAAAATTCCATGTTAGTATATTTGTATATCAAAAATATCAGTTTCTACTTAGAAAAATGGATTTGTTTTAAACCTCCAACAGTAAACTTTTAACAGTCTCTCACTCTCTCTCTCTCTCTCTCTCTCTCTCTCTCTCTCTCTCTCTCTCTCTCTCTCTCTCTCTCTCTCTCCCCCTAAGGATCTCTCTACTTTAGCTTCTTCCTCTGCTTATCTTTGGAGCCTTTGCAAGCTGTGTGTGTAGCCCCTTATGAAGCTAGAAAATGGAAGGCTAATTTACACATTCGTATTCCTAAAGAGTATGGCAGCTCTAAAAAAACCCATCCTACTGATGCACAATCTGTCCAAGCTCGTAGGATAGCTAAGGAGAAAAATGTAGATCTTTGGGTCGATGGGCATCTCTATCCAATTGACCCTCCATTAAGAGTAAACTCTCCTTTCTGTGATTTATCATCTTTTATGCAATTTGTTGGTGAAGGAGAACTTGGCTTGTTAGGATACTGCAGAAGATTGACTACAAGTGGAGCTTCGCAAACCCATATTCTCCAATCTCAATTGCAAGCATCACAATTCAACCTTTTACAATGTCAAGAAGGACTTAAAACATCATCAGATAAAATGAAAGAGATCCCTGCAGGAGAATGTGGAGAAGGATGCAAAGATTCAAAGGCTAGAGGAACTTATCAAACGACTCAAAGCAACGCCAAATGGTGCTCGTGAACGCAAAAAGACATTGGCTGGTATAGAATCTCTTGCATTTAAAGGTCGAGCACGAAAGAAAAGGATTCGTACAACAAAGTAAGTAACATAAACTTTCATTATGCACTTAGTGATTTAAACAAAATAGCCATGATTTGTTTTTTGCCAGGAATTTTCTGCAAAAGAGGTGTGTGGTTCTAACGAAGAGAAATGAAAGGATTTGGTCAAAGCCATTCTGAATACCAAGGATATTCTCTCAATTATTTTACTGACCCTCATCGTCCTAAAATATGCCAAGCTGTTTTAGCAATGTGGTGAGCGAGATTACCACCTCCATCGATTCTTCATTAATTCAACATGCTTGTGATGCGGTTGGAATCAGCACGAAAGGGTACCATGCAATCCGTCAGGTTGTAAAAGATGCATTTCTAAGACAAGGAATCACTGGCACTTTATTTCCTACACTCAAGGTGATTCACAATGTCAAGCGTATCAATAATGATGATGTGCAACAAGCTATAGGACAGTTTTATCATGTTGAGGGCACACTAACATTAGACACAGGGTCGAGAAGAAAGAAAATCAAGACAACAAGTACAGAATTTCACTATGATGTTTACAATAACATTTTTGTTCATATTGAGAGACTACAACAAGCTATGGTGAAGTTCTATGGTCTTTCACCAGAAGGTGAGAACTTGCAATTGCTACTATTCATGTTTTTCAGTAGAAAATAAAGATGATTATTTTATTTTGAATATTGTAAATTAACGTTTATTTACAGTTTTGGGGAGCACACTTTCATTTGTGCTCAAGCTAGATGAGTGCCAAATTGTGAAAGGTCGGAAGCTAGAACATATGAGCATTATGCTCATGAATGAGGCCATGATATGTGCATGGGAAAAAACTACCAAACCAAGTTTTAGTGTGCAATTTGAGAAAGAGGTCTGGTGGCTTGGTGCATTCGAGTACCAAAGGAGACACATGAGGTATTGACATGGTTGTTTGAAAGGACTCCCTGGAGGATAACAGATGTAATCAAAAAAGAAATTGATGGACAACTTTTAGATGTAGAAAACATAGGAAAGTTCAAGGTGGATTGGCATCTTGGGGGAGATTTGAAGACAATTAAATGCATGATAGGTTGTGCGCAAGGCGCGACATCAAGATGGCCTTGTCCATATTGCAATGCTCAGATTATATTCCTAGGCAGAAAAAGACAAATGGAAAAGGTATACAGAAGACCTATGTCCATGCTGACCTTAGGTACTATAGACTAGTTTGGTATCCTTAGTTCATCATTAAGTTCAAGAATTCTGAAAGTTCAAGGTGGATTGGCATCTTGGGGGAGATTTGAAGACAATTAAATGCATGATAGGTTGTGCGCAAGGCGCGACATCAAGATGGCCTTGTCCATACTGCAATGCTCAGATTATATTCCTAGGCAGAAAAAGACAAATGGAAAAGGTATACAGAAGACCTATGTCCATGCTGACCTTGGGTACTATAGACTAGTTTGGTATCCTTAGTTCATCATTAAGTTCAAGAATTCTTGAAAGCAAGACTTTCTCTATCTAGAGTCTATCTAGATTACCATCAAAACTCCTTAACTAGAGCACATAGGTGGGTAGAGAACCATCAGTTTGTAATCAAAGTTTACAAGCAATAATAGTATTTACTGTCCACTTCTTTTTACAATTCAATGCATTGTAATGTGCATTAATTATGCTTCCACTATTATGTTTTCTTATAATGAGATGGAATTATTTTATGTTTGGAGGAAAGATTGATTCTAGTGTCCAAGGAGCGATGGACCTGATAAAAGAAAAATAAATGATCGAGAATTCTACAAAAGTACAGGTAGACCTGATTTCTATGGAAGCACATGCAGACCCTTTACAAGTATACGTATCAAAGCCAAGGCATTCTTTATCATAAAGGGAATTGTAAAGCATAAGGAGAATTTACATTGAGAACATGGTGAAATTATTGATTCTACTTCTAACCCTTATGCTAACGACCCCAGTTCTTCTAGAGAACCCAACCTTAATAGAACTTAGAGTGAGCTTAAGAATTTACTTCTTAGATGAGAAATCCAACAAGCTCCCCATTCACCTATTTATCTCTATAGTGAAGAAGAGTACTATGGTCTTGGAAAAGAAAGAAATATGTTTGAGAAGTCTACCATATGTGTTGGCCATATAGCTAGAATGACTCATAGCTTTAACTCAACACATCCCCATCTCTTAGACTCTGTCTTAAAAATAGATAACCTAAACGCTATCCAAAATTCTAAGAAAGCTATGCAGGATTTCAAGAATCCAGGTATATTCTTTGATCTTGTTAAAGATAATATAATGTATGAAAAGATTGATTGGTGATGTCGATTAAGCATTTTTTCTTAGGAAATATATGGATACTCACAATGTGCACATCGGCACATGAAATAAAACCTTAGGAAATATATAATATTAAATGGCAAAAGCCGTTGTCGGAATAGCCGCCAAATGCCATCGCGCGCTGTCGTTCCATTGTGGGTGTCACAATCTTCTTGAACAAGCCTCCATCTTATTATCGTTGCAAAACCACCAAGACATATGTAGAAGTTTATAATGAAAGATGGTAATTTTTCATGTCACACTGGTTCACGTACGCCCTCTCCATTTAAGAAAGTGATCTAGGTTGAATGGGAAGATAGGTCTTGCAGCATGCCAAATAAATCATGTGGCATGTCCTCGTATTTTTAAAGCCAATCACCATCCAACACCTCCACAAGTGCAATATTAAATGTACTTATCATCATAAGATGGGACAGTATACTTTGATCTATTGGAAAGGAGCGTATGATCAACAAAGAATTGTATGGATGTACACTAACCTACACGAGAGTGGGAAGATATGGATGATCATAATCTACATGAGAGTGGGAAGATATGGATGATCAACAAAGAATTGTATGGATAGTGTACACTAATCCTCCACAGGAGAGAGGGAAGATAAGGATGATCATAACACTAATCTTCAGGAGAGTGGGAAGATATGGATGATCATAACACACAATTTTTTGTTTCTAAAGAGAAGGGGGAATATTAGAATAATAAGAGATTCCCCAGCATTCAAAATTCAGTGGCTTACTTTGCCAAATTCCAGTGCTTTCACACTAGTATATGCATGCTTATCTCCTCATACCTGCGACACACATTATTTCCTCTAGTCTTGTTGGACTCAATTGAGCTTGACCTTAAAGTCCAAATGGCATCGAGTTGAGTTTAACTAGTTCCTACTCTTGGGCTTGATTTAGCTGAGCTTGACATTAAAGTCCAAATGAGAAAACTCAGTTGAGTTTAATTGGTTCTAGGTAGATTTCGGGGTGCCTGTGTACGTGACACCCCACGGGCCCTAACATGAGCGGTCACCTAGCCGGTGACTGTCTCAGTATAGACAGTGGTACTATAGACAGCCGTGCAAAGAAGTTATGAACACACGTCGGTGTGTTTGCTGTGATTCGAACCTAGGTCCCTGCCAAGGGAGGTGAAGCTCCTATCCACTACACCGCGCGCACACTTGTGACATAAACACATGTCCATAACACGTCATAGACATATGTCTACAAATGAGCCCGTCACCGGCCAAGGGGAAACACGTACACAGGCACCCTGAAATATACCTACAGCCAGTTTAATTGAGAGTCGATTGCCATTAGTGGTGCGATAATTGGATTTCCATGCGACAGGTAGACGCGGTGACTCACCATGTCCTGCAGGAATACAGGGACTTAGTACTGTTAATGTAAATATGAGGACTGTCCTTGAGGATTGATTGCAGAATTAGTGCATGCATGAACAGCTTACAGATAGAATTACAAATTAACAAGATCAGTCGTCGATTATTAAGGCCCAACGAGGCATTGGCTTTGATTGTTGCATACCATAGTTTATAAGGAGAGCAGCCTGCTTCGAACGCTCCCTAGCTCCTCTCAGAATACGATGATGTTCATCAACGTCGACGCAACCCTTTGATTTGTTGGAGATCCGAATTCATAAGGAAGGAACGCCTGCTTCAAAAGCTTCCTCTCGGATGATCATCAAAGCGAGCGTGCATGCGGGATCAGAGAGATTCATCTGCAAGTCGTGATGATCATCCAGGGGGGAAGCTTGTGATTAAAGCGCACGAGGTAGCGGCGGGAGGGGGAGAGAGAGAGAGAGAGAGAGAGAGAGAGGGGAGGGGGAGGGGGGGAGGATTATTGGGAGAGCAAACGATGAATATCTCGTATTATCAGCTAGCTAGTTATACTTGCTTGTTGCTAGTACTGGGGGGGTAGAGAGAGGGGAGGTAGTACTGGGGGGGTAGAGGGACGGGAGGGCCTGCATATGTATAAAATGCTGGGCTTTTGAACACGTCGTGGGGACCTGCTCTGGGTAGGCCAGCTAATGAATCCAATATAATATCTATTTAGACGGTCACGTTGAAGTTGACTAATTGGATGGGCTTCCAAGTTGCGTCTCCACCTTGAATACTGCAGTGTACTAGTAGTCGGGGTCATGTTGAGCTAACACGAGGCGGTGAGCTTCCAAGTTGCAACCTCGTCTCGTCTCGGCCTTCAACGAGGCGATGTATACTTAAGTCACAGACTCTAGCGCTCGTGCATGACCATCGAATCACGCATCTTGACCGCTACTTGTGTCAACTTCTAGCTTCTCTTGTAACCTATAAAAGTGTCTTATTATATCTTTACTGATTGAACACTCCAAAAGTTTTTAAAAAAACTTCAGACCATTCATGACGTTTGACTTCATATGAATAATGATCATGCAATGGAAATACTCCATTTTTCAATGAAAGCATAATGGGAAACTAAGAGACTTTGCCTAAGGGAGCTTAAATTGCCACATAGGATCGAGTGAGCATTGCATACAATAGTTGCCACACATCAGACCTTGATTTACTTTCCCATCTCAAACATTGTGCTTAGTCGACACCAAACCATTGGCTAATGTAATGGTTGGGGCCACTCATCTTTGCTTAGTAGGATGTTGGAACTTGGCCACACACACACACAAACACATCCCCTTCTCTCTCTCTCTCTCTCTCTCTCTCATGGCCATGTAGAAAAACTCTCATGATCATCATGTATAAGCAAGGTACAAAAAATCTCTGGTAGATGGAGGAGTACAATTGACATAAGGTATAACTAGCTGTAACTAATCTAATGCTCCTCCTCATTCGAGTTGCTATGCCGGTGCCTGGAATCCTCCCTATCATCATCACCTCCAACACCTTGCCACCCTTGTTGCTCACGCGAAGGTGATGGTCTAGCCTCCTGCAATGAATCACATGTGATATATAGATGAAACACTTGTTACTATTCAATTAAATATCACATTATTAAGATCAAACAATATATACAATTTTGTGCTATTTGACCACATACCACTGGTACATGCTCCTCTCCATGCCGTGAGAGCTCTGTCCATAGCCACGTATATCCATGTCGACTGGCAACTCGAATCTCATCAGCAATCAGAGCATGAGTATAATCTGTAGTCTTCATTTTTTTTAAATACACTTGTTAATCTTGCATACGTTCAGAGACTGTTTTTTAGAGTCTTTACCAGGAGAGTTACCCCCTGAGAGGCTAGAGGATCATGCCATAGATCTTATTCCAGGGTCTAGTCCGCCCAATAGGCTACCGTACAAGGTTAGTGTAGCCCAGTAGAAAGAGATTATGACACAGGTTAATGAGCTGTTAGAGAAGGGACTAATTCAGCCCAGTAGTTTCCCATTTTGTTCACCTGTGTTACTAGTACAGAAGAAAGACGGTTCATGGCAAATGTGTATTGACTACAGAGCCTTGAACAAGAATACGATCAAGAATAAAGTCAATATTAGATAATTTGGAAATTATCTCACACTTTGGGAATCAACTTCTCAATATAGTTTTGGCCATAACTTGAGCATACTAACTCCAAATTTGTCGGAGATTTTGGATTTAGATTCTACTCATAAAGATATTTCCAACGATATGTCACATGAGATGGTTTTGATAAAATCTTGGATAAGTTCACTATGATCCCATTTTTCAAATGGGAATGGGATTTTTTCCAAATTATCTAATATGGTGTTAATAGATTTTCGATTTCGCGCATAGATGATATTCTTGATCGTTTGCAAGGAGCAGAAATGTTTAGCAGGATAGATTTGAAGAGTGGGTACCATCAGATTAGAATCACACCCAAGGATGTGCACAAGACTGCATTTCGCACTACATTTGGTCTCTATGAGTTCTTAGTCATGCCCTTTGGATTGACAAATGCTCCTGCCACAAAAGAGTCCCCCTCTTGCTCACACAAATCCCAAGAACTATCTAGAGCCTAGGGCTCTGATACTATGTCAGAATACGCAGCGGAGATGATGACTAGATCTGGGAACACAAATCCCAAGAACTATCTAGAGCCTAGGGCTCTGATACTATGTCAGAATACGCAGCGGAGATGATGACTAGATTTGGGAACACAAGAGCAAAAAATGCATGCAAAAAAATAGCACGAGAGAGAGAGAGATGTAGGCATGTAACTCTACTCTGATATACACAAGTAGATCCCGATATGATACACTGAGTGGTATGGGGCTGGGGGCCTATTTATATGCCCCCATCCTCTGGTGGTTGCATCCTCTTGTTTTCGGAGGTTTTGTATCTCATCTTTTCATGAGAGTCGTCTCCTGGCAGGTTATCATGTATCTCCTAGCTCGGGTTTCGAGTTCCTTTCTAGCCAGGATCTATTCTACACCCACGATCCGTCCATGAGAACTCCATTGTCTGGCTGTCCCCATTCTCCTTTATCTGTGGGCGTTTGTTTTCTGCAGGGAAGTTCCCTCTGTGTCCCCAGGTTGTGCCGCCCTGCGTGCCCCGCATTGAGGCCCAGGTATTCCCTTGACCTCTTGTTCGGTCTTCTCCTCCTCCGGAGTAGCTGGTTCACTCTCATGAGTGTGGTTCTTGGCAGCCAATTTCTCCTCCATATTTTCTCCCGCATGCGGTTTCTCCTGCACCACACTCCCCATCAAAACGATGAAGTCCTCTTGTTGGTTGCAACTCTTGCAAAACGAGTGGTCTTTTCCATCAGTGTTTGTCCCACATGTGGTTTATTCAGCATGCGGCTCCTTGTCTCCATGCCCTTCTCGTACCTGGCATTCAGGAGAGGTATCCAATAGGCCATCACCTGGGTCAGCAGCTTTTGAATCACCATATCTAACATCAATAACAGAGAACATGTTGCTGGAAAAAGATGTGGGTAATCTTTTAGCCCTTCACTCTCTTATGGTCAGTTGCCAATATGAGCCTTGGCCCGATTGAGCTCCTCTTCAACAATGTATTGAGCTCCTCTCTAACAATGTATTGAGCTCTTCTCTAACAATGTCTCTCTAGTCTGACATATAGTTGTTTTAAATATATAGATACGATGAGTGACCACACGGCCGTAAAGTGAAGTTGGCAATCATCAAGTCTTTGCTATGAGGCACTGGACTTTCTGGAGATACACTGTCAGAGGCCATGACAGATTATGTGGAGATGGATGATGCGGGTTTAGACAGTGCGATTGAGATTCTTGGGAGATTCAGTATGCCTGTACGACCTGGAGAGGGTACATCCTCCCAGCCACATGCAGGAGTGGAGACGTCTTGGCATGCACATACTACTGCGCATCAATAAGCTTCTTGATTGATAAAATAGTAATGTCATCCATTTTTTACATATAGAATTCTTAATATATATATCCTTTTGATGTCTTTGTTTGCTTAGGACTCCTATCCCAGTTACATCACATCACGAGAGTCAGCGGCTTACTCCTGATGTACCTCCTAGTACTTAGGTGACACCTGATTCACAAGGTAGTGGCCATTCCTCCCGCAGGTATATCTTTTATGGTGATTACGGATTAAATATCAAGTATTTTTTACGAACTCACATCTCAATATATCGTATGTTTGTATTGCGCGTAGGCGTCGACGGAGTACCACACCACCAGTGCCCCCACCAGTGCCGATGCGCACGTGCACTGGGACTTTGGGTGTCACATGCGACATCACACTTGATGGGGGGTATCCTTCAGGTTAGAGCTGGCATCGCCTTCAGACGACGGATGAGAGATCTTTGCATGTCATATCTACAGCGAGTTCATATACCATGGTAGTAAGTATTATTTAACATAAAGAATATGAATTACAGTTTTTTATTTGAATTACTAACTAACTTTATTTTGCAATGCAGCGATCAACTCGAGGATGACAAGAAATATGTCATCAACACACTGAGACGGAGTTTGGGGTAGGATGGAGTCGGAAGTGGTTGCTGAAACAATTGTGTAAAATCTTGAGTCATCGACGCGACAATGCATGGTAAGTAGAGAGAGAGAAATGAAACAAAATGAAATGCTATATTTACGTCTTCAAAAGGCCAAAATGACCTATGAGACCAAAAAGTTACCATCAGAGAGCTCTGATACCAATGGGCAGCATGGGGTGTGTTGTGGTTAAGGGTACTGCGGGTAGTCATTGAGGGTGCTGCTGGAACTACTGCCACGAAATGCTAGAAGACTGCTGGCTTCGATGGTCTACTGCCAGGCCAAGTCGATCCAAGGAACCTTGCTTGATTGCGCGTACCAGGGATTTAATATTCACGTGATCACAAGAATTTTTGTGATAATAACACATGTGAACAAGTTATTCACATATTCTCATGTTACCGTTCACAAAATAACAGGTCACTTGCCATTTGGGAACCCCTTAAAAGCTTGGCTACACATGGGAATAAGCTATTCACATGTTCTCATGTTACCATCTTCACATAATAGCAAGTCAGTGGTCACCTAAAAAGATTTTTTATGCCCGACAAAGATAATTTTTTAGGCCCTTGTGAAAGCTTTGTGAATATAACATGTGATCACAAGATTTTTTGTGTTATTAACATATGTTATTAACATGTTCACATGTTCTCGTTTACGTCAGTGAAATCCCTGGCAGGTACAGAAGGTTGAGATGCTGATACTGGGGTTGAAATGCGAGATAGAAGCCTTGGTAGAGGAGGGGAATCGAATCCCAATACGAACTTTCTTTCATTGAACTTGGAGCTAAAATTACCCTGTACACAGCTAGAGCAAAAAAAACGAGTCTGAGGGGAATCGAACCCCGACACTAGCCATATGAGGCTATCACCATGAGGCTCCCCACCACCCACCCTTGTTACTAAGTTTATAAAAAAATAAAAAACAAGACTTCACAATGAATGATTTTGAGATTAAATCTTACCGAACATAGGCTGATCCGTGAGTTTATACGTAAGACAAATGGTCCTCATCGTCATCTCTGAGATAAACCGTCAATAAAATTTCATCTTCATTATCCTTGTTGATTTCTTCGAACTCCTCGATCGTTAAATTTGTGTTCACGTTCATTTTCTCTGTAGGCTCGACATCCATTGTTTCCTCCTCTTCGGTGTCTGTAGTGTCAGAGTCTAGATCATTGTCATTCTCATCACCTACAATGTCCTCATGATCGACTGATAGAAGAATTCTACACCTCTCTGACGTCAATGTGTCTAGATTCGAGGATGTAATCAAATCATCCTGATCCGTTGTCTCAGAGTCAACGCTATCAAACAAGTGTCGACCTCTAGGTTGGAGCACAACTTGCCACCATGGATGAGCATCTGTATTCTTGTAAAAGAATGCTTGTTCAACATGAGTTGGCAGAATGTAAGGCTCTTTTGTTGCACGCAATAACTTTGAGCAGTCGACGGACCAAAATCCGGACGGTTCTCTTTTCATTGTGGCATTATTGCCTTTATACCTGGCACGGAACCAATCCACCTTCAAAACCACCTGTCAAAATACACGAATCAAAACTTTAGAATTATGTATAGCTTTAAGAAATCTACATGTTATTGTTGCATGAAGAGAGATCTCATTTACCTGCTTGAAGATATGATATGATACTTCATAAATGCCCACTATGGTTCCCACGTAACCAAGTTCACTGTCGATAAGATTTGTGTCTCTTGAACTTGCACGTGATAATTGCTTAAAAGAGGCAACAAGGCACGAATCCTGAGTTAGACGTAAGTCGTCAATAGATTTTATCCGAAGATGTTGTCCATAAGCCCACATGTTGGTATACATTCAAGCCTACACCAAAACATAAATTATTAAAAAAATTTTGAGATTCATCTTTTAGCTCAGAGTTTTCAAAACCAAACAAGTTACCTGTTTTTCATACCCGATCATAAACTCTCTTTGTTCCGTAGAGATTGGCTCATCATCACTAACCGCACGTTGCATACGGGTGTATAACCAATCCATGAAAGTAGGTACGTCCCCGTCGTTATTTACATTGGTTTGACGTCTGGATCTCCTCTTTTTACGTCTACCAACTCGTTTGCTTGCAAGTTCCTCCTCATACTCATCAACGAATTGTTGCATGCATTCGCTATTATAGACAATGAAAGTAGAAATATCCAATTTATCTTGGATCTTAAGTCGAAAAGGGACTCCCTTACCAGACAATACCTCGTCATACATGGTAGAAGACGACTCATTTGTCCATACGCGTGGACCTTCAGAATCGGTTTTCTCAAGGTATTCACAAACGTAATACATGCATTCTTCAAGCATCCATCCCTCCGCCATAGAACCCTCTGGTCTTGCTTTTTGACGTACATAACCTTTCAATACTCCCATAAACCTCTCGACCCAAAACATCCATCGAGTGCTGACAATACCAGCGAGCTCTATCTCGTCTACTAGATGGATTAGAAGATGAACCTGGATATCAAAAAAGGAGGTTGGAAATTCCTTTTCCATTAAACAAAGACGCTCTATATATTCACGCTTCTTTTGTGGAATTGACCCTTTGGCAATCTCTTTAGATGTAATCCATCTATATCAGTAAAAGAAAGAAGATATTAGAGATGTTATTGAATAAAGAAGATATGAAATAAAATTTTATACTAAAAATTAATGAGCGATAAATACCTTGCAAGCGATCCAAGGCGATATATCACATCTCGAACTCCTCTTGTAGTACATCCACCATCAATAACAAGGGGTAGAACATGCTACATACATGATTAATCCGATCAACAAACATGCAAGAAAATAAATACTTTCAAAGATATGAATAGATTTACCTTCACAAAATTGTGCCAATCGTGTGTTTTTAAACCAGACAAGTCATTAGGAACTCAATGGAGTCTTTTTGGGCCCTTTAATTTGCCATGAGATTATGGAAACGTTTAACTTTTTGACAAATAGGAGCCCGCCATGTAAGCAAAAACCAATGGTTTGTAAGAGAGGTGTAAGAGTGGTCAAAGGGTGCACTTTTTCCCCCAAAAAGGAGAGGGGGCAATTTTACAATTTTCGGACCTCCATAACTTCTACATACAAGCTCCGATTTGAGCGGAGATTACAGATCCGTGATCTACGCATCAAGAGCTTTCCATAGATATGTTACATGATATGGTTTTATCCGCTAGATTTTAAATTCCATTTTCCCCCCAAAATTCAAATTCGAATAAAGTAGCCGTTTTGAAGCTTCAAATTAGAAAACGTTTCTTCTTAAGAGAAAAGGTTTGACTCCCTTAAACTGCCAAATAAAAGGGCCCAAGAAGACTCCATTGAGTTCCTAATGTCTTGTCATCTAGAGTGAACATGTTTCGACAAGATGCTCCATATCCTGTAGGCATACGAATTGATTGAATCTTCTTGTTGATAGTCTCTAGCTCTTCTGTCATGAGCACCCATGGGGCAGGCTCACAGGTTGTCTCACGTCGAGTTTCATCATAAAGTGGCCATAGATTGGGCTTTGAGTTTTGATCCTTTAAGTCATTTCTTGCAGCAACTGCTGTGTCTTTCAAGCCAACGAGGTGTTGCCATAAGGTTTGACCAACGTTCTTGAATATGTGCATGGGATCAAGAAGATGACATATCCTCAAATCCTTCCAATATTTCAAAGTATACCATATCAAAGGACTTTGAGATACAGTACGTTTTCCTCTGGCCGGCTGCTTTACAGCGTCATCATCATTGCCGCTTATGATCTTCGACTCCGGATCGATAGCGGGTCCAACAGTCCACTTTAGATACCAATCCTTTGGTGTCATTGGTATTGGACATCTCCCTTCTTCTACCTTTCCATTAAAATGTATGGCTTGCCTTCTGTCTCGTAGATAATGATCCTCAGATAAAAATCGTCTATGTCAAAGATATATATTTTTGTTGAGGTTTTTGCTATAAGTTGATCTCAACCAATCACCACAAGTTGGACAAGCTTTATAACCCTTGGTACATATCCCTGCATGGAAAACAAAACAAAGATGATTAGCGTAATGAATGTCGTACAAACGTATAAAAGAATATATATATTTAAACCATTTACCTGAGCAAAAACCATATCCTGGAAAGTCATGGATAGTCCATGCTAAAATTCCACGAACAATGAACTGTCTTTGACCGATGCTTCTGGACATATCCATGACATCAATCCCTCTCCATAAATCTTGAAGATCATCGATGAGAGGGGCCATATAAACATTCAAATCTTTAACTTGTCGTTTTCCCAGAATTCAGAGTGAGAGCATTAAATGCTCTTTCTTAATGCTGAGATACGGGGGTAGATTATAGTTAATAACTACCATAGGCCATGTAGACCTTTTACTTGATCTCATTGAAAATGGATTCACGCCATCCAATGCTACACCCATCTTTAAATGGCATGGTTCTTTTGCAAAATCTAGCCATCGCAGATCAATATGCTCAAATGCAGGTCAATCTGATGGAATTCGCATTACTCCATCTTTATTCTTGTGCTCCACTCCCCATGTCATAAGCTTATATGTTTTATACGCGGAGCCAGGGGAAAATGTCTCAATACCTTTCTAGGGACCTTACCTTTCTCCTCTTTATAATGAGGAGGTTGACATTTTGGACATGTCACACCATCCTCGTACTGACCTCTATATAAAATACAATCATTGGGACATGCATGTATAGAAGAATAGTCACGTCTAAGACTACTTATCATCTTCTTCACCTCATCATGTGATGTAAGAAGGGAATTGCTTGTCGGCAAGAACTTCTGAGAGAGTAGCCTGCAAAGTCCATTGAAAATATGATCAATAAGAACAAAACATATTGTGATTACTCCTAAAATATTTAGATTTAAAAAAATGTTAGATTGTTACATACTTCAAAAGTGCTGAAATGGATATATTACTCCATCCAAATCGATTTTGAAGATTCATAATAAGTAAGCTTGCACTGAGTCGTGTCAGTTGGCTTCTTGCGTAGATACGCTTTAGAGCTTCTTCTCGAAGATACTTCTCGTTGTTATTAGGAATATCGCTCGCACTATTATTTTGATACCAATCCTCAATAAAATCAGACATGCCATTGTCGTCATCAAAGATAGGGTCCCGCACATTATTGAAGTCCTTAGAATATTGTTTTTTTAGTCTTGCATACGCATTAGGATCACTGTTGCATAGGATCCTCATGCACTCTATTGACATGTGAGATGCGTCATGTGAACGTTGATTTGTGATATTATCGATGTCACAATCTAGAATCTACATATTTGAAGGCAATATCAATAGCATGCTTCTATATAAAAGAAAAGAGAGATACAAAATAGTTACAGATAATAAAAAATGATTATCAAATTAAAATAGAGACAGTAGAGAACGTGGTGCAAATTAAACTGTAGAATTAGGGTACAAGAGGTCCAAATAACATTAGGAAATGTATACAATGAAGCTCTCAATCCTCATCTGTTAAGGGTGCTCGTGGAGGTCTACGCCATCCATAATTGACCAGCAATTCATCACCAGCACGTAATGATCTAATAGCATTGAAAACTATGTATCTTTCTACATCCCTGCTCATATGTTCTGATTCATGACTATTCTCACACTCCACAAACGTGCAATTGGTTCTTGAACTCATCCCTCGACTACTATTGATTAAACCTGCTATGTTTCCTTGAGAGTAAGGTCTTCCATCAACATAGAGTCTTTGTCCTTCTACATGTGTGATCCCTCTATCAAAAAGAGAGGCTGCATTGAGACATAATCCATAAGTACTCATGCTCTGAATGTAGCGAGTAAGCTGATGCCATGGACCCCATCTATATATAGGTCCACAGAAAGACATAAGGGTGACCTCTGAACGAGGGGACACATGTAAATCATGTGCAATAAAGAGGCCTCGTCCTGCACCACTAATGGTAGATGGAGCAATCATGTAGCGACTGTCCCAGAAGCTGAAAACCACTCCATCTAAAGGAAGTGATCCTCTCTGCCATCCTCCGTATCGTCTTCGATCATACGTCTGTAATAGAGAATGGAAACGAGTAGGCAACGGATGATGTCCACCTGTCTCGTCCTCCAAAGAAGGAGGTAGAGGATGTCGAGAAACCTTGAGCTGAGTTGACAAGTGACCTGTCCATGCCGTGTGCAAGGGACATGTGCACCACTGATAGTGAAGTCATCCTCGTCATCAAGTGAATATACCTACATATATGATATGGTTACATTATATATGAGCCTTTGATTTATAAAATAACCAATAATAAAACTAAGGGAGAACAATCACATACCATAGGTCGATGTCGCTCCTCAGGTAGCGGTGCTCGCTCAAAAGTACCATGAGTCATCTTATGTGAAAAGCACTCCCGTCGTGGCCTCCGATATGTGCCACGACAATGAACACACCAGCATATAATAGACTCGTCGTTGTAGAAATCATCATAAACAGGTTCATGTGCAGTATTGGAACTCTGTGCAACCCAATCACCACGAGTAGGAGGTGGTGCAGTATTGGAACTCTGTGCACCCCAATCACCACGAGTAGGAGGTGGTGATCCCCTTTGATTGGTCTGAATCTGGTTTTCAAGTACCATAAAAACACGAGTCATTAATCAAATGATCAAGAAGAAAAAAGCAATGCATGAAAGAAAACATTGAAATCTAACAAGTTCTATGGTATGCAATATGAAAAATAAACAGACGCTACTGTATGGTGGAGACAAACAAGAGGAGGGCTGATATGTGCATGGAGACATGGCAATACTTCCGCAAGGAGAGACGCCTACGCATCACTTTTCCTCTGCAGAAGGTGCGTGCCTTTGCTAATGTATATTAGAATTAATTTGAACTTTGATAGATTGATTCTAAATATTCTCTAATCTATGTCATTTTGTTTAATGAAATTTACATAGATGACAGCACGAAAGAGACTGCAAATTGGTCACACATCTAGACTAGGCCGGACGGGTCGAGATGGATTTGTGGCCACATTTGTGAGTATAAATCATTCTAATTTTAACTTTCAAAGATACTATTATTGAATGAAGAAATCAATAAGTCTTTGGTTCTGTCTTGATGCAGACCGAAGACTATGGTTGTGCACCTATGGCGCAAGAGATGGAGTACGCTACATACTACGGGTACCGCGCTTTGCAGGCGACACTTCCGGACACACCTGATCCACTAGTTGTGGGTATCACACTGATTTGTTTTTTGGTTTATTTTCATATTAACTGTATTATGTTCTTATTTGATTTTACTAAGTAATGCAGGAGCAACATGGCGAGAAGGACATGATAGAGGTGGCTCGACAGGAGGCCGACGGGGGTGACGACGAGAGTCTGAGGCGGGCGGCGGCGGCGTGATCCCGGGTGGGGACACGAGTGGTGGCGGTGGTGATGGTGGTGTTGTGGTTGGGGGCACGGGTGGTGGCAGTGCTGATGTTGATGATGATTCGGAGTCTGATAGTAGCAACTCATATAGTGATGGCTCACGTAGTGATACTTAGTGATCTGTTTTGTATATGAGAGGATTGATCACCACACACTGTAGACACATGTACATATATTTGTTGATGATATATATTGACATATGTTCTCGTTGCATCGCTGAATTTGTCTATTGTCAAACAATTAATTATTTGTCGGTAAGTTAATTAGCCTAAGTATGTGCGTTATTTATTTATCTGTATGTTTTAAAACAAAACAAATCCTAAAATAGAAAAGAGGCGAGCCCACGATGTAACACATCAAAAGAAGCAAAAGATTGGCAAGCATCACCAATTTCTCAAAAGCTCTTTGAAAGCTAGATAGAGACAAATCAAAAACTTTATCGCAGTTCCAGTGACTATTTTTCTATGTTAGGCTCTAATATTAACAAGCTTTTGATTTTCATATTTTTTGCAGGGGTCCCTGATTGTACGATACGTATCAACTCTCAAGCTAACTTTCAAGCTTAAAGATCCAAACCATGAAGTTTCAAAGCACGTGAATTCAAAGTACCAATTTATGTACCACATACCTGTACCATGTAACCATTTGCAAGTATGAGGTTTCAACATGATACCCAACTCAAGTACCAAGTACCAAGTACCAAGTCTAACACTAAAAAGATTTCTTTGTTCCCATGTTTATTGCTTAAGGTCCCAAAGTTAGACCGACCAATTGATACCATATATCATGTATCGATTGCGAGTTCCAAGTTTCATTATGGAGCCTGATACTAAATCAAGTACCAAGCACCGAATCTAGTACCATGTACCATGTACCAAGTAGTATCAAGTACCATGTACCAATTACTATGGACTATGTACCAATTATCATGTACCATGTACCAATTACTATATGGACCATGTACCAATTATCATGTACTAATTACTATGGACCATGTACCAATTATCATGTACCATGTACCAATTACTATGGACCATGTACCAATTATCATGTACCAAGTACCATGTACAAATTACCATGTACCAAGTACCGTGCACCAAGTACCATGTACCAAGTAGCTTGAAAATAGTTATTATTAAAAAAGTTTTTTAATTGCCATTTTTTGTCCATCCCCGTTCCCGTTCGCCGGGATTGCTTACATACATACATACATACATACATACATACATGCATGCATGCATGCATACAATGTGCATGCATACATACATGCATGTATATACATACATACATATGACATACATACTGTAAGGTCCCTTTTTGATATAGACATGTATATACAAAATTTTGGCATAAAGACTTAATTTTTGGTTGTGTATATTTTGCCTCTTAGTAAAATAATATATTTTGAGTCAATTACTAACATGTCTAGGGTGTAATAGTAGTACGCCACTGTTTGCTTCTAGTCTTCATTTTGAAGGAAAATACGGTCCGGAATGCGGATCCGAAAGGAGCCGGAATATCTATATGAACCGGAATGCAGACCGGAATGGAGTTCCGGAAGGCAGCAGAGAGACGGGAACAGAGGAGATCCGGAAGAGTGCGGGACGGGAACCTTCCGCATACAGTATGAAAGAATGCGGGACAGGGAACTTCCGTAAGCCGTACGAAAAACCAGTCAGATTTCGTACGTAAATAACAGAGTATGGGATACCGGATGAGAGCAGATGCCGAATGAGATACATACATACATAATGTCTTACATTTATACATATATGTATACATATACAATGCATGCATGCATGCATTATGTATGCATAACATATGTATGTACTACTATGTGTGTATGTACTATGTATGTACATACATTATGCATACATATACAATGCATGTATACATGTATATATGTATGTACTACTATGTGTGTATGTACTATGTATGTACATGCACATTGTATATGTGTATGTATATGTATATTTATATGTATATGTATATGTATATGTATTATATAGATATATATATAATATGACATATGTACTACATATGACATACATCTGTGCATATATATATACATATATAATGCATGCATGCATGCATTATGTATATTATATGTATATGTACTATGTATGTACATGCACATTACCCAAAGTATCTCATATTTTTAATATTGCTCATAGTTTTTTACTAATAAACCTTGTACATTCTCAACTCTTCATCTTATGTGAGCATTTACTCATTTTTGGATACCCAAAATATCTCATATTTTTGATATTACTCTTAGTTTCTTACTAATAAACCTTGTACATAGTCAACTCTTCATCTTATGTGAGCATTTACTCATTTTTGGGTATCATCTTTTACAAAATTGGATTTATCTCCTCCCCACACATGGATTGATCTTATTGGTCCATAGGAACCTTAATTGAACCATAATCCCAAATTTCTAAAAATCTAGACTCTTAGGCTAAGGTCCTTCATATCCATTTTCAATTAATTCTAATTGCACATTGGAAAGTTCTTTTTGAATTTCTGTTTCAGGGGAACTTATTTTAATAAGATGAGTTATTTTTCTATCCAAAAATATTCATAATCTGAATATTCTCTCTCTAGAATATTTTCTCTCTCTATGTCAAAACAGGCAGAGACGCGATCTCTTATATTTCTGAAGAGGAAATTGATTACAGGGGAATATGCTGGATATTTTGAGAGGCTGGGGAGGAACCTTACATTCTCTCCCACTTGAAAAACACGAGATGTCCTCATCTCGCAAACTTGGGATAATTTCGCAAAATGCACGAACATGAGACTTAGAGAAAGATTTAATTAAGATTAACCACCAAATAAAAAGTCTCAAAGAGAGTAAGGGTCAAGACAAGAACAAGATTTAAACTTTATTCATTCTTGGAACATATACAGTAAGGATAGAAGAACTCTTTACACTTCCATAAGCCCGTCCATCATATGATCACAAAAGCAGCACTCACAAGCTGCGCACGTATAAGGTAACTCATCTATGGGAATAATTCTATTGGTTATTGCCGCACCTATCTCAGTGGTATGAGGTGATCTAACAAAAGGACCTCTGAGAGGCAAGCAAAAAATGGGATAAAGGCATATCTTCTGATGAGGAAGAAAACACGCCAGTAAGAAGACCCGCTCAGAAAACCCAAGATGTCTTGATCTCATGACGCAGTAGTATCGGGGACCCAAACCCAAGGCTTCAATAACCATGGCCAAGCAGACATTGTTACGAAAGTGCTGCTGACCCCAAGGTGTTACCCTAGTTATGTCTTGATAGGTCTGCCATTTGGTCTGAGCTACAGAAGTTCCCAAGTGAGGAATCATACTGTTTTATAAAATCCTTCTTCATAGACTCGCTTGCGTCTTGAAGGTGAGAAATCATCATGGATAAAACTAATTCCTGTTGTTGTTGCCAAGCCATGAAGGAGATTAAGAAGAAGGGAGATCGATGGAAGTAAGATTACTGTGAGCGACAAGTAAAAGTTACGACTTATATAAAGGAAGGAGCTAGCGTAACTTAGAAGCCAACAGTATCTTGCCACTGAAGTTTTACCGTCATTCCATGATTTGGGTTTGGCACATTTTTCTATAGAAGGCATTAAGAACTTTGAGATGAAGAGATAAAAGAAGTTTGTAGGCTAAGTCACCTACTTTCTTTGGTCCACAATATCTGGGGGATAACTACTTATACTCCCCTAGAGATAAAGAAATTCTTTTGGTCCGTATTCAAATGAAGACTATAACTGCTTCTTTGAATTCTGTGATTGTCCTCTTCTTATCTGTATATTGTCTCTGTCGATCCTGGGCAGCATTTATATCTTTATGAATTGCCTGCATCTGTTGCTCTAAGTCGCCAAGTATTTGATTGGTCATCTCGACCCTAATCAATGGGTCGGACCTAGTTAATGGAGTTAAGCAATCTTGTCTGAGACGGACCCTGATTAGATTGGTATGAAGGAATTGGTCTCTGAATTTGGGTTCTAGACTTCCCTGTGCCCTTTTCATGGTAGGAGTCGGGCAGTCTTTTAACTGATGGTCAAAACCTTGGCATCCAAAACACTGGTTCTCACTTCTGAATTCATCGTTCTGAATCTTTAAAATAGGTGGGCTCCTGAGAAGGTATTCTGGGTGAAGTGTCTTCCCTTTTTAAACAGAATCTTTCTTTTAATTAGAGAGGGAATAATTATAAGATCAGAAAAGGAGATTCTTACTCCTGTATACCTCGAAGGCTGGGGGAGAAATCTTGCATTCTACCCCACTTATTAAAAAGTGCGAGATGTCCTTATCTCGCAAAGTAGAGGACAACTCTTTTTCTTAAGATCCAATTTATTCTGGGGTTCCTTATATTTTGGTCAACCCAACAGAATATGGGGATAATTATCCCTTAAATAGAACTCATCATTACATAACAATTTCATTCAATTCATATCATTCATATCTTTAACACAATAATGGTCCATTAGACCGAAAAAAATTTCCTTCTGAACATTCCTCCACGGGAATTTTAGATTTGTCATCCCTTAACTTGATCTACCATCTCAAGTATTAACAGTAGCAATTTGACAGTACAATCCACTAATCTCATAGTGATTTGCTGAAATCATTATCATCATTTATCATTACAGGGACTCGTCTCAATCATCCACATTGGGGTTTTGCTCAGTTTATTACATTTCAATGAATTTTCAGGGATCATCATTTTTCAATCAGAATCCAAATCAATTCATCAGTTCCCAAACAGAATTAAAAATCATATCAACCACATTCGAATTCATCAACTGGATAGCATTAATGCTTATAATTTCAAGTCTTAGATTTACTCGTATATACTGCTGGTAAAGAGCTACAGTTATACCCTCGGTATATACGGATAGTCATGATACTCGAACTATAAGGTAAATACCATCATGTCTAGGCCTCAAGCAAGTCAGGGTTCCATACAATTACGGTACTTCTAATTGAAGATCCAATTACTAATTTACGAATTTCAATTTGAATAACAATTTGTATGAATTATATCACACAATTACAACCTTTTTGTGCGTCTTGATAAACTTTTGACATAATTGGCTCCTCAGTTGATCTCATTGGAGATCTATGACATATGTCTGATAAACAGATTTTTCTTTATCCGATCGTCCGTAAACAATCACTTAAAAAAAAACATTTGTATATTTATATACAAGTTGCAATAAGTACATAGAGTGGCTCGGCTCCAAAATTCAAAATCTCCTCGAGAGACGCATAAGACGACGGTACTGGGCCATAGTCATGCCCTGTTACATAATTTCTCTAATTGCAAAGGGAGCTATTATTTTCTCCTTAGGGATAAATCAACTAAAGAGTCTATAAACTTGGCAAGCAAGTCTGAAATTTTGAGGCATTGAATGATATAGAATAACACCACGCATCATTCTCAGCTTTATCAAAATCATGGCCAATGAGAAGTTCTGCCTCAGCATTGCATGCCGGTTGCAAGAGGTGTGGATATATAGCCCTGCAAACCACTTATGCTATTGTCTCTCCACTAGGTTAGGAAAATATAATTCCCCGAAATGGCGTGCGAGTCTTGCTCGGCTTGTTCGAGTTGAAGCAGAAGAGATGAGATGCTCGAAGGCAAATGCAATCATATCTTGAGAGTGGGTGAGGTCGGGAATACCAGATAAATGGGGAACTTCCATCTATAAAAACAATTTCTTTGATTAAAATCTCTTCATTAAAGAAGCTTACGGAATGAAAATACATTATGACAATGCTGTTTCTGAATTCTTATTACCAATTTTAGATAAGAATTTAATTATCCTTATTAACTTTTAAATTGGCTCTGATACCAACTGTAAGATCCTTGTTCCCACTGAGCAACGGATTCGGGGTACTAGCAGCAGAAGTAGCACTTCTCGCGCGGGACAGGGGTCCCACACTCGGGGCCTCGCCCACAGATATCCGGACAAGAGACTAATTCGTCGGTTTTTCCAAAACCGAACTCGGGAAAACTTCCTTCACCCAGAAAGCACGGGCGATTCCACCAGGATAACTCTTTACTCTAACGTAGTCAAGACCATTTACTGATCAAGCTGATCCGCCGACTGCACCTATAAAGATACTCGGTTAGATCAAGGAAGAAACTTGCACTTGGATCATTGGGATCAACGCTTTTTTCCCCATTAAGAGGCACAGCCGTTGATTCCTATCCATAGAACAATTACTATCCGGGATTTACTTTATCTATCAGAAACAGAAATTGAGTCTTGATTTACGGATCCATCAGTGCAGCCTAACCCCATCCAGTCTTGATTTACGGATCCATCAGTGCAGCCTAACCCCATCCAGTCCCATTGGTTAGCCAACCGCCCAACCACTGTATTGATGGGATCCAATTAAGAATTTGGTTAGGTTTTGTCCCGGGTACCAAGGAAAAGAGTTCCAAGGCCCCCTAGCCAGAAGTTCATGCAAAAATAAAACTAGTCACACCACTTACACACCCAATATGAAATTGCCTTTTTCTTAGAATCAACTAACTTTAAAACAATCCTTTAATGAAACCATTATATCACTGATGACAATCCTCAAAGTCTCTGGTTGAATCCTTATTTCTAGTCAATCATTCATCGGTATACTTATGGCATCATTGGTAACTAGAACGCTCACCACCTGTTCACTCACGGGCCTTTTCCATAGTTCCTAGCTCATAGTAATCGGCAATATATTCATATAATAGAATGGAATTTCCGTGGAAGATCAGCAAGATCAACCCACAGATCCATATAAAAGAGCCATGGACTCATCCTTTGAGGACCAGTAAGGTCAATCAACCAGATCCATGCCCGGTTTCAGAAAACAATTCTTATTCTTTATTCCAATATCTTCCACAACGCACGTGTGGGTATCTTCGGCGACCCAGAGCCCGAGCACCGTATGGTCAGCACCCTCTAGGATCCTTCGCAGGTGACCTAGCGCTTCACTCATAGGCCGCTTCCTTGGTCCCTTATCCACCGTACCGGAAGCTCACCATTTAAATCAAACCGAGGCTGGTCAAGACCTCGGTCGACCTTGCTACGCGAGACGTCCTCCATTGACTCTCTGTCAGCAGTTGCAACTTTAACAGTTAGGTCTTCATGACCTTAATCCACAAGATGGTCAAAATGCTTCCCCAGCATTCTTGACATAAAACAGTCATTTACAAACAGTCACAAAATACAGTTTCTAAATCGAACTCTCGTCTTTCCACATTATCCCTCCTTAGACCACATTACTTATTCCACATTCCATTCAATGTGTACTCATTCTCATCCATTTCCTCATATCGACGACACATTAATTCACATAAACATTCACATTCACATCCATACATCCACATCTACATGCATACATCCATTTTTACATCCTCATTTATACATCCACATCCCATATCCACATTCATACATACACATCCATATCCACATCCATATCCACATCCACATCCACATCCACATTCACATCCATACATCCACATCTACATGCTTACCTCCATTTTCACATCCTCATTTATACATCCACATCCCATATCCACATTCATACATACACATCCATATCCACATCCATACATCCACATCCACATGCATACATCCATTATCACATCCTCATTCATACACCCACATCCACATACATACATACATCCACATCCACATTCCCATTCACATCTATACATCCACATCTACATCCACATACATACATACATCCACATCCACATTCCACATTCACATCTATACATCCACATTTACATCCACATTCACATACATCCACATCCACATTTCCATTCACATCTATACATCCACATCTACATCCACATACATACATACATCCACATCCACATTCCACATTCACATCTATACATCCACATCTACATCCACATTCACATACATCCACATCCACATTCCCATTCACATATATACATCCACATTCACATACATCCACATCCACATTCACATATATACATCCACATCCACATTCCCATTCACATATATACATCCACATCTACATCCACATTCCCATTCACATATATACATCCACATCTACATCCACATTCACATCTATGCATATACATCTTCATGCATACATCCATTTCCACATTCCCATTCATATAACCCCATATGCCTTCACATCTAATCTTTTACATCACATCCATTCTCGCCCTATCACAACCCATATACATCTTATCCTATCACATACGCTTCTTACCTCATCCCATACACATCTTATCACATCTTAATTCATCTTATCACCTCCTAACGTATTTCATAAGCATCTTATCACCTCTTACCACATCTTATACACCTCTTATCACATCCTATCACATCTCATATCTATTTATAGAATACAAGAGAATTCTTATATTTGATATAAGATTTCTTTACACATTTATTTATGCATAAATTCTATTTAAGGAGATTAATACTTTCGAAGTAAAAATTAATCTTTTATGCATCTCCCTATGCATAAATTCATTTTAAATGAAAATGACACTTTTAAATTAAATTTCAATCTTTTATGCATCTTCCTATGCATAAATTCAATTTAGATGAGAATGACACTTTTGAATTAAAAATCAATCTTTTATGCATCTTCTTATGCATAAATTCAATTTGGTAGGAACTACACTTTTATAATAAAAGAATTTCTCTTATGCATCTAAGTTATGCATAAAATCCATTTATGATGAAAATCACACTTTTAGTATAAAAAGAATATCTTTTATGCATACCTCTATGCATGAAATCTAAATATGTTAAAAGTAACCAAATCTTTCATGTCCATATTGATGCTTCAAACTTTGCAATTGGATGTATTTTGGCTCAATCGGGAGAACATAATAAGGATTTCCCAATCTCATATGCTAGTCGACAGTTGAACAATGCTGAGAAGAATTACACCACAACAGAAAGAAAAGGATTGTCCATGATATATGCAGTGAAAAAGTTTTGCCATTACCTTTTGGCAAACAAATTCATATTTTTTGTGGACCATCAAGCATTGCTATATTTGGTCAATAAGCCTTGTGCAACTGGAAGGATTGTGAGGTGGTTTATCATCCTTCTTGAGTTTGATTTTGAAGTGGCAGTTCGAAAAGGAACAACTCATCTTAGGGCAGATCATTTGTCTCGAATCACCTCTGGCGAAGCTCCTGTGGGTGTGGATGATGATATGTTAGATTCAACACTTTTCCTTGTAGAGACAGCTCCTAGATGGTCTGAATCCATCTTAGAAATTTTGACAAGTGGGCAGATACAACTAGCGATCATGTTCTGAGCAGCATGAGCCAAGTGGGGCTGTAGTGACCACATACGAGGGCAAGAGATAATGAGAAAGATGACCAACGAATGGGCCCCATGACCCAAAAAGATAACGTATTCTCAACGCAGGCCATGTGTAGTGAATGATGGGGGAGATCATGTCGAAGAAAATTTAATTATTTGTTCTAAATTAAAAAATATGATAAAAGTAACACTTTTATGATAAAATAATCATCTTTTATGCATACCTCTATGCATGAAATTCAAATATGATAAAAGTAACACTTTTATGATAAAATAATTATCTTTTATGCATGCCTCTATGCATGAAATTCAATTATGCTAAAAGTAACACTTTTATGATAAAATATTCTGATGACCCCTGGATCGAAGCCATTTTTAGCAAATTTTAGGGTTTAAATAGGATCAATTATGGTCATTTTGGATGCATTTCCATAGTATTTGAAAGCATGTGTGTGTGGAACATCATGGTATTTGCATGCATCATGATTGTCGATGTTGTTCATTGGTGTATGCACATTGCATGGGAATGGTGACGATTAACATTGTTTTGTACATAAAGAGGATGTTGTATGTAAGTGGGTAGAGAGAAGAGAGATATCGAGGGGGAGACAACGAGGGTTAGTATGATGAGTTTCGAGCTCAAGCTTTGAGGATGGTTAGGTGGGAACGCAAGTTTGGAGACCTTAATGTGGTTACAAATGAAAAGTTTCAAATTAAAAATGGAAGGGTGGGTAGTTTTAGCACCCGTTGGTACCCGCCAACCTCTTGAGAGCATATAAGAGAAAGAGAGAGGGAGCGTTTCTTTCTCTAGCTAACATGAAGAACAGGAGGAGGAGGAGGAGGAGGTAAGCATGTTTGTTTGTTTGTTGTTAATGTATGTGTGAACTCTGTACATAAAGAGAGAGAGAGTATGGGTGTGTGCTTGTCTTGTATGAGAAAGAGAGAGAGGGTGCCACTCGCGTAGAGAGAAGGAGGAACAGCATGTAGGCCTGGCGCCTGCACGTAGAAGGAGGAGGAGCGAAGGCAGAGGTTTCCAAGGGAAAAAAGTAAATGAGAGAGAGGGGAAGAGGCGTCATAGGTGAGCATATAGACAAGTAGAGGGGCGGCTACGTTTAGAGGCTGCGCTTCAGAGAAAGTGGCTGCTTCTCCATCACAGAAGTACCATTGTTGTGAGCAGAAGGCGGAAGGAGATAAGACGAGAGAGAGAGGAGAAGACGTATGCTTGTGGGCAGCCTACACGCTACCGTGTAGAGGGGAAGGCACTTTTGTGCTAAAAGGAGAAGGTAGAGGGCATGGCTTTGCCCTTATGGCAATCAAAAAGGCGAGGGAAGGGCAGCATGCCATTTTGGATAGGAGATAGCGTAGGCAACCCAGCATATGAGAGAGAGGGGATCGTGACCTTACCCACTAACAAGGAGGGAGTAGAGAGCGTGGTTTTTTGCCCTGATGGCAATCAGTAGGAGAGAGAGACAGAGGCACCCATGGTAGACTGTGAGAGAGAGAGAGAAACGTGTGTGTGCATGTGGGAGGTCTCCATGCTCTCAAGCTAAAATGAGGAGAGAGAAGGTGGGGAACCATAGCAAGTAGAGGAGACATTGTGTGTGGGTAGAAGAAGAAGGAAAGAAGAGAGAGGGCAATATCTTTTGAATTTATACACTTTATATCTTTTGAATTCCAGCATACTTTCACTCTACTTCCCTGTTTTGCAGAAGGTCTACCACAACAACCCTATCGAGCTTACCATACCATAACTTCCGAGGACGGAATCTACATCAGGAAGGGGGGCATGTTAACCTATGACGGACATTGAGACGTACTATGTTTTACGTCATTAATCTAAATATTTTGAGTCATTGGGGCCGGGCTTGTCGGCACCATATGTTAAGGATAAAGGGATTGGGTGATCGCTGATGAGAGGCGCACCTTAAATATCAGCAGGGTAAGGGTTAGGGTCGGCTGGCCATGTATGGACGCCC
This sequence comes from Cibotium barometz, assembly GCF_041138505.1. Classification (NCBI taxonomy): domain Eukaryota; kingdom Viridiplantae; phylum Streptophyta; class Polypodiopsida; order Cyatheales; family Cibotiaceae; genus Cibotium; species Cibotium barometz. Next base: position 2,093,036 of record NC_141061.1, read on the forward strand.
ATGCGTGAACGGCCAAGTCACCTATAAGAGTCAAATGTAACCCTAAAACTCTCATTCTCATGTGTTGAATACAAGAGTGCTCTTGCCTTATCTTCTTGTTTTCCTTCTCCTGCGTGAGAGAGAGAGAGAGAGAGAGAGAGAGAGCGATCGAGCACTGTGTAGTAGTGGCACGACAGTGGAGAGGTGGTAGAGCGGCAACGACGGCTCCTCCTTCACGGCTACGATGCGGGAATCCTTCACGGTGGCGGTTTGAGCAGTGAGTGACACACCTTTGCATTCTGTTTGAGCTTGCTTTCCTGGTTGTATGCTTGTAGCCATTCGTGGCTCGCATACGGTGTTCGGCAAGTCCCCAACTACGACATGTGCGGCAAAAGCGCACACATTACAATACATGTAAACAAGTTTATCTGCTTGATCTGCAAGAAGTCAATTGCAAGTAGTACTGTGAATATATTTGTACATGCTCCAGTTTCTTTCCAAGCCTGAGTTTGAAGAGCACTGACTTAGACTCTTCATCGCAAGGTTGTGTAATAAAGCATAGTGCTCACCACCATTCATCATCCACCACTTCCATGCAGGCTGCTCTTTAGCCATTTGTTGAACAAGGGAGTTAGAAAATAAACCCTCTTTCAATCGAAATGAGGTCATCTCCTTTATGCACTTTACACAATCATCAACATTATTATAAAAAGTGTTTACCACTTTATAAAAATCTTGAACCACCTCAACGTCTGACATCAAATCCATATTCCAGTATTCAGGATCTAGCATGTAAGCAGCACTATGTAGCGGTGAATGCGCTCCAATCCATCTAGCATGGAAGTACTTCAATAGGACTTTTCTTTGTCTACTGGAGAATGGTACACGCCATTGCTTTTCCACCACTGAATGCTCTAATTTCTCAGGACACTCCAAACTCCGCTGGACAGTCTGCCATTGCATCCATGCTTTCCCGAGATTAGGCGCTCTTTGATCAAGATTTCGTATGGCATACATAACAGGCATCATTACATGGTATGCATCCATCACACTGTTCCACCAACTTCTTCTCGTAAGCGATGCCTTCAAGACTTTGATTTTCTCTTTCACTTTTTCAAGTTGAGTGCTCTCCTAGTCATGAAATGTCATGCATGTAAATGTTTCACAAACTGCATCTTTATTTCGAAGAAGAGACTCAAAAGTGTAAAAGTGAGTACAAAACCTAGTCTCCATTGGAAGCTTTAACATAACTGACATGCATGGTCGACTTTTATAATAAAAATACTTCTACTATGCATTTTTCTATGCCTAGAATGAAAATAACACTTTTAGAATACACAAACGATGGGGATTACTCCTTTTGAATAATAAAAGATAAAAGTTATTTCACAAAATTTAAGAAAATTTTGCCATAACCTCCTTTGTATGGCTGACCATTTTTTAATTTTTCCTAACCTTAAATTACTTAAAAATTATCCCCAAATGGTTTAAAGCATTCTAAACTAATCAAATTCCACTTTTAAAAGAGAAACAATATAAAAGATTAATTCTAACAATTGGATTACTTAACTAGGATAAAGAAAGGCTGAATTTAAGAATGAAGAGAGGGGGAAAGCCTTTCCAACAAGGCATAGCATCAATTTATCATTTTAAAGATAACAAAAATTAGAAAACCATTAAAAGAATAAAGAAAAAGTAGGATTTCTAACTTACATGATTTTTTGGGAGCTTTGCTTTAGCTTGATGGTTTGAGGGATCTACTCTTGTTTGCAACAAGAGTGGCCACCAATTCTTTAGAAGAGGGAATGGTCAAAAACTAATAAATTATTAATAAATTCACAGTGTTATTTCCATTAAAATTAAATTCTATGCATAGAAAGATGCATGTTGATTTTTTTTAATTACAAAAGAGTGATTTTCATTAGATTTTTAAAAGAGTGATTTTCATTAGATTTAAATTCTATACATAGAAAGACGTATATTGGATAAATTTTTTTAATTATAAAAGTGTTACTTTCATCAATATTTATTTTTATGCATAAAATGATGCATAAAAGAAATTCTTATTATAAAAGTGTTACTTTCATCAATATTGATTTTTATGTATAAAATGATGCATAAAAGATTTTTTTTATTATAAAAGTTTTACTTCCATCAATATTGATTTTTATGAATAAAAGAATTTTTTTATTATAAAAGTGTTACTTTCATCAATATTGATTTTTATGCAAAAATAGATGCATAGTATTACTTTCATTAATATTGATTTTTATGCATAAATAGATGCATAAAAGAATTTTTTATTATTATAAAAGTGTTACTTTCATCAATATTGATTTTTATGCATAAAATGATGCATAAAAAAATTTATTATTATTATAAACATGTTACTTTCATCAATATTGATTTTTATGCATAAATAGATGCATAAAAGAATTTTTTAAATTATGAAAGTGTTACTTTCATCAATATTGATTTTTATGCATAAATAGATGCATAAAAGAATTTTTTTTAATTATAAAAGTGTTACTTTCATCAATATTGATTTTTATGCATAAAATGATGCATAAAAGAATTTTTTTATTATAAAAGTGTTACATTCATCAATATTGATTTTTATGCATAAATAGATGCATAAAAGAATTTTTTTAAATTATAAAAGTGTTACTTTCATCAATATTGATTTCTATGCATAAAATGATGCATAAAAGAATTTTTTTATTTTAAAAGTGTTACATTCATCAATATTGATTTTTATGCATAAAATGATGCATGAAAGAATTTTTTTATTATAAAAGTGTTACTTTCATCAATATTGATTTTTATACATAAAATGATGTATAAAAGAAAATTTTTATTATAAAAGTGTTACTTTCATCCATATTGATTTTTATGCATAAAAATGATGCATTAAAGATTTTTTATTATTATAAAAGTGTTACTCTCATCAATATTGATTTTTATGCATTAAATGATGCATAAAAGAATTTTTTTAATTCCAAAAGTGTTGCTTTCACGAATATTGATTTTTATTCATAAAATGATGCATAAAAGAATTTTTTTTATTTTAAAAGTGTTACTTTCATCAAAATTGATTTTTTATGCATAAATAGATGCATAAAAGGATTTTTCTTTTATATAAAAGTGTGATTTCCATAGAAGTTGGATTTTATGCATAAATAGATGCATACAGAATCTTTATATCAAAACAAGAGTCCTCTTTAATCCTATGTTTAAATCCCATGAATATTGGAAAATGAATAAGTAAATACTGAGTGAAGGAAAATTATACCGTTTCATATTCTCTAAGATGTTACTTTCATCAATATTAATTTTTATGCATAAAAGAATTTTTTTATTATAAAAGTGTTACTTTTATCAATATTGATTTTTATGCATAAAATGATGCATAAAAGAATTTTTTATTATAAAAGAGTTACTTCCATCAATATTTATTTTTAGGCATAAAAGGATGCATAGAAGATTTTTTTTATTGTAAAAGTGTTACTCTCATCAATATTGATTTTTATGCAAAAATAGATGCATAAAAGATTTTTTTTAAAAATTATAAAAGTGTTACTTTCATCAATATTGGTTTTTATGCAAAAATAGATGCATAAAAGAATTTTTTATTATTATAAAAGTGTTTTTTTCGTACACTCCCGGGGCCCACTCAAGTGGGTGGAGCCGATTATAAAAATGTTACTTTCATCAATATTGATTTTTATGCATAAAATGATGTATAAAAGAATTTTTTAATTATAAAAGGGTTACTTTCATCAATATTGATTTTTATGCATAAATAGATGCATAAAAGAATTTTTTAATTATAAAAGTGTTACTTTCATCAATATTGATTTTTATGCATAAAAGAATTTTTTATTATTATAAAAGTGTTACTTTCATCAATATTGATTTTTATGCATAAAATCATGCATAATTTTTTTATTATAAAAGTGTTACTTTCATCAGTATTGATTTTTATACATAAAAGAAATTTTTTATTATAAAAGTGTTACTTTCATCAATATTGATTTCTATGCATAAAAGAATTTTTTCAACCTATAAAACTGTTACTTTCATCAATATTGATTTTTATGCATAAAATGATGCATAAAAGATTTTTTTTTTTGTAAAAGTGTGGCTTTCACCAATATTGATTTTTATGCATAAAATGATGCATAAAAGATTTTTTAATAAAAGTGTTACTTTCATCAAAATTGATTTTTTAATGCATAAATAGATGCATAAAAGGATTTTTCTTTTATATAAAAGTATTATTTCCATAGAAGTTAGATTTTATGCATAAATAGATGCATACATAATTTTTATATCAAAATAAGAGTTCTCTTTAATCCTATGTTTAAGTCCCATGAATATCAGAAAATAAATAAGTAAATACTCAGTGAAGGAAAATTATATCGTTTCATAATCTCTAGGAGGGTAATGAGAAAATTCAAAAAAACTATCGAAGTTGAAACTTTGAATAAATGATTACTTTATTCCTCATAGGAATTTGTGACTAGTTTTGAATTAAGTTAAGTAAAATACTCAATGAATGAAATTCAATAAAGTAGTAATTGAAATATTACCCTTCGAGAAAGATAGTTCAGGGAGAACCTTTCCAGACTCAAACCCCAGACTCAAACCCTAAATCAGACTATGACCAAGACGTAACTCCTTCGTTAGTTTCAAGAAAGGACAATGTGACCAGTTCAGTAATCTTTACTCAAATCACCCACCAAATCTGAAACTAAGTTGAGACCTTTGATTTTGATTTGAGGATTAAGAATTCAGAATTTGAGGAATTCTGCTTGGGAATCCAGACCTGTGATGTAGAAGTCTTGGGATACGGAATTAAGATATACTCATTGAATTCAAAAGAAAATCAAAACTAAAAACTTGCATAGAAACCCTATTTTCTTAAAGGACTGTCTTACACCAGAATGGTGGAGGGAGGATTTTGGTATATGTGTTTTCTAAGGGAAGTTCGGTTGTAAGAGATGGCGGGGAGTGTTTAAAGGATGACTCACGCGGCAAAAACTTGCCTAGGTCTTGACCAGCCTGGGTATGGTGTAAAATTGTGTGCTTCCGGTAGTACAATGGGCAAGGGCCGATCAAGCGGTCCGTGAGTGAAGTGCCAGGACACCTAAGAAGGATCCTGTAGGGTTCTGACAAGGCGATGCACATGCTCGTGGTGCTTAGGACACCCATGCGTATGTCGTGGAAGATATATATATGTATGATGACGAGAAAATTATTGTAATCTGTTTACTGGATCTCGTTGCTGACTTGTTGGTCTCAACGGAGAGTCCTGAGTGATACTGTTTTGTGAGAAACAAGGATTGAATGTAAATTTTGAGTTATGACATCTGTAACCAATAATTGTTTGTCAATGGATTGTTTTATAATTTAAAGTTTAAAGAGGAGTGTGCGTGTATTTGTATTTTAAAGCAAAAGTGAAGAAAGGCATTCAATTATGGGTGGGTGAGTACTTGTCTGGTTCTACCAATTCCAGTGGTTGGGCGGTGGCTAACCCATGGGCCGGATGGGGTTAGATTGGAGTCAGTAGAGTTTTAATAATAAAATTGATCAATAGGAATACGCTTAGAAATTTAATAGTTAAATAATAAAATGAAGACTTCTCAAATGAATAGATCAACGGTTGTGCCTGATTCAATTAGGAAAAAAGCGTTGATTCCTTCAAGTTAAGTCTGTAATAATAGTTTCCCTTTTATTTGGTTATGATTTAGATGAAGGTTAGTTCAGTATCTTGACCTCGTTAGAAAAATTCATTAAGAAATTCAAAACACTTTATTCCAAATACTTTCAATTTCAAAGTGCTATTTCTACTTCCAAGTTCTTCCTATGCATCTTCGTGAAGATCTCCATGCTGCATGACGTGTTGGTCTTGTGCCAGCTTTTCACTTTAGTGATCTTCTGTGTGTTTGGCATTATTTCATGCTGCCCTTGCTAGAGTACTAATACGTGCCCTTTCCATGGATAATTTTTGCCCAGAAGTGTATCTGTAAAACCAATTAAACATCTCCTTGAGGTAATTTGTACAACTCTTCCCTCCTCCATGTTGGGTGTTTTTAAAATATACTCCTCTTGCTTAATAGTGAGATTTCTCCATTCCTTGTGTGCTCCACATGTCCAGAGAACCATACTCATTCATGAAGTATGCACCATGAGCATAAAGATTGTGCTGCAAAAAAATTACAGTTGTTATTCTTACTTGTTTCTTAATATCCAGTAGAAAGGAGGAAATGTGTTTACCATGTAGTGCATTATGTTGGTTTCACCCCATGTATCAACCGTGGACTTCGTAAAATTAGAAAGCTCGTCTTTAAATTTTTGTTGCCCCTTTGTGGTTGTCTTGCTTTTGGTTAAAATTTTCACCATCTTATTGAAGTCTGACCAAACCTTCTCATGTAGAATTACAAGGCTTGAATTGGTACAATCAAATGTTATACATATGCATAAATCCTTCCACAAGTTCCAAGGCTTGGTCGAGTCCTTGGCATTTTCTAGCTTCTCCAAAAAACATCTTGCTTTATTTCCACTCATGGACACTTGTTGTGCAACCTCATGATTCATGCTAGAGGTCTTTTTGTTAATAGTAATCTGCACATTGCCACCATGGCACCCAATTGAGTTGAGTAGTTGATCTACTTAATGAATAGCTTCTTCTTGTCGTTCTTTGCCTTGCATGGTAAATGCATAATCTATGTGACACTTGAGCAAACGGTCAAACACACGCATGAATGCATGCATTGTATAGAAGTGGACATTGTTTATGTCAAATGGAATTATAGGATTCCATTCTAGGTCTCTCAAATGCCTATTTGGCACAGCTAGCATGTTGGTAGACAAGACACCTCCAACCCAGTTGCCAGCATCATCCATGGAGTCATGCTCAATATCTTGATTCTCAAGCATCCTCTTCTTTCTCGACTTTTGTTTGTTTTCCCTCACCATTCTCATGCACCACGGACAAGGATTTGGGGTGTTGGCACCTTCAGGACACCCAAGCAAGCACTTTTTTGTCTTCAGGTCACTCCCCAAATGCCAATCTACTGTATAAGTGCCCTTGCCCTCTACCTCAAGTTTTTCTTCCTAAATCTATGCTTTGATGATAGTGGTAATCCAGGGTATCCTATCAAACACCCAAGCGAAAACTTCATGTGTCTCTTTTGGTACTGCGAGCCACCATATCTCTTTCTCAGATTGGACACTATATGAGGGAATGTCTAGCTTGCAAATCCTCTCCCTATCAGGAGTTTAGTTAATCTCAATATTCCCCTCAAATGTGTCTTTACTGAGAAAAGACGATAACTCTGAACTTTTTGCATATGCCATAGCCTCATTCATGAGTGTGATACTCATTCGCTCTACCCTCTTTCCTTTCACAATCTGACACTCATCCAGTTTCAACACAAAGCTAACTGTGTCACCTTGCATGACAAACAAAATTAAATAAGCTTTGATTTTTCATAGACTTTTTAAAGTCACTTTTACAATTATTAGGTAATCCATAGAATAAGATCATAACTTTCTGAAGACGTTGTAGATCACCAAATATATTGTTGAACTCATTGTAAGGAACTACAATATTACCATTGTTGCCTCACTTTTTTCCCCAAGCTCTAATGGTCAGCACATCATTGACGCAGTGGTAATCTCCAATCTTACATTGCACATCTTCATTGCATGTCCTCTTTGCTAATCTTAATCTTCTTGGGGTAGGAAAAATATTTCATGTGATGCCTTGTTTGCGAAGTGTATCTTGCAGTAATTGATGGAGAGCTTAGTATCCTTTTGTGCTTATACCCACTTCATTGCATGCATTCTAAACTTCCTCAATGCCTAAAATATTAGTTATATCTTTCATTATCTCATTTGCAAGTATCTGTCGTACCTTCTTGTAGCGTGGATCTCGAACTATGGAAAGAAAATGAACTAACAAAGATTACTTATAGAAGCAATATTATATAATGAATAAATAGTTAATGAAAAAAATTAAACAATAGATACACTCTAATAAGAATAACTTATAACCAAAAATCAAACAAACCTTGCTGCATGAATTCTTCACTTGAGAGCACCACCACCAATTGCAAGTGTCTGAATGTTGTTCATTGTCCGCTTTCGCTCTCTGGCTCCCATGGGTGTGCTCTTCATATGCGAGATTGTATCCTGTAACTTGAGGATGTGGTCCTCTTTCTCTTTGCCCTCTCTCTATAGCTGTAAAATATTATTCTGTGTAATTTCGAGAGCTTGTTGCACACTACTCAAAGTGACTTGCAAGCTATGAATTTGTGAGTTTAGAAATTGAACCTTCCATGCGTCACATATACTTAAGCATTTGCAATATCCAAGGAGCCCATTCTCACCCTCTCCAACAAAATGAATGAATGAGGATAGGTCTGTGAAAGGTGGAAAGAAATTTGAAGAAGGATCATTAGGATATAAATACCCATCAACCCAAAGATCCACATTACAATGACCCTGTTGTCTTCTTTCTTGCTTCTCGTGTGCATTTAGATGTTCTTTTCTGATAGGTGCATATTCATTCAAGATGAAAATATGCAAGTCTACCTTCCACACTCGTGATGAATTTGAGGTGTTTGTTATTTCTGTGAGTGCCATAGTAGACACAATGGAAGATGGTAGATAGCTTGGATCCCAAAGAGAAGCTTGAAAGAGAGACCTATTGCAAAGAGAAAGGGCTTGGGAGGGAAAGACTGAGAGAGCTAGAGAGAGAGAGAGAGAGAGAGAGAGAGACAATCTTTTAGTTGTCGAGTCGGACAGAGAGGAGATGTGATAGTAATCAATGAAGAAAATGGTTTTTAGGTGGGTTTGCTATAAAATATAAATTTTAAATTGCTAGCCTATCCAAAAATTTAAGTTTAAATTAAAATTTTAAATAAAAAATGTAAGTTTTCCTTGTCTTTTAATGACTTGATTTAGAATTTGTGGGAGCTTCAAAAACACAATGAAAGTGTATTAAACAAGATTGTCTTTTAATGACTGTTTTGATATGAAATTTAGAGGGAACTTCGAAAACGCAATGAAAGTTATTTTGAGACAATGATTTTGAATTGTAATAAAAAATATTTTTGAAGCCCCTATATGGACGAGATTGATGATGTTTCGAGAGTTTTAGTGGCTAGAAAGAGAATCCTAGAGAGGGAAAACTAGAGAGATCCCCTACTTTTAGGGCCAAAAGTAGGCATCATTATGAGGGTTGTCTCCTTAAGCCTCAATAAAATTAGTCTTAATTCCTTAAAATTAGGGATCCTTACAGGGAGCTTACAGGGCTCTTTTTTTGCTCAAATGCCCCCTAATGATTAGAGGTAAAAACACCAAAATACCTTCAAAAATGTCTCTGGTAGCTACTCCTTGATGACACCAAAGACTTCATAGCCTGCATACTTGCTAAAATCTCCATTTTGAGCTTCTTAAATGATGAGCAAGCTCTCGATGTTGTAAAATTCCCATTTGCAACTCTCTTGGCCAGCTTCTATGCAAATCTCCTCTCAAACTTAAGAATGGAATCTCCAAATCTCTCTCAAATCCTCACAAATGCAAATCCAAAAGATAATATGAGTGTGCTAATGTTTTTCATAATAAACTAAAAATAATGTTTAATCAAATGAACACATAACTAAGAAATCTATACATAAATATTCACCATGACCAAGAGCCCACCCAAGCTCTCTGATACCATGTTAAACAACCCTAAAATGGGATTGATCATGGTGATAGTAGACATAGATTAAGCAGCATAATTAAGGTGGATTAAACCACACTAAGAACTCCATAGATTAAGCAACATAATTAAGGTGGATTAAACCACACTAAGAACTCCATAAGAGAGAGAGAGAGAGGGAGAGATTGCACACTCAACACTTAATTCTATTGCTCTATTGCATTCACAATGAACCGTACAATGATATAGGCTTTTTAGCCTTATCCCACTTTACATGTTAAGGGTGATTTTCTTGAAAGGTGGCCTCTATCACCTCCCAAAATAAACACACTCACAAAGACAAAATAAGAGAGCTCTTGATCCTAAACCAACTCAATGGAAGAACAAAAAAGGAAGCATTCATGTCATAAATACACAACCCATTAATGGAAACTGAGGCTTGCAACATATGGAATAGACCAAAGATTACTTATGAGTTCTCAAAGTACATGGAGAGAGAGAGAGAGTATCTTAATCACACATCATACAACGTATGAACTGAAAAGTCTTATCCCCAAATTTTAAGTGGAAGATGGTCAAAAATTGAATTTAAAATGTAGACCCTGAAAAAAGTCCTTTTGGTGGGTCTCCCATGTCCCCAAGTCCTTTTTTGCCAAGCCATCTTGGGAAGCAAAAGTGTACATATATGTATATAATATTAAATGGAATCTTGAATTATTTAGGCATAACGCTCACCTCCTCTCCTTTGGTGATGTAAGACTTGTGCACATGTGGAAAATTCCAATAAATGCCAAGTCTTTGGGCCCTCTTTGTGGATTATAATGCTATCCCAATTCAAAATAATCTAAGCCATTATTCCCACCCTCCTTGACTTGGATTTCGAGGTGCATATTTCACATGCTTGAATGAGTTTTAAACTCATAAATAATGTGATATTTTATCTCTCCTCTCTCCTAATTCAAGTCTAGTTGCAAAAAGTAAAATCAACTAACCTAAAAATGGTCAAAAATTGACCAAACTGAGTTGAAAAATTCTAGAATCACTTTGTTTGGTTAGGAGCTCACTTTTTCCTATAAATAGAGGCCTTCCCCTTTGTTGAACCTCAACAATGTCTAATGCATTGTTACTCTACTCCACCCAAGCCAAGAACTATGAATTTGTTAATAATTCATTAGTTTTTGACATTTCCCTCTTCCAAAGATTGGTGGCCACTCTTATTCAAACAAGAGTTGAACCCTCAAACCATCAAGCCAAAGGAAAGCTATCAAAGTCATTAGTAAGTTGGTGGTTCTTCTTTCTTTCAATTATTTTATGAATTTTTATGGTTTTAAAATGGTTTTTATGCTTTATGTCTTCTCTATAATGTTAGGCCTCATTACAAAAGGCAATAAGTATTAAAAAATATACCAAAATACAGACCATTTGTCATTGACATCTTCAATCCAGAATCACTGCTACCTATACCATCACCATCACTTGTTGGTGTGCCTTCCCCTGAGGAGGTAGACGAGGCATCCTCTTCATCACTATCCACAAAGATATTTTTTTCTTCTATGTGTACACATGAAGCTAAGACTCCTTGGGTTTGCTATCGTGTTAGCACGCGCGAGGATGTGTTACCAAGCTCAGAGTTATTGAAGCAAGGGATATTCTCTTGTAAAATAGAAATGGTTGACTTTCTCAAAAGTAGCCTGCTTTTGTGAGAGTAAAGTCATACACCAAAATATCTACCTTATTAAGTGGTAGTACACTAGTGCTAGCTGTGTTCTTTCCCCTCTTGCGCTTGCCCTTTCCTTTTGTTGTATTTACCATTTCCAAGCTATACTTTCCCTCAAATGCATTTGCATGAGTTGTTCTCACCAATTTCATCTTTGTTTGATAGCTATTACCTTGCCAATCCAAAACGGATGTTTTAAAGCATCATCCTCAGCTAGGGTAGCAATAAGGGTACCCTCTTTTATGGCTTGTGGATCACCACTCCACATCTCTTGAATTCTTTTTCACCTTTCTTTCGATTGCCTGGCTCCTATGTACATCTCTCTTGCTTCCCCATGAAGAAGTTTATCGATCTCTGTTGGAATTGGTACTGCAAAATAAGTGGTTTTTTCAGCAAGAGTTGGCCACTGAAAAGAACTAGCTAGATTCCATGAGTTATTGATATTCCTTTCAAGTATTTCTTCTTGTTGTTCAAAGAACGTGTCCCACCATTTTACATCTTGCTCTCCTGCATACTGTTTTGCCTTCTCGATTAGTGATCTTCTCTCTACAATGCACCTTTGAAAGTCCATAGCACGACCTACCTTGTTTGCCTTCTTTTCTTCCTTTAAGCTTTCCAAGGGTGCCATTTTTGAAGCTTGCATAACCATGTCTGGAATAAATTTGAGAACTTTAAGGCCACTTGAAGGAAGCCACTCTCCATCAGTAGAGAAAATCTTTCCATATAATAAAGTTTGACCATTTTCTTCTACAGGTTTAATCAGAAAGGCATGTTGATGACTTAGATCATTCAACTGCTCCAAGCACCTCCTTTTTTCTATCCTTGGCCCATTAACAAAAAAATTGAAATCCATTGTCTCCTTCCAATGCTCTACCATTGGCTTTGGTGTGTAAGCTTTCTCTATAAGTGTCATCATGGTCGGCAAAGTAATGCATTGTGGCGAGATAATTTTTTGAAAATGTGCTAAACATCGGATCAATGTGGTCATGAGTGTGACCCACAAGTAGAAAATTCACTTTCACTTTCTTAAACACCCCTAAGGAAACCAACATGCTTAGGTATCCAAGAACTATTTGATTCTTATTCTCTCTTGTAGTGTTATCTAGCTGCAAATATAATATGCTTGGCAATGCACCTCTATACAATGAGAATACCGAGCTGATCTTGTAAAATTGTCAGATAAGTTAAACCTTCTTGTTGTGGGCATATTCTACATGATACTTAAAATAACAATGAAGCCATGTTAAAGCATTTTGCCCCATTGGACCTATGGATAATAAAGGATCTAACGATTTCGGTGTGCCCCATTTTTTGGTCCTGCACTTCACCCTCTCAAACCGTACATTTCCAAGACTCAAAGAAACCTTAAAGGCTATCCTACATACCAAATCAAAGGCAAGGCTATATTCAAATTTTGCATGCAAACAAGGTATTAGCAAACCACTAAGAAGTGCATCTTGCTCTCCACTGCTCGTGTAAAAATAGCGTGTTCGTAATGCCTTTAACTTTTGCAATCCAAACTTTGCTAGACATTTTGCTTACAACATTCTATTTTAACTGCATCCCTTAATTGTCTATCTACACACAAGAATGTTTTTTTCTTCAACCCATGGTAGGTCTTACTACCTCCATACATTGGAGATGATGTCAACTGCTGAATGGTATCCAAGGCATCATGTTCATCACTACCATCATTTGTTGCTTGTTGTGTTGTGGAGGCTTTACTTGGAGAAGAAAAGTAAGGACTCCTTGTGCTCGTACCTTCATATGATGTAAAAGATAAGCTTGGTGATTGCCCATGGCTTGGAGTTTCCACTTCTCTATCTCTATTTTCAGTTTTTTTAACCCTAGGAGACAAGGAATAGGATGAGAATGAGAGACCCTTTGAATGTGATGCGGTGGTAGGGGATGAGCTTCCACCCATTTGTGTAGGGAAAATGACCAACGGAAGGTCTCTCCTCGTATCTTTATCCTTGTCTAACAAATGAGAAATGAGAACCTAATAGCCCATGTGGCCATCATATAGAAAGTCATTAAACTTAATACATAATTAAGGTGGGACTTGATTAAGAAACCCTAGAAATAAAACACTAAATAACTACTATTTTTGGAGCTATGAGGCTACATAAGAAGTTGAGAGGCTCATTTGGTCACCTCACATTGTGAGAGAGAGAGACTCTGATTTTATATTCACGTGATCACAAAATTTTTTTTGTTAATAACATGTGTTAACATGTTATTAACATGTTCACATGTTAACATGTTCTCAAAAAAGCCGGTAGCAAGCGACCTGGTAACCGGATAAAATCCCGCCGGGCTTTTGCTATACCCGGCGGGCCCGCCGGGACACAGCAAAACCCGGCGGGTCCCTGCGGGGTCGTCATCTAGCCCGGCGGGGTACAATTTCCTATATATATGGGCCTGGGGGGCCCTTTGGGAGTGCGTAACCACAGAGATGATAAAGGAAATATGGCCATGTCCAGATGGCAAGATTAAGAAGGGAAGATGGAAGAAGAGAGAATTTCCTTACAACAAATCACTGTTATATGTATTCATTGTTATATGCTGTGTCAAACTTCTACGGGAAAGAAGAGAGAATTTCCTTACTGTTTCAAAAAAGTGCTAACCCAAACAGACACAAGAAGAGGGTCTCACAATGCACCCTATTTGGTAAACCCTCCGGCTGCCATTTTTGCAGACTAGTTTTCCACTTCCATTTTGCTTGCATTAAGGTCGTGCTATTTGATGTCTTGCAGCGGTTGCAACTCTCTGTCACTAAAGCTTGCCTGGATCTAGGTGTGGGCGGAGACATTGAGTTGGAGGAAGAGATCGGGCAGGTGTGGAAAGTAGGGCTAAAACATCCGAGCAGTGGGAGCTTCATTTGCAAAGGATGGAAAAAGTTCGCCCGCTCTACTACAAGCTCCAAGTGGGGGATATTGTGAAGATGAAGATAGTGAGCCAGCATCGAATCTTAGTGCAGATCAGGCGACCCCCTCATTGTTGAAATATACAAGTGAATAGGGTGTGTGTGGGAACAAGCTCTTGGATAGAGGCTGTAAAAGAGAAGATGTAATTGTGAAAGAACCTGTGAAAAGGTTAGGAGAATCTATTGGGAGAGAATAATGGGTAGCATGAGGGAATTTAGGAGTGTGGAGATATTCTGGGAGATATTCAGGGAAAAGAGAAGAGGTGGAGAGAATCAGGCAAAAGGTGGAGATATTCAGGGAGTGAATCATGGAGAAATCAATGGGATTTGATGCTTGATGTAAACTCTATAAATTGAGGCATAGCCCTAATGAGAATTTGCTGGTTTTTGAGTATCCATGCCTACATTAATCTATCTGCTAATTATTCACTAATTACGTCTTAATTATTTCTTAATCACTTTGTTAATCATGTTGATTCTAGTGTATGATCCACCATAGCTCATCATTATGCTCAAATTTCAACATGGTATCAGAGCCATGCCTAGAATCAACCAGATTTATGAGCCCATTAGTGAATTAATCAGGATTAGTAGGTAATTAGCAAAAAATCAAGTTTTTTAGTAAGTTTTCATCTTCCCCTTCACCCCCAGCCAGTGGAGGGTCTCTAGCATCTAGCACACTAAAAATTAGGGCAAGCCCTTCTAGCATATGGTAGCCACTTCAAAGCTCTTCAATCCTATCCAAACAAAAGCGTAAACCGTCAAGCGAAGAGGGAGAAATCGCTGTTTTACTGGGCGCCGTTTTTCTGAGCTATTTTTGACATTACTCCTTGCTCCAATCAAATTGAGCTAATTCCTCTTAGCACAAGGTGTAATCAAGCATGCTCTACAAGCTGGTGAAGACAGAAATCAATTTCATCAAGTCTACAGAGAGATCCAAGCTCTTCATCAAATCTGCAGGTGACTTTGGTAAAACAGAGATTAAGCTTTCATTATTTGGTCAAATCTTATGTTTCTTGGCTTAATCCTCTACTAGACTCATTGCTATTGATGACTTTGAAAGCATTTGAGCTCATTTGAAGTGGAAGGCACCAGATCTGGGCTCCCCGCATACTCTGTTTTTTGCACACAAACCGGAGCATTAATTTGCTAATCAAAGGCACCAGATCTGGGCTCCCCGCATACTCTGTTTTTTGCACACAAACCGGAGCATTAATTTGCTAATCAATGATTAATCAGTGCTAATCACTGTACTTTGGTGCAATTGAGGGTTCAAATTAACCATTAGGTATCTGATACAGATCCCTATAACTTCAGATTTCAAATCGGAGTTGGTTTGATACTCCAACCATCCCGTACAAATTGGTTACCCTTAATTTAGTGTAATTTCTGGTAAAATTGTGCTGATAAAATTGTGAAAATCATCATTCTGCATTTAACCCTTGGTTAATGCCTGTAAATCTCACTCAAATTCAAGATTATTCACAGCCAGAAATGCATTTGGAATGTGCATGAGAATGAATGCTATACGCATTATGTATTGGGCACATTTTATCAGTGTAAAAATGGGAACAGACACTGCCCTTGTCCAGATTAAGGCAAGAGGTAAGACCTCCCGCATAAATTTGGGTTTGCATTGCATAATGACAAAAGATAAACATAAAAAGCCCAAAGGAACTGTCAGCAAAACATTGAAACATGTTGCTCACATGGAGCAAAAAGACCTGACGGACGAGCTCATGGCCCCAGCCATGAAAGAAGAAGAATATCCCTTCCCAAGAAGAGGATCCACACCGAGAAGAAGACCTGAAGGAAGACATGGACACGAGAAGAGAAGCTGCCCCGAAAAGACTGGAAGAAGAGACGGACGCGTGGAGAGATGCTGCCACGACAAGAAGACTGAAGACAAGAGAAGATGTGAGGCTCCAAAGAGTGAGGAGCCATGTGAAAATCTCTGAGAGAGAGAGAGAGAGAGAGAGCCCACAACCCAATGTAACCTGCCCCAACAAAGTAAAACCACCTCTGAGCCACCGATGATGTAGGCCACGTGGTAGAGAGATGTATGTGTGAGCACTTTAGTCAAGGTCGCGGGCAACTATAGTAAGCCTTGGACACATAGAGAGAGAGAGTGTCAAGGACTATGGGTTTAGGGATCTGAGGCACTGGTCGCAGGCTGTCAAGTAAGAAAGAAACTTGATACAGGGTCCAGGTGTGCTGAGATAACTTGAGGGGAGGAGTAGACACTGATCGCGGACTACCAAGTAAGGGGAGGCAAACTTGGTATAGGGTCTAGGTGTACTAGGATTATTCACTTGAGGGGAGGTGTTGAAATATACAAGTGAATAGGGTGTGTGTGGGAACAAGCTCTTGGATAGAGGCTGTAAAAGAGAAGATGTAATTGTGAAAGAACCTGTGAAAAGGTTAGGAGAATCTATTGGGAGAGAATAATGGGTAGCATGAGGGAATTTAGGAGTGTGGAGATATTCTGGGAGATATTCAGGGAAAAGAGAAGAGGTGGAGAGAATCAGGCAAAAGGTGGAGATATTCAGGGAGTGAATCATGGAGAAATCAATGGGATTTGATGCTTGATGTAAACTCTATAAATTGAGGCATAGCCCTAATGAGAATTTGCTGGTTTTTGAGTATCCATGCCTACATTAATCTATCTGCTAATTATTCACTAATTACGTCTTAATCATTTCTTAATCACTTTGTTAATCATGTTGATTCTAGTGTATGATCCACCATAGCTCATCATTATGCTCAAATTTCAACACTCATAACGCCACCACCTGCATGCGGCCGTCAATATACAACTTAAGAGGACCAGCACGACTCTCCAATCCAACAACAGCCCATAATGCAAAATACAACTCAAGAGAAAAACGACCACCCTCCCATCCAAGCGCCCATAAGGAGGAAGGTGTAGAAGTTGCTCAAAGCTCGGAGTTGGCAACGGCACCCATTATCTCAAAAAGACATCCCCTATGCTACATAAAACTAAAGGCTTCTAACGTCAGAAAGCCCTTCATCATTGTAAGTAGCCGAGCGCATTTTCTTGGAGGTGTACGGCCGTCCTCTCCATAACGCCGACGCTCCACTGTATTTTGCTAAAATGCTATATGCTCACTTTATACTGGAAACTCCAGTGGACTTCGCCTCCAGAGAGGCCATTGTCAACACCCACGACATACGTGAAGAGACAGTTACATTCACAAGAGAAGAACTTGCTCTCATGGTGGAGGGCGCCGGACTGGAGTTAAACCAGGTCAAAGAAAGCTTAGGGGCACAGCTAGCAGAGAAGGAGAAAGAAGCTGACCGATTAACTCAAGCGTCAACTCCTCCCCCGGCCAATAGAGGAATTCAAGAGCAGCTAACAAAGATCAGCCAAGACGTGCAGAGCATCTCTTCACGTATTGCTCCTGTGCGCCAAGGAAACCACATCTCTCATTTTTTGATACATCCTGATCTTGTGGGAGTTTCTGCTGAGGCCACAAGTTCCTCCACCCCCCAATGTCCTGTATGTTACAAAGTATTCGATGGGTGGAGCGGCCAGTATATACTACCATGTGGACACTACTACCACTTAATATGTTTAGTGAGACAAATGCAAAATACTTCCACATGTGCATTGTGCAATGTCCCAATAAATCAAGGTATTTATACAGTGTTCGGTATGGCTAGCGAATGTAAACCACCAGGACCTTTAGATGCAACTCCTAGTGCAATTCGCAATTTATTTCAAGATGAGAGCTAAGAAAAACAAATTCTACTTTTGTATTGATAATTTCTCCAAATATGATCATTTGTACAAGTACTTTTTATTAAATTAATGAAGTGACTTCTTCCTCTATGTCAGTATCTTGCTCCAAAATTCTTTCACCGTTTACTCTCTCGTCTGCTAAATTAAGCTCATCTAAGTCAATGTCTAAATTGTCTTCTATCTCAAGGGTGGTGCACAACGTACGTCCAACATCAAAGTTCTCGTCTACTACATCTTCACAATTGTACATCCATCTGGGCATATCTTCTTCATACTCTTCGCTTTCGATGTCTCGCAAGATCTTTTCATTGCAGTACATGTAAACAAGTTTATCTGCTCGATCTGCAAGAAGTCGATTGCAAATAGTACTATGAATATATTTATACATGCTCCAGTTTCTTTCTGAGCCTGAGTTTGAAGAGCACTGACTTAGAACCTTCATCGCAAGGTTGCGCAATAAAGCATAATGCTCACCACCATTCATCATCCACCACTTCCATGCAGGTTGCTCTTTAGCCATTTGTTGAACAAGGGAGTTGGAAAATAAACCCTCTTTCAACCGAAATGAGGTCATCTCCTTTGTGCACTGTACACGATCATCATCATTATTATAGAAAGTGTTTACCACTTTATAAAAATCTTGCACCACCTCAACGTTGGACATCAAATCCATATTCCAATATTCAGGATCTAACATGTAAGCAGCACTGTGCAGTGGTGAATGCGCTCCAATCCATCTAGCATGAAAGTACTTCAATAGAACTTTTCTTTGTCTACTAGAGAATGGTACACGCCATTGCTTTTCCACCACTGAATGCTCTAATTTCTCAGGACACTCCAAACTCCGCTGGACAGTCCACCATTGCATCCATGCTTTTCCGAGATTAGGCGCTCTTTGATCAAGGCTTCGTATAGCATACATAACAGGCATCATTACATGGTATGCATCCATCACACTGTTCCACCAACTTCTTCTCGTAAGCGCTGCCTTCAAGACTTTGATTTTCTCTTTCACTTTTTCAAGTTGAGTGTTCTCCCAGTCATGAAATGCCATGCATGTAAATGTTTCACAAACTGCATCTTTATTTCTAAGAAGAGACTCAAAAGTGTAAAAGTGAGTGCAAAACCTAGTCTCCGCTGGAAGCTTTAACATAACTGACATGCGAGGTCGAAACATATCCAAAACTCTCTGTCTCTTGAGCATGAATTTCACAAGCTGGCGAGCAGTGTCGACGATTAAGGCAAACCATTTGGTATCATCAGATTTATACCAATCTTTTAATACAAGATTCAAACTATGAGTATTACAGCCTACCGGAAAAATATGTGGATATTGTCGCTGTAGGATTCTGGATGCATTTTTACAATTTTTTGCATTGTCCATGACGACTTGGACTACATTTTTGGCACCCACTTCCTCTATCACAGAGCTAATGACTTGAGCAATGTAAGCCCCAGTTTTGATTGAACTAGCTGAATCCACGGCACGGATGAAAGTCTCACCTCTAGGTGAAATAACCATTACATTAATTAATG
The DNA here is from genome assembly GCF_041138505.1 of Cibotium barometz. Taxonomy (NCBI): domain Eukaryota; kingdom Viridiplantae; phylum Streptophyta; class Polypodiopsida; order Cyatheales; family Cibotiaceae; genus Cibotium; species Cibotium barometz. The sequence continues at coordinate 2,112,672 of NC_141061.1, forward strand.
GTTTTCTTTGCACATTAGACCATCCATCACTTACTATACTACATCCAGAAAGCTCTATATTGCTAAGAATTATTCTTTGTACACATTCTTTTACCTGCGCATAACATTTCTCTAATAGATCATTTCGCATAGCATGGTACGTAGGCGGTGAAAACCCTGGTCCAAACTCACCAATTTTCTTCCATGCTCTCTTCCAATGCTCACTGTCCACCATCATCATAGCACTCCCAGAAAAGTAAATCGCTTCAGCAAGGACGAGTTGTGCATCATCGAGTCGACCTTGACGTAGGCTTTCTTGCAATGAAGTTTGACGCATGGATATATTTCCTACGTCAAAGTTTTGCTTGCAAGAAGATGCACTGGGTAGATTACTTTCTGGCTGCATATTGCCGTTCGGGGTACAAGTAGGCGATGTAGCGGGAGTTTGATGATTAGAACAACAGTGTTCTTGCTGCCTTGATACATTAATGGTAGGAGTGTCATGTTTTATTGAATCTTTCTTTTGAATTTCTTCTCTTATGCGTTTGGCCACTATAGGTGCAGAGGGGTGGGTACATGACTTTTTCTTTGGTCCGCCTAAAAAGTGTTCTCTTAGTCGAGGCGCCCCACCTGATTTTACTGCATGGCATAGCTTACACTCCCAATCTATGAATCGATCACCAACGTTAATTGCATATTGCCACTCTATCCCAGGTGCCTTTTTTTTCCTGCTATTTGAAATTTGGACTCTATTGGAGGTATCACTGGATCCAACATTGTCCTCCATCTCAACAAATAACCTATTCAACCAAGCATATAACAATGAATACACAAATGAAAAAACAACAAATCACTCACGTATAACAAAACATACATCTGCAGACAAAGTACTTCGAAACTATCTTGACAAATACAAAAGATCATCACATAACACAAAACTATTTCAAACTATCTTGCAAGGTCTTACTACAAAACTACTTCGAAACTATCATGCACATTGCACCCCCAATGAAGGATGCCTTTTGTACCCAATTAAGGATACTTTACACAATCAAAGATCTATGCTTACCCAATACTCTAGTATAGGACAATAGACCTTCTCTAACATTCACAAAAAAAATCAAAGATCTATGCTTGCCCAATACTCTAGTATAGGACAATAGACCCTTGTCTACTCTAAACTATATCAAGTATCAAGAACCAATACAAGCCCCTAAGCAGGACTCTTGGCTCCATCAAACCATTCATAAAGCAGAATGAGGTAGATTACGTACGTGGCTCAAATGCAAAGCTGAATGACTCCAAATTTGTCCCTAAATCTCCGCAAGTATTAGCTACGAACCACACCCTGCCCCCAGTTCAAAGAACTAAGGACGAGTGGCCCAATAGCCTTAGGAGTGCCTACAAGGAAAGACGACAGCCCCTAAAATAAGGACGTTCTTCCCAAGAGGACACTTCTAGCAACTCGAGAGCTCTACAAGTACTTTGAGGAGAGATATCACGCCCCCAAAACAAGGACTATCTTCCCAAAAGTTGTACGATGGGTGTCGGGCAGTGTTTATATACAGAATAATACCCTGCCGGTGTTTCTTGTTTTTCCCGGCGGGCCCGCCGGGCTTTTACCTTTTCCGACGGGCCCGCCGGGAAAACCTCATACCCCGGCGGGCCCGCCGGGAATGGTAGAAGCCCGGAGGTGTTACTGGAATAGTGGGTTCCGGCAGGTCATTTCTCAGGTCATGTGAATATACAATGTGATCACAAGTTTTAATATGTTAACAATAGGTTTTGTTAACGTGATCACGAAATTGTGAAGACGTTAATGAAATCCCTGGAGAGAGATATAAAGAAAGAGAGAGAGCACTATTTGGGCACACAAGAAGCAAAGCAACAAGGAGAGCAAATCGCACTTTCAAGTCCAACCATAGCAAGGTACACAAAATCTCGATCCTTAGAAAGATTCCATAAAGATTCCTTTTTCTTCTTATTACTTAAAAGCTTTATTTGTGGTAACATAACATTATTTTCTCTTAAAATATACATAATCCCTAATAAATTACCTTTTCTCTCTCTATTTTCTTAAAATATAAAACAATACTAAATATTATTTTCCTCTCTTTAGGAACTCACAAAACTATTGAAAATGTCATCTAATGTTCCCTCTCTCTCTACTCCATTAGGAACTCAATGGAGTCTTCTTGGGCCCTTTTATTTGGCAGTTTAAGGGAGTCAAACCTTTTCTCTTAAGAAGAAACGTTTTCTAATTTGAAGCTTCAAAATGGCTACTTTATTCGAATTTGAATTTGGGGGGAAAAATGGAATTTAAAATCTAGCGGATAAAACCATATCATGTAGCATATCTATGGAAAGCTCTTGATGCGTAGATCACGGATCTGTAATCTCCGCTCAGATCGGAGCTTGTATGTAGAAGTTATGGAGGTCCGAAAATTGTAAAATTGCCCCTCCCCCTTTTTGGGAGAAAAAGTGTACCCTTTGACCACTCTTACACCTCTCTTACAAACCAATGGTTTTTGCTTACATGGCGGGCTCCTATTTGTCAAAAAGTTAAACATTTTCATAACCTCATGGCAAATTAAAGGGCCCAAGAAGACTCCATTGAGTTCCTAATGATTTCTCAATGGAGAACTAAAGGCATGGCTACCACAATTTGCAAATATGGATAGACCCGGCACGCTTCAAGATGAAGGGGAACATTGGGATCTACAGCCCAACCTAGATGAAGATTCGATCGTTGAAATACCTGTCAACAAGTGTAAGATTCCTCCCCCAACCCCTTTTCGATGTCTAGTATCTTTCCCTGTAATCAATCCCTCTTGAGAAATATAAAGACCTTGTTTCTAACCGTTTTAGCCTAGAGAGAGAAAATTATTCTAGAGAGAGAATACTCAGATTATGAATATTTTTGGATAGAAAAATAACTCATCTTATTAAAATAAGTTTCCCTGAAATAGAAATTCAAAAAGAATTTTCCAATGTGCAATTGGAATTAATTGGAAATAGATATAAAGAACCTTAGTCTAAGGGTCTAGATTTTGAGAAATTTTTGGATTATGGTCCAATTAAGGTTCCTATGGGCCAATAGCATCAATCCATGTGTAGGGAGGAGATAAATCCAAATTGTAAAAGAAGATACCCAAATATGAGTAAATGCTCACATAAGATGAAGAGTTGAAAATGTACAAGGTTTATTAGTAAAAAACTATGAGCAATAAAAATTTGACACATATGTAAGGAAGGAGAGTTCTTTAAAGAAGGTGCATATTTCACATAAGATGAAGAGTTGAAAATGTACAAGGTTTACTAGTAAAAAACTATGAGCAATAAAATTTTAACACATATGTAAGGAAGGGGAGTTCTTTAAAGAAGGTGCATATTTCACATAAGATGAAGAGTTGAAAATGTACAAGGTTTATTAGTAAAAAAAAACTATGAGCAATAAAATTTTGACACATATGTAAGGAAGGGGAGTTCTTTAAAGGAGGTGCATATTTCACATGCTTGAATGAGTTTTAAACTCAAAAATAATGTGATATTTTTATCTCTCATATCTCTTGAACCAAACCAAATCAAAATGGAACCAAATCGAATCAAAAAGTAACCAAACTAGGTCCAAATCTAGTCCAAATTCAACCAAACTGACTTGGAAAATTTTAGAATCAGTTTGTTTGGTTAGGAGCTCAATTTTTCCTATAAATAGAAGCCTTCCCTTGTTGAAAAAGATATAGTGTCTTATGCATTGTTACTCTACTCCACCTAAGCCAAGAACTATGAATTCTTTAATAATTCACTAGTTTTTGACACTTCTCCCTTTCTTCAATCCCCATTGGTGGCTCCATCAACATACTAAACCAATTGATTTGTTGGGAGCCTCTACCGAGAACAAAGAATCAAGCAAATTATAAGATAAGTATAGTGAATTTTGATCTTTTCTATAATTTCTCAATGATTCTCTCTTCTCAACCCCTCTCAAGCTTGAGAAGCTGAATTAGTATGGTTTTTGAAATGCTATTAAAGTTAATTAATTAATGATAGTAAAGAATTACATGAAATTCTATTTATATTTAATTCTAATGGTTTTTCTCTCACTCACTTAAGAAATGGGCATACTCATGACCCATTCTCAATCCAAATGAAGCTTTTCATAAAGCTTTTCTTTAATCCAAGATTAATCTATGCTTGAGAACAAATTAATAGTTTTTTTAATCTATGCTTTTAGTTTATGACTATTTGGATTTAATCCATTAAGAGTTAATGATCCAATTAAAGATCATTCTAATCATTCCCTTAAAGATAAGCCTTATCTTTAAAATAATTGAGATTTATCAGTTATAGTAGCGAAGCTATGGCAAAAATTTATAAAAATTTACACATAAAATAATTTCATTCAAAGCATGAAAAGAGGACTTCCTACCATATTCTAGGAATTATCATCCTAGATTAATTAAAAGAATTTTATTGTAATCATGGAGGTGTGAAGGTATGCATGTAGATATAGATGTATAGATATGGATGTGAATGGAGATATAGATGTATGCATGTAGATGTAGATGTCTAGATGTGGATGTGAATGAAGATGTAGATGTATGCATGTAGATGTAGATGTATAGATGTGGATAGGAATGGAGATGTGGATGTATGCATGTAGATGTATAGATGTGGATGTGAATGGAGATGTGGATGTATGCATGTAGATGTAGATGTATAGATGTGGATGTGAATGGAGATGTGGATGTATGCATGTAGATGTAGATGTATAGATGTGGATGTGAATGGAGATGTGGATGTATACATGTAGATGTATAGATGTGGATGTGAGCAGAGATGTGGATGTATGCATGTAGATGTAGATGTATAGATGGGGATGTGAATGGAGATGTGGATGTATGCATGTAGATGTAGATGTATAGATGTGGATGTGAATGGAGATGTGGATGTATGCATGTAGATGTAGATGTATAGATGTGGATGTGAATGTGGAGGTGGATGTATGCATGTAGATGTAGATGTATGGATGTGAATGTGAATGTGGATGTGGAAGTATGCATGGAGATGTGGATGTATGCATGTAGATGTAGATGTATGGATGTGAATGTGAATGTTGCCACCTTGTGAGGTCCACGATAATAGAAACACTAAAGTGTCTGATTAACTGCTTCATGAGCAGTTTCTACCCTTTGGTGTGCTTCTGTTTGGTGCACGGGAGATGGAGGTTTTAAGTCCATTGTGGATGAAGCAGGTCAATTTTTAGTATCATGGTCAAAGGTTTTACAATTATATGCAGTATAGTAGAACATGTGCCTTGTATGCACAATGAAGATTGGGATGGTGATAGTGATTGCATTCAACACAAGGCATTTTGCTCGTCATTTTTATAAGCATTAAGGATGGAAGGTTTTCATCCTCTCTTAGAAATATTAGCTATAAGCTTTTAAGCAAGGCTGAATAAAATTTTTTGAATGTTAATTCCGAGATCGATCTTTATTTTGCCATTGCTTCACTTGGTTTAGATGAGGAACACCTTGTAGCAGCATGATCATCTTCTAGCATGTTATCATCTAAATGTATTGCTTCTTTACAAAACATTGATCAAATGTTTCCGGATTGGATACAATGATCAAGTTGTGTAAGCTGTTATTCTGTAAGCCCATCATGAAACATCTCTTCAATTGAACATCATTTAATTTTTCCCATGACTCACAATATGAGTCTAAGAGTTTTATCCAAAGGATAAAATCTCTAATGGATTCATTTGGTTGACGCTCAATTGAATAGAGTTCTATTACTGCATTAGTCCATCTTGTATAGAAAAGCCATGTATAAAGGCTGATTTCAAGGTTTTGAAGTTGGTCTTGATCGCCGGCATTAATGCGATGAACCATCAACTAGCTTTTCCCTCTACTAAGTATAAGTTCAATGCATGTACCTTAGTAGGGCAGTTGGGATTTCCAAAGGATTCACATCTCTGTTCAAACATTTGAATGAATTGAACAGGGTCGATTGTTGCATCATATTTGCCCATAATTTTAGAAATTTGTACAACCGTATTTTTGTATGAATCATTGAGTCCGTATGTGAGTGCTCTTATTGGAAGAGACTCAGTTAGGCCACCCCCCTTCCTAGACTAGTCAGTATGTCCAAGGTGTGGGCATCCAGGAAAGGGTTGGCACTTATAGGATTTGCGGGAATGTTAGGCAAGGGGGACCAAAGCCCAGTTGATCAAAGTGATAGGGGGTGTAAAACCCGATGACATGCTTGTTATAGGCATGGCCAATGACATGGGGAGGTGAATTGGTGGTATAGATCTCAATGGCTCGAAGATGTCAGCCATTGGGTTGAGTCCTTGTGTGATCCCTGCTGGCAATCCCTCTATCGTGGCCGTGTTAGAGTGCCTAAATGCTCCTGAGCAATCATAGTTTTTTTTAACTTTTTATACTTTTCCAGGGCCCGTTTACAGCCTCAAGAGACTTGGCGTACTCTTCGTTGGATCAAACGGGTGTTTGTTTGCCCTAATTAGCTTAGGTGCTATACGTACATGAACGACAGAGATATTTTTCCGGAAAAAGTGTATGCGAGGAACTTCCTGGATAGAAGAGGAGGTCCTAAAGCCTATTTTCTATCACTATCTCATGACGAAAAAAAAATTGATAATTTTTTTCCTGTTTTGTAGTACGATTTTGAGGGTGTTCCAAAAAGAATTTTGAAAAATATTGCATGAGGGAGTTGTAGTATTTTTGGAGTATTACAACTTCATTTTCGTGAGTCGTCCATGATTTTGTCGTTTAGACTCTCCTCGTCGTCGTTTTCACACTGTTTTTTGGAATTTTTCGTGGTTTTTGGGCTATTTTTTGCCTCGATTTTTGGGTCGAATTTTGAGGCTGCTGGTCGGTGGCCAAAATGATCGATTTTGACTTTGGACGACCAATTCCAAAGTCGAAGAGCTCGATGTCAGGTTTTCGATGAGCCCTAGAGCACCTTCATCGGATATATGGTTTAGGAGATATGGGCCTCCAAACACGGGTGTTTTTTTCCCACGTGACTCCGGTGTTTCATGCCGTGAAACGGTTCACGCCGGACTTCACGGACTTCACGAAAAATTAAATTTTATTTTTTTCTTTTCTTTTTTTCTTTTTGCTTTTTTTTGCTGCATGTGAACTAGTGTTTCACACCGTGGGTGAAACGGTTTTCACGCATGAACCAAACTTCATGCGAAAATTAAATTTTAATTTTATTTTTTTGGGCGTATGAACTAGTGTTTCACGCGTAAACCGGACTTCACATGGAAATTAAATTAAATTTTATGTTTTTTTATTTTTTTTTTATTTTTTTTACCGCGTGAACTAGTGTTTCATGTCGTGAAACGATTTTCACGCGTGAACCGGACTTCACGTGGAAATTAAATTTTGATCTTTTTTTTTTTTTTTGGCCACGTGAACTGGTGTTTCATGTCATGAAACGGTTTTCACGCATGAATCACACTTCACGTGGAAATTAAATTTCAAATTTTTTTTTGACACATGAACTAGTGTTTCACACCATGAAATGGTTCATGCGTGAACCGGACTTCATGTGGAAATTAAATTTTATTTTATTTTTTTACCGCATGAACTGTTGTTTCACACATGAACCGTACTTCACGTGGAAATTAAATTTTTTATTTTTTACCACGTGAACTAGTGTTTCACACCATGAAAAAAGGGTTTCCACGTGTGAACTAGTGTTTCACACCATGAAAAAAGGGATTTCACGCGTGAACCGGACTTCACGTGAAAATTAAATTTTGATTTTTTTATTTTTATTTTGGAGTCGTGGAAAATACAAATTTCCCTTTTGGAGGGAAATATTTTTTGAAATTAAAACGAAAGAGATATGGGCATTTTTTCCAAAAAGGTAAGTGGAATAAAAAAAGTCAACCTTTTAATGACACCCCTTATACCCTTCATAAATGACTCCCAAAATGGACAACTTGACAACTCATGAGCATCTTCTCATTGAATGCTCATTAGCCTTAATGAGTTATGTAAAAAAGTGATTAAGTATTAATCCAAGATTAATTCTTTCACTAATCTTTTTCTTTTTACACTAATCAAAGACTCTGATTAACCATTAATCCCTAATTAATTCACACAATTGAACACATCATTGGATAGAGCAAGGGAATGCTAATCTTTGTGCATCAACAATTGTGTAAATTAATCTAATTTAGAAAATTAATTAGACTCTTAATTATAGTCTCCTCTTTAAGACAAAATTAAGTAAAGAGAGTTAAATTTCTCCAATTGATCAAAAAATTGATGTGATTAGATGTTTTGATGCATCTAGATGCTCTCAAAACACTCAAAAATCTTAATTTTGACTACTCATATGATCAATTTAGACCCCAATCAACACATTTTCTAAATTTTTAGCCTCTTGATCAAGATTAATCACCCTTAATGTGACCAAAACTAGTCCATTAAGAGAAATTAGTTAAATTCAAGGGTTTTTTTAAAGATTAAGCTACTCCTAATGCTTACTAACACTCTAATCCAAATAATTTCAATAAAAAATACACAATTAAACTCAAATTAATGATCTTAGATCTATGCTTAAACTAAAGAGAGCTAATATTCACTAAGAATTGCATTCTCTAATCCAAATAATTTCAACAAAAAACACAAAATTAAACTCAAATTAATGATCTTAGATCTATGCTTAAACTAAAGAGAGCTAACATTCACTAAGAATTGCATTCTCTTGCATTGTTTGATGCAATGGATGCAAAAAAAGGGAGCTAAACTGGTCCAAATCTTATCCAAATTTAGTCAAACTGAACCTAAAAATTTCTAGAACCCAGTTGGACTTGGTTAGTGGCCTCCCTCACCTATAAATAGACCCTCAGTCATTTGTAATAAAATATTGGAGCTATACCATGCTACTATTATATTAAAATAATCATATTTTCTATTATCCTTTAAATTTTCCTCTCTCTTGGGAGCTTGGAGCTCTCTCTCTCTACAAAAACTCCTGGAGTTGCTCTTCTCTTCTTGGTGGACCAATTGATTGGTCGGGGGGCTTCACTGCAATTAGAGAATCAAGATAAATTTAGAGATAAAATCAATTTTTATGGTTTTTTCTAATTTTCTCAATAACTTTCTTCTTCTCAACCCCTCTCAAGCTTGAGAAGCTTTCAAAATGATTGTTTTAATTCAAATCAAGCTTTTCCTAAGTTTCTTAATGTTTAATTAGCATTAAGTTAACCTTTATGCTTAAATTGTAATGCTTTCTTTAAGTAAATCTCTCTCTCTAAAAGAATAGCCATCTTTCTGGCTAAATCCCTTGGAAAAGGATGCTTCTCAATGATAGTCTCTTAATTCAAAGATAAAATCTAGGCTTGATAAGCTAGAGATTAAGGAAATGATATTTTCATGATTTTGTATTATTAAAATAATGATAAATTCTTTTAGATTATTTATGAGTAGTTGAATACTAGTCTAATTCGTTCTAAATGAGAAATGGATTGTCCTAACAATTTGGGAAGAGAGGAATGTTGGAATTAGTTTAATCTAGTGGGATAATTATAGTTATGTTTAATTTTATGGTTAAAATTATGATTTAAATTCATAGTTTGATTTTAAACATAAAATAGGAACTACTATCATATTTTCATTACAAGCTTTTATTCTTTAGAAAAAATTTGAGAATTATTAGTAATAGCAGCGAAGCTATGGTAAAATTTTTCGAAAATATTACATATCTTATTTTTATTCATAATTCTAAAAGAGGACTTCCTACCATATTCTAGGATTGGACATCCTATGCAAAAAGAATGATTTTTATCATATTCATGAGAAATACTTTTTTTGTAACTATGCATAATTAATTGATTATAAGAAAAAAGTAAATTTTGGTAAATTTATTTTTATGAGGAATTCCCATGATATTTGAGATCCAAGTAATTAAATGGTAAAAGAGGAATTTTCAGCATAATTCAAATTATGAGTATTTATTAAAAGCAAAATTTGGAGCATTATTAATTTTATTAGGAAATATGGGTAGAATTGATTTTTGTAAATCCCATGAATCTTTTACTCAAAAGAGGAATATTGAATATATTTCACTTGAGAAATTTGAGAAAGAATATGAAAATATCCATCGAGAAAAGTACCTTTAACTAGGCCAAGCAATTGGCAGAAACTTAGAAAAGTCCCATCGGTATTGAAACTAGAAAACAGTACTAAAAGTGGATGTGATAAGATATGAATGTGATGTGATAAGATATGAGTGGATGTGATGACATGTGGATGAGATGTGATGTGATGTAAATGGATGTAGATGTGGATGTGATGAGATGTGGATGAGATGTGATGTGATGTAAATGGATGTGGATGTGATGAGATGTGAATGAAATGTGATGATATGTGAAAGGATGTGATGGCAAATGAAAATGGATGAGAATGATATTTAATGTGATAAATGTGAATATGAATGAATGGATGGATGTGGATGAATGTGATGAGCTGTGAATGGATGTGGTGTGATATGGATAGATGTGGATGGAATGTATGTGATGTGATATGGATAGATGTGGATGGAATGGATGTGATGTGATGTGGATGGCAATGAAAGTGACGGGTGTGATGGGACATGAATGGGAGTGATAATGAGATGTGAATAGGTGCGATGGATGTGAATGGGTGCGATGGATGTGAATGGGTGTGATGAAATGTGAATGGGTGTGATGAGATATGAATGGATGTATTGAGATGTGAGTGGATGTGATGAGATGTGAATGGATGTGATGAGATATGAATGGATGTGAATGTGATGTGATGATATCTGAATGAATGTGGTGAGATGCGGTGAGATGTGAATGTGATGTGATGATATCTTAATGAATGTGGTGAGATGCGGTGAGATGTGAATGTGACATAATGAGATGGGAATGGATGTGATGTGATGTGAATGGATGTGATGTGGATCTGGGTAGATGTGAATGCATGTGATGTGATGTGATGTGGATCTAGGTAGATGTGAATGGATGTGATGTGGATCTAGGTAGATGTGAGTGGATGAGATGTAATGTGAATGGATGTGATGTGATATGGATCGGGGTAGATGTGAATGGATGAGATGTGATGTAAATGGATGTGATGTGATGTGTGTTAAAATTACAGCAATGTGATGAGCTATGGTGGATCAAATGCTAGAAACAACATGATTAACAAAGTTATTAGATGATAATTAAGACATGATTAGTGAGTAATTAACAAATAGCTTAATGTAGGCATGGATAATCAAAAACCAAGAAATTCTCATTAGGCCAATGCCTTAATTTATAGAGTTTACATCCAAGCATCTAATCCCACTGATTTCTCCTTGATTCACTCAACCTCTTTTGCTTGATTCTCTCCATCTCTCCCAGAATATCTCCACACTTCCTAAATCTTCTCATGCTACCCTTTATTCTCTCCGAGTAGATTCTTCTCACCTTTTCACAAGTTCTTTCACATTTACAGATTCTCTTTTACAGCCTCTAACCAAGGGCTTGTTCCCGCACACACCCTATTTACTTGTGTATTTCAACACCTCCCCTCAAGTGAATACTCCTAGAACACCTAGATCCTATACCAAGTTTCTCTCTTACTTGATAGTCCATGACCAGTGTCTAGCACACCTCCCCTCAAGTTAACTTAGCACACCTGGACCCTATACCAAGTTTCTCTCTTACTTGATAGTCCGTGAACCGATGCCTCAAGTACCTAAACTCATAGTTGACACACTCTCTCTCTCTATGTGTCCAAGGCTACTACAAGTGCCCGTGACCGTGACTAAAGTGCTCACACATACATCTACCACGTGCCCTACATCATCGGTGGCTCAAATGTGGTTTTACTTTGTTGGGGCACGTTACATTGGGTTGTGAGGTCTCTCTCTCTCTCTCTCTCTCTCAGAGATTTTCACATGGCTCCTCACTCTTTGGAGCCTCGCATCTTCTCTTGTCTCTTCAATCTTCTTGTCGTGTGGTAGCTTCTCTTCAATCTTCTTGTCGTGGCAGCTTCTCTTCACACATCCATGTCTTCCTTCAATGCTTTCTCTAGATCTTCCTCTCGGTGTGGATCCTCTTCTTGGAAAGAGATGTTCTTCTTCTTTCATGGCTAGGGCCATGAGCTTGTCCGTCAGTTCTTCTTGCTCCATGTGATAAACATTTTGTTGACAGTTCTTTTGGGCTTTTGATGTTTATCTTGTGTCATTATGCAATGCAAACCCAAATCTATGTGGGAGGTCTTACCTCTTGCCTTATTCTGGACAAGGGCAGTGTCTGATCCCATTTTTACATTAATGTAATGTGCCCAATACATAATGCATATAGCATTCATTCTTATGCACATTCCAAATGCAACTCTATTGTGAATAATATTGAATTTGAGTGTGATTTGCAGGCATTAACCAAGGGTTAAATGCAAAATGATGATTACCACAAATTTATCAGCATAATTTTACCAGAAGTTACATTAAATCAAGGGTAACCAATTTGTATGGAATGGTTGGAGTATCAAACCAACTCTGATTTGCAATCTGAAGTTATAGGGATCTGTATCAAATACCTAATGGTTAATTTGAACCCTCAATTGCACCAAAATATAGTGATTAGCATTGATTAATCATTGATTAGCAAATTAATCCTCTATTTTATGTGCAAAAAACAGAGTATGCAGGGAGCCCAGATCTGAGGCCTTAGACTTCAAATGAGCTCAAATCCTTTCAAGGCCATCAATAGAAATTAGTCTAGTAGAGGATTAAGCCAAGAAACACAAGATTTGACCAAACATTTAATGCTTAATCTCTGTTTTACCAAAGTTACCTGCTCTGCTGGCAGATTTGATGAAGAGCTTGGATCTCACTGTAGACTTGATCAAATTGAATTTTGACTTCACCAGCTTGTAGATCATGCTTGAAAACACTTGGAGCTAAGAGGAATTAGGCTGATTTGATTTGATGAAGTAGAGGTCTTTGATTTGCTGCTGCAAAAAACGGTGCCCACTAATAATCAGTGAATTTTCGGAGTTCTACACGACGATTTGACGGTCTGATTCGACTGGATGGCTACAAGGCTTTGGGCTAATTTTATGTGTGCAAGGAGAGGGAGCTCCTCCACTGGCTGGGGTGTCAACCTTCCATTATCAATAACATTAGCTGACAAGGACTATTGGGGGTACATAGGTTAGATGAAAAAAGAGAAAATTTTATAATTAACTACTAATCCTAATTAGCAAAGTAATTAGCAAGATAATGGACTCACAAATTGATGGATTCTAGGCTTGGCTCTGATGCCATGTTAAAATAACAGTAATGTGATGAGCTATGGTGGATCAAATGCTAGAATCAACATCATTAACAAAGTGATTAGATGATAATTAAGACGTGATTATTAGTGAGTAATTAACAAATAGCTTAATGTAGGCATGGATAATCAAAAAACCAGCAAATTCTCATTAGGCCAATGCCTCAATTTATAGAGTTTACATCCAAGCATCCAATCCCACTGATTTCTCCTTGATTCACTCCACCTCTTTTTCCTTGATTCTCTCCACCTCTCCCAGAATATCTCCACCTCCCAGAATATCTCCACACTTCCTAAATCTTCTCATGCTACCGTTTATTCTCTCCCAGTAGATTCTTCTTACCTTTTCACAGGTTCTTTCACATTTACAGATTCTCTTTTATAGCTTCTAACCAAGGGCTTGTTCCCGCACACACCCTATTCACTTGTGTATTTCAACAATGTGATGTGGATATGGGTAGAGTAACAAAGCATAAGACACTATATTCTTTTCAACAAGGGAAGGCTTCTATTTATAGGAAAAATTGAGCTCCTAACCAAACAAATTGATTCTAGAATTTTCCAAGTCAGCTTGGTCACTTTTTGACTATTTAGGTCAGTTAAGCTTACTTTTTGGGACTAGACTTGAATGAGGAGAGAGGAGAGATGAAATATCTCAATTTTTATGAGTTTAAAACTCATTCAAGCATGTGAAATGTGCACCTCCTTTAAAGAACTCCCCTTCCTTACATATGTGTCAAAATGGAATGATTATACCCAAAATATCTCATATTTTTAATATTGCTCATAGTTTTTTACTAATACACATCTCCATTTACATCCTCATCTATACATCTACTTCTACATGCATACATCCACATCTCCATTCACCTCCACATCTCTACATCTACATGCATACATCCACATCTCCATTCACATCCCCATCTATACATCTACATGCATACATCCACATCTCCATTCCCATCCCCATCTATACATCTACATCTACATGCATACATCCACATCTCCATTCACATCCATATCTATACATCTACATCTACATGCATACCTCCACACCTCCATGATTACAATAAAATTCTTTTAATTAATCTAGGATGATAATTCCTAGAATATGGTAGGAAGTCCTCTTTTTATGCTTTGAATGAAATTATTTTATGCGTAATTTCTATAAAATTTTTTCCATAGCTCCGCTACTATGACTGATAAATCTCAATTTTTTCTAAGGGATAAAGCTTATCATTAAGGAAATAATTAGAATGGTCTCTAATTGGATCATCAATCCATAATGGATTGAATCATCAATATACATAAACTAAAAGCATAGAAAAAGCCATTAATTTGGCCTCAAGCATAGCTTAATTTTGGATTAAGGAAAAGCCTTATGAAAAGCTTCATTTGGATTGAGAAAGGGTCATGAGTATGATCATTTCTTAAGTGAGAGAGAGAAAAACCCATTAGAATTAAACATAAATGGAAATTTATGTAATTCTTTACTATCATTAATTAATTAACTTCAATAGCATTTCAAAAACCATACCGATTAAGCTTCTCAAGCTTGAGAGGGGTTGAGAAGAGAGAATCATTGAGAAATTATAGAAAGATCAAAATTCACTATACTTATCTTATAATTTGCTTGATTCTTTGTTCACGGTAGAGGCCCCCAACCAATCAATTGGTTTAGTATGTTGATGGAGCCACAAGAAAGAGAGAAGTATCAAAAACTAGTGAATTATTAAAGAATTCACAGTTCTTGGCTTAGGTGGAGTAGAGTAACAATGCATAAGACACTATATTTTTTTCAACAAGGGAAGGCTTCTATTTATAGGAAAATTGAGCTCCTAACCAAACAAACTGATTCTAGAATTTTCCAAGTCAGTTTGGTTAAATTTGGACTAGATTTGGACCTAGTTTGGTTACTTTTTGATTCGATTTGGTTCCATTTTGATTTGGTTTGGTTCAAGAGATATGAGAGATAAAAATATCACATTATTTTTGAGTTTAAAACTCATTCAAGCATGTGAAATATGCACCTCCTTTAAAGAACTCCCCTTCCTTACATATGTGTCAAAATTCTATTGCTCATAGTTTTTTTTACTAATAAACCTTGTACATTTTCAACTCTTCATCTTATGTGAAATATGCACCTGCTTTAAAGAACTCCCCTTCCTTACATATGTGTCAAAATTTTATTGCTCATAGTTTTTTACTAATAAACCTTGTACATTTTCAACTCTTCATCTTATGTGAGCATTTACTCATTTTTGGATACCCAAAATATCTCATATTTTTAATATTGCTCATAGTTTTTTACTAATAAATCTTGTACATTTTCAACTCTTCATCTTATATGAGCATTTACTCATTTTTGGGTATCTTCTTTTACAATTTGGATTTATCTCCTCCCTACACATGGATTGATGCTATTGGCCCATAGGAACCTTAATTGGACCATAATCCAAAAATTTCTGAAAATCTAGACCCCTAGACTAAGGTTCTTTATACCTATTTCCAATTAATTCCAATTGCACATTGGAAAATTCTTTTTGAATTTCTGTTTCAGGAAAAACTTATTTTAATAAGATGAGTTATTTTTCTATCCAAAAATATTCATAATCTGAATATTCTCTCTCTAGAATAATTTTCTCTCTCTAGGCTAAAACAGTTAGAACAAGGTCTTTATATTTCTGAAGAGGGATTGATTACAGGGGAAGATACTAGACATCAAAAAGGGGTTGGGGGAGGAATCCAACTGTGAGATCCCTATCCCCACCGCACAACGGATTCGGGTGCTAGCAGCGGAAGTAGCACATCATGCGCGGGGCAGGGTCCCACACTCGGGGCCTCGTCCACGGATATCCGGACAAGAGACTAATCGTTCGATTTTTCCAAAACCGAACCCGAAAAAACTTCCTTTACTCGGAAAGCACGGACGATTCCACCAGGATAACTTTTTACTCTAACATAGTCAAGACCATTACTGATCAAACTGATCCAACTGTACCTATAAAGGTACTCGATCAGATTAAGGAAGAAACTTGCACTTGGATCATTAGGATCAACGCTTTTTTCCCCATCAAGAGGCACAGTCGTTGATTCCTATCCATAGAATAATTACTATCCGAGATTTACTTCATCTATCGTAATAACAGAAATTGAGTCTCCGTTTACGGATCCATCAGTCAAGCCTAACCCCATCCAGTCCCATGGGTTAATGTAAGATTCCTTCCCCAGCCTTCCAGGTATGCAGGAGTAAGAATCTCCCTTTCTGATCTTTAATTATTCCCTCTCTAAAATAAAAGAAAGATTCTGTTTAAAAAAGGGAAGACATTTTCCCGAGAATACTTTCTCAGGAGCCCACCTATTTTAAGGATTCAGAACGATGAGTTCAGAAGTAAGAACCGGTGTTTTAGATGCCAAGGAATTGGTCATCAGTTAAAAGACTGCCCAGGATCGACAGAAGCAGTATGCAGATAAGAAGAGGACAGTGAGAGAATTCAAAGAAGCAGATATGGTCTTCATTCGAGTACGGCCCAAAAGAAATTCTTTATCTTTTGGAAAGTATAAGAAGTTATCCCCCAAATATTGTGGACCATATCGGAATTCAATGGAAGTAGGTGACTTAGCCTACGAGCTTTTTCTACCTCATCATCTCAAAGTTCATATTGTATCTCATCTAAACCTTCTATAGAAATATGTGCCAAACCCAAATCATGAAAAGACGGTAAAACTTCAGTGGCAAGATACCCCGTTGGCTTCTAGGTTACGCTAGTTCTTTCCCCCTCTCTCAAAACATTGCACTCTTGCAATGAAAAGAAGGAGAACTGCGCTGAACAATCTCAACCAACTCCCAAGTCGAATCCTCAATTTCCCTATCTTTCCACCTAATTTTAACCTCAGGGATTAGTCAACTAGAAAGTTTCCTTTCCCTGAATTCAAGTACCTTATCAGGTTCATGTGGAACATAGGATAATTCATCGACTTCAACGAGTTCTTGAGGAGTAACTGTGTTATCCTCACCTCCTAGTTTCCCTTTTAATCTATGGATATGAAAGGCTGGATGAACTCTAATAATTGGAGATAGTTTTAGTTTATACGCAACCGTGCCAATCCGATGTATAACTCAAAATGGACCACAATATCTAAGAGATAAATTCGAGCATTTTTCCATTGACAAAGTCTGAGAATCTTTAAGAACATTGAAATAAACCAACGCTCCTGGTTCAAAAGACCGAGATGAGCATCTCCTATCAGCATAAAACCGTGCCCTATCATGAGCACTCCTAATAGAATCCCGAGCTTCGGTCAGCATTTCCTACATATCACGCAAGAAATCCCTCGATGCATCAAGCTCAATGTCCTTATTAAGACCGACATCAATAGGTGCCCTAAGTTGATATCCATACATAAGTATGCACACACTAAAAAATAATAGCCGTAAATTTAGAACTGTTATAGGCAAATTCCATCATTGGAAGATATTTTTTCCAATATAATGATTTTCTAAAGACATATGCACGAAGCATATACACTATAATCTGATTCATACACTCTGTTTGCCCATCAGACTACTCTGGATGATCAGAGCAATTCACATTCAAAGTAACTTCCTTGTTGTAAACCATTCGGAATAAAGTAGGAAAACATGGCATTATAATAGCAGAAACGAGGGATTCATCGGCGCCTCGACATATCCACATCTACATATGGAATAATCGACGTCTCGCGTTACCCATATCAACATAGAGAATCATCAACGTCTCGATGAGTTACATATGTCCATCCGTTAAACAATCAGGTTGACTATATAAATCACCTAAAGTACGGAACTAGAGAAAGAAATGCCAACAAAGGAAGAATCCAAATTTCCTTATCCGAACACAACAAGATAAACTTGTTTGAACTCTAAAGAAAGAGATTTCAACAAGTGAAAATGCCGATGAGATTACACTCATCTCACAACATGCAGGCTATAGATAAAAGAAATTTATCTAGAGAATGCCCACAATATAACTTCTAGTGAATTTAGAAAATAAGATTGTCTTTGAATGTTGAGGTCAACATGCTAAGTGATGTAAGCAAAGCAACAATCTTGAGCCCAAATTATCCCATAAGATAATATATGTGAGGGATCACTAGTGTCCCATTCCACCATGATACCACCCATACATACCTTAACAATTTGAAACTCCCTAGTATGCCGTCTAGGAAAATATGAATAAAATCCTGTATAAAAGGAATAAGATGGCCTTATCTAGACTTTCACATACTAAACCTGTATCTATATACTTGAGACTACATCAAGGAATAAATCCTTTTGAGTACATCATTTAGAAAAGAAATTGAATTATTGGCGCCTTTCTAATGATAACTACCCAAAAAAAAATAAAGTTAGGGTAGAAAAATAACTCACCTAGATATATAAGCAACTAGGTATCCGAGTTGGAATATGTACAAGAGTACAAGAAACATAGTCCAAAATTACGTGCGAAAAATGAAGGCAAATGCTACCTTCAAAGCACATGAAATTATGCAAAAGATCAAAAGATCCTTATAAAACCATGGATAAAAGCATAGAACTCCTTAAATCCATAAAAACCATAGTTGATCATAAAAATCAATGCATACCATCTAATGGACATAAATCATGCCAAAAGAAGCATTAAAATTGGTGGCCAACTCATCAATCCGGAGTATATGAACGTTGTGTTGTTCAAATAAAACTCCAAAGTAAGAAAGTGAAACACATGTGTGTAGCACTCAATAAGAAAACCCTAGACATAAGTGATCTCGGCAGAACCTGATGAGTCCATATAAAACTTGGAAAACATCCAATAAAAATCCACCAAAACAAACCGATCAACTAACCCACCCTCCATGATAGAGGCTTAAGAAATTAAGCACAAACCACACTTAAAAAAGTACAAAATAAATTATCATAGAAAAGTGTCAAAGGTGAAACACACTTTGAACGTAAATTATAGCCATCAAAAGAAATTAAGGAACATATCCAAAAAGACTGGCTAAACAATGGTAAAAAATCATGAATATATCGTTTAGAATTAATCCAAACATAAATATCCATTAATACGAGGTATAATCGTATTAATAATATGCAAATAACTTGCATCTATCTAATGTCAGCACGAGAAAACGTACTTTAATATTCAATAACCCTCGAAAATATTAAATTCTCGAGAAAAAGAGTTATCATGATTTTTTCATAATTTTTTCTAATTTTATAGGGCCTCAAAATATGATAATTTTGAATTCCACCAAACCTATCTTATGGCATTCCAAACCTATATTTTTCTAGAAAATTTTTAGCAATTTAATTTGCCAAAATACCATTGATATTTTAAAAATACCAATTTTTAGGATTTCTAAAAATAATATCTAGAATATTCCTAATTTTTCCTGAGAATCCTATCGTTCACGAAATTTCCAATTCCGCCCGACAATTCTCAAATCCAATGAAATTTTTTAATTTTAATGGATTTTTTAATTTTCTATCAAAAATATATTTTTAAAGGAATTTGAATGGTCACGGGTGCCCGAATGGACACACCACATGCCAAACATTAACCCCACATTTTCTCGAAATTTAAAATAACCTTTGTCTAATTTTTTACTAATTTTTAGGAATTTTTTGAAATTTTTAAATTACCCCGAACGCATTTAGAATACGAACGGTCAAAAAATTTCGGAATTTTGACGGTTTTCCCGGAATACAGAAAGCCAAAAGTTTTGGGAAAATGAAAAGATAAAAAAAAACGGAATGTGAAAGGTCAAAGGTTTCCAGAATACGGAAGGCCAAAAGTTTTTCTGGAATTCAGAAAGCCAAAAGGTTTCGGGAAAACGAAAGCCAAAGGTTTTCCGGAAGATGAAAAGCCAAAAATTTTCAAGAAGAAATTTCCAGGAATTTTCAAAGATTTTTTAACTCAAATCCAGTAATTTCCCACTATTTTCCAGGCTTTTTCCATTGAAATAAATTCAAAAGCTTTTTTTTTGAAATAATAAAAAACTCATTTTTAAAAAAAAAACAAAAAAAAAGAAAATAAGCTTATTAACCCTTTTGATTTTTTTTTTTTGGGGGGGGGGGGGGGGTTCCGCCAACTGCTGTGCGCAGCCCCCCCTCTTGTCGCCCCTGCGCGTAGAGATGTGAGAGAGAGAGGGACTCTCTCTTCTCCCCTTTCTCCTTCCTTTCCTCTCCATTACAATCCTTCTCCTCCAATCTCTTCTCTCTCCCTCTGTTAATCAGAGATATTAACTTAATCTATGATTAAGTTTTTAATTAAACTTTTTTCTAATCATAATTATCATTAATTATGATTAATGTTAAAAAATCATTTAAAGAGATTTTCTCACGTAAAAAAGAAGGAAAAATCAGATTTGAGAGGCAGAGTGAGTCCCACGCACACGGGAGAGCATCTCATGCATCAACACGTTGTCCCCTACTGAATTTCAGTAGAAATTGACAGAAATTTGATCGCATTCCCGTGGAAAAAACCCGCAAAAATGTATAAAAATACATTTTTAATCATAAAAATGCTCAAAAAATTCCTAAAAAATTAGAAAAAAATTCTAAAATTTCTAGAAATTCAGGGAATCCATTCTAACAAAAATATCCACCATAAAATTTATGGTATTTTTGTAAAAAATTCCATTAATGCTTGATTTTAACCATAAAAATAGAGAAAAATAGCATTAACTCTCACAGAATTTCCCCGCAACGTCGATTCATCCATTGAATTGTAGTTACACACGTTCCAATCACCAAATCGATGACCCACGTAAAATTCATCAACACAAATCAATAAAAAATAATATTTTATTAGTAAATATTAAAATTTACTTAAAAAAATCAACAACAATTAACTAGAGATTGCTCTGATACCACTGTTAAAACCCTAAGATCTCTCTAGATAATTGTTATGCATAAACATGCATAAATCAAGCATAAACTCAACCACCCCCGAGCCCAAGGGATGCACACATGAATAATAAATGAAATACATCATACCTCTACCTTGATGTCCCATACCATCAAGAGGTATAACTCCAATCCAATAGCATGTAGCTATAGTGTGAAATGGTAGAAGAGTAGATATGAACCTCTACACAAGAGAGCATAACATAGCCTTGGCCTCAAACCTCCAAGCCCCCGTTGAGTGTGCCCCATACCCCTATTATATAGGAGGGCCCTCAAGTGACTCTTGACTCTCCATTTCCCATGTGTGACCCTTGGATGCCTGACCCTAACCTTAACCCTTAAGGTTAGTCCTAACCCATGCTCCACTAGAACTTGTTCCCATGCTCCATGCTCACAAGCCTAATGTGGGTTAGCCTCCTAGTATATGCACACATAATGTGTATATAA
This sequence comes from Cibotium barometz, assembly GCF_041138505.1. Lineage (NCBI taxonomy): Eukaryota > Viridiplantae > Streptophyta > Polypodiopsida > Cyatheales > Cibotiaceae > Cibotium > Cibotium barometz. The sequence continues at coordinate 2,134,367 of NC_141061.1, forward strand.
CATAGCACACATAATGTACATATAACAGTGTCAAGGTTCCCTTTCATGATAGGGTGGCTATATGCAACACAATATTGAATGCCTATATAATGTTTCTATAACTTATGCTGGACTTTGGTAAAGGGCACTGGCAGAAGATAATCAGACCTGTGAGAGATTTTGTGTGGAGGAATGTTGGGTCCAACAAAAGGCTTTGGCCTGGTTGGCCAAGGACAGAATTTGTATGCCTAAGTTTAAAGGTGGGCTAGGCATTCTTCACCTTCCTTCTCATACTATTGCCATGTTAGTTGTGCTTCTGCCCAAATGTCTTCATCAGAAGGAAATCTGGTCAAAAATGTTTAAAGGAACTGGTAGATTGCTCAACTGTCTATCTTGATGGAGTGTGGCAAGGTCTAAGCTGGAAAGATAAAGTGTTCTCTCATGCCCCTCTCAAAATAGCAGGGTCCCCATTGTGCAGGATGCTGTGTACTAAATGGAAAGAGGTGTTGGGAGCATTAGGGAACTCTTTAATGTGTTTAGGGATATGGTGGACTCATAAGTTTAACCCCCCTTTAGCCCTACAAGACCCCAGAATAGCCAAAAGATTAAACAATAAGGGTTTGGACAAGATTTTAGGATTGCTGGGATGAAGTATCAGTGGGATGGAAGGAGCCTGAGGAGCAGCTGGAGATGGATCTTGCTTTATCCAATAGGGAAGCTTAGCTGGGCAGGCATGTGTTGGAAGAGGTTCAGAAAGGCTGGACATTCACTGCAGTGGATGAATCTTGTTGGACCAAGGATTGGTCTTGATTTAATGGTTCTAAGTTGGATAAAGGCACAACTAGAGTTCTATACAGTGCTTTGAGAGTAAGTGAGGACAATGTCATATCCTAACAGAATATGGAAAGTGAGTTGGAGCTCCAACTGTTGGAGAAGGAACTGGAAGGCAATATGGGAGATGGAGATACCTACTAAATCTCAGGTTTTTCTATGGAGAGTGTGTATGGGAGCTTTTCCCATTGGTTCTAAATTGGTTCAGAGGAAAGTGGATGCTACCCTAGATGTAGGACTGCCTTGGAAGATGGGAAGCATACATTTTGGGATTGCCCTGCTATTAGAGGAGCCTGGGTTAAGATTGGGAAATGGGTCCAGAGCTGTTTAGGGGTCCAATGTCAGTGGGGGGACTGGCTGATTGGCAGATGGATAACTAATAAATGTGATATTTAAGATTATCAGATGTTGTTGTTTATGGGAAATCTCGAACTTAAGAAACTCTATTGTGTTTTAGAAAGCTTGAGATACAAGAATTGATGTTAGTGGATTGATGTATAAATGTATATGTATGTGCTGGTCTATATGTTTGGTTAATAAATTGAGTGGAGCTGAATCGTTTTAGTTGATTCAGTCCCTACAGTCTGCTATCATTTGATCCTTCTCTTTTTGAGATCACCTGCAGACATACTAGGTTGTGCCTAATGATCTAGTGTCATGATTTGCAGGGTCTCAGAAAGTAGAGGGTAAATACTAAGCTAGTCAGATATGGACCTAGAACAAAGAGATGGTACAAGAAGGTCAAGCAAGCAAGTTACATCTTTGTTGCCTTTGTTGAGAATCCAGTGGGGACTAGACCAACAATCAAAATCTGGTTTCAAAAAGGGGAGATGAATGGTGATGTTCTGGAAAAACAGGCTCCTAGGGGTTGCTAAACTGAAGCTTTGGTTGAGGCTTGCATTTTGCTTGGGTATCAGTTGTCTTGGGATGAATCTTCTTTTGTACATCCGACGATGATAGATGGGATTTAATGTGTAGCCTACTTAATGGTGGTTGACTTATCTATTGTTAAAGGCTAACTGTGGGGTTGGAAAGTAAGAAATGTAAAGTTTTTCCTTTCCTTTTTATAATATATATATTATTGGTCCCAAAAAAAAGTTTGCTTTTTGTGTTAATTTTGCATCTTGCATTACATTTCCATTAGGAAAGAAAAATCCACAAAATTTTGAAACCATTAAGCATCTTGTCTTTCAATCCACTCTTCATTAGGATTAGATAGCTTAGCTAAATCCTAAAAGTCCAAAAGACTAGGCAAAGCTTGAAAATTTAGGTACAAAATGCAATTTCAATTCTCTAGAAAAATTAACATAAGAATCCATAGTTGAAGTCATCATGAGCTAACCCTAGAAAACATTTCCTCATGTGTACAAAGTCATCTACTTTATCATGGCCATACACATGAGAAACCATAGTTGAAATCATCATGAGCTAACCCTAGTAAACATTACCCAATGTGTACAAACTCACCTACTTTTATCATGGCCATTCACTCACTGTTACACCATGTATTAGAAAATATTTCCTCATGTGTACAAACTCACCTAAAGTTTTATCATGTGGCCATACACATGAGAAATCATAGTTGAAATCATCATGAGCTAACCCTAGTAAACATTTCCTCACATGTACAAACTCACCTCCTTTAATCATGGCCATTCACTCATTGTTTACATCGTGTATTTTCCACCCTAACTTTTATCTTGGTTATTCATTTTCACTTATAATTTTGTCCTAGCTAATGAATGAGCAATAATTGTAATCATTTTTCATGAAAATCAAGGCAAAACCATGCCATGATAGATGATGGTCTTGTTAATTTTTGAAAGTCCTTCATTCTCTGGGAATCTATGCCTTAGAACCCATTGGGTTCAAGGAGTTTGACACCATCATGAACTAAGGAGTTTCACATTATGCCTTAGACACTGCCAGTGTTGTAGGAGTTGTCTATGTGTCACACTATTGTGAGAAAACATTCCTCACATGTTCAAACTTAGGCTGATCAAAAGTTTTTAAAATTGTGTTGGGGTCCTTTAACGCTATGTGAAATGTGCTTAAAAACGTCCGATTGGGTTAGCGTTTTCTCATCTCAAAGCTTGAAATACGTAAACTAATCTAGAAAAGCAAGTAGATCATGTGGTGTAGGTTTACATGTGCAACCTATATGCCAAATATCTATTAATGATGATAAGGTAAATGAGAAGGGATCTAGCCATGGAAATAGTGCCCATGCAAAAATGGCCATACAAAGAGCCCTTGACTAAGGACAGACAATGCTAGTTCTTCATATCTCAAGGCTAGTGACTACATTTGATGGGAATGGTGATTCTATTAAATACTTCAAAAAGTTTGATCAAGTTTGCAAAGGTTTTGAGAGAATCAATGACCTCACAGAGATCAAAGCTTTAGCCTTGGGAGTGGTTTAGATCTCTAGACATGCTAGCAAAAGCCAGTTTTGAGGTCATGAGATCATCATTTATAGTTGGTTTCTCTCCAAGTGGTGTTTATCATGCTTATCTTTCCCATTGTAAGCCGCTCATGTTGAACGTGTGAAGCTAGCTCGTTTAATGATAAAATGGTGGGTACATCCTGTTGTTTTAGTCCACTAAAACTTTTTATGAGTCTTAAGTGTTCACCCTCCTAAACTATTTGTTGCAATTGAACTAGTGTGTTTTAACCCATGCTTTGATCTTGTGTGGACAAAGAAGGGATTCATCTTTCTGTAACCCATTACCGCCCTGGCACATAGGGCATGTGGAGTGCTAAAGCACAAATGATCTTCCCTTGACCCACCCATTGCAGAGAAGGGAAAGGAAAGGATAGAGAAAACCATGTGTTTCCCTTATTTCTCACATATTTTCCCAAAAATAGTTCTATTTTTATAACTTGCATCTTCTTTGATTTCACTAGAAGAAAATACACTAAGCAAAACTTAATCTTAAGAGAAAGTATTTGAAGCAAAAAGAGAGATAGAGAATACCTTTGAGTTACTTTCTATGAGTCTTAAGTGTTCACCATCACAAACCATGTGTTTGCAATTGAACCAGTGTGTTTTAACTCGTGCTTTGAACTTGTGGAAAAAACCATGTGTTTTTCTTATTTTTTCAAAAATAATTCTAATTTCCTAACTTGTGTCTTCTTGGGTGTTGATTCAGCTAGGTGCAGCCATCTATCCCATGAAGCTTGGTTGTCATAACAATAGTGTCTCAAATAGATTTCAAGCCACTTGTTCACCATCTTGGTTTGGCCATCCATTTGGGGATGATAAGCTATACTTGGGGTGAGTGTAGTCCCCATGGAATCAAAGACACTCTTCCAAAAATGGCTCATGAACTTGACATCCCTATCGCTTACCACTTGCTTAGCCATTCCATGCAACCTAAACACATGCTCCATAAATTGTTGAGCCACCATAGAAGCTGTATATTGCACCTTTGTGGGTATGAAATGAAAGATGCATAAAGGATTTAATTTTATTTCAAAAGTTTTATTTTCCTTAAATTTGAATTATGCATAAATAGATGCGTAAAGAATCTTTATAAAAAAAATTTAGGATCCTCTTAAATTCTATGTTTAAATTCTGTGAATAGAGGTGATGAGATGTGAGGTGAATAGATGTGATGAGATAAGTTGTAAATCACATAGATGTGATGTGAATAGAAGTGATGAGAATATGAGATGAATAGATGTGATGAGATGTGATGTGATGAGATGTGATACGAATTAGATAAATGTGAATGAATGGATGAGATGTGATGTCATGTGAATTAGAATGTAAATGAATGATATGAGATGTGAGTGAATGATATGAGATGTGAGTGAATGTATGTGATGATAAAGGATGTGAATGTGTATGTGAGGAATGGATGTGAATGTGTATGCGAAGAATGGATGTGAATGAATATGTGAAAGAATGGATGTGGATGTATGTGAAAGAATGGATATAGATGTGTATGTGAAAGAATGGATGCGATGTAAAGCTATAAGTAATATTTGGCCTTTGTAGATCTCTCTCTCTCTTTGTGTGTGTGTGTGTGTGCAGTGATCACCTTTGATATACCACCAGAGTAGTTAATTGTAATGAAGGGGGCTTGGTCTTGGGACTGAGTTAGAGCTTGAGGCATGGTTTGGACATAAGGGAAGCCCATGGGCATGGATATGGGGCAAGTGTGGGGGCCCAACATTAATAAAGTGTAAAAAGGTAGGCAAGTATATAAGTGAACAAATTGTAATTAGGGTCAACTAATCATTTTACTAATCAAATCATACTTTCTTGGAGCTTCAACTTCCATGGCTATGATGGTACTCCCTTGAGTGCATGTGGTACTCCATTATGAGTGCATTTCTTTCTCTCTCTCTCTCTCTCTCTCTCTCTCTCTCTCTCTCTCTCTCTCTCTCTCTCTCTCTCTCTCTCTCTCTCTCTCTCTCCATCACTATAGTGATACATAAGTAAACAAATTGTAATTAGGATCAACTAATCATTTTACTAATAAAATCATACTTTCTTGGAGCTTCAAGCTTCCATGGCTATGGTGGTACTCCCTTGAGTGCATGTGGTACTCCATTATGAGTGCATTTCTTTCTCTCTCTCTCTCTCTCTCTCTCTCTCTCTCTCTCTCTCTCTCTCTCTCTCCATCACTACAATGGTATCAGAGCCATGTCTTTGATCCATTTCCACCTTAGTTTCAAGAAAAATTGAGGAATTCTTGGATTTCTTGATTTTCTTGATAAAGAAATGGAACATGATGATTTTGTTGAGGGGAATTGATCTTGCTTGAGTGGAATTAATCTTTTGATTCACCCTTTTCCTAAGCTTTTGGTGTCATGGAGGACAGAGGACCAGATTTTGAGGGATTCACCCCTAATTTTTAATCTTGGGACCAAAATTGGGGACCATGGGAGTTTGTGTCATTGACCAAATGGAGTATATTCTCTGATGTTACATTTATTATCTTCTTTTCATTTCGAGTCTTCTTACCATGGTTACGTCGCACCCACTTAGTAGAGGTTTTTAGTTTCCTTTGGCATTGCTTAAAAGCATGCAATATTCGTTGAGTCTTCTCATTATCTTCTCTTACCTCAAATTGTTGAGGTCTTGAATACTCTGCATGATGGCTTCTATCCTCAACGTCCATGGAACACCTCACAATTTCCCCCTCGTTATCCATACTGTACATCATTATTAAGAAATATATTAATGAAATATTATTTAAATTTTATTTAATCTAGAAGAAATTATGGATTATGAAAATAATCCAAACGGTGAGTACTTAGAGCCCAAAGTTACAAAAAGATAATACTGTCATAAGCATTACAAAAGGATCATAACATCAACTCCTAATCGGTGAACCAAATGAATAATTACATTCCACGTGTTTGCAACTCATTTTGGTAAGTAAAGGACCATCATTATCATTAGAGTACTTAGAGCCCAAAGTTACAAAAAAATAATAGTGTCATAAGCATTACAAAAGGATCATAAGATCAACTTCCTAATTAGTGAACCAAATGAGTAATTATATTCCACGTGTTTGCAATCTCTACGACTCATTTTGGTAAGTAAAGTCCCAAACCTATTCAATGTTACTTTAAGGATTGATACTTCCATTCCAAGCCTATCAATATGGGCACTTAACTTGTCTTGTTGCTCTTTTATAGCATCAATTGTCTTTCGACAACCAATATCACAAAGGTGTGCTTCTCCGAAAGCACCACATTTATCCATTATGCAGAGGTAGGTAGCTTCGACAATATCCTTGATCTTGTGATTGCCACTTATAATGGCAGAAATTGATTCTCGAGTTGAACTGCTCTCCCCACTTCCATGATTTCTTATGCACTGACCAAGACCAGAATCAAGCTCTCCACATTTAACACATGGGAGTTTGTGTCATTGACCAAATGGACTATATTCTCTGATGTTACATTTATTATCTTCTTTTCGTTTCGAGTCTTCTTACCATGGTTACGTCGCACCCACTTAGTAGAGGTTTTTAGTTTCCTTTGGCATTGCTTAAAAGCATGCAATATTCGTTGAGTCTTCTCATTATCTTCTCTTACCTCAAATTGTTGAGGTCTTGAATACTCTGCATGATGGCTTCTATCCTCAACGTCCATGGAACACCTCACAATTTCCCCCTCGTTATCCATACTGTACATCATTATTAAGAAATATATTAATGAAATATTATTTAAATTTTATTTAATCTAGAAGAAATTATGGATTATGAAAATAATCCAAACGGTGAATCACAAACTAAATCACACGTATGTAGAATAGATTAAGACCTAACTACGCTCAAGTGAATGAATGGTTAAAAGGTATCTACATAAATATATATATATATATATATATATATATATATATATATATATATGTATGTATGTATGTATGTATGTATGTATGTATGTATGTATGCATATGCATATGCATATACATATATATATACATATGTATATATATTTGTATATGTATATGTATATGTATATGCATATACATACATATATATATATGTGTATGTATTTGTATATATATCTATATATGTCTGAAGGCAGTTCACCTAATTTTAGCTTTTAGGAAACTCATTTAAGAAGATGGATGAGAGTGCGGGCTCAAGGGATTCACCTAGGAATATGTAAAATATCATGTGAGTTAAACAAAAGGAGCTTACAATTTCATCGACTTACATAAAGTTTTACATACATCCTCGATTTTTTAAATACAAAGAATGAAAAAAGTTGTAAGTTTAACCGTAGTTTATTACCTTGAAGTTAACAAAATGGGTATATTTAAAACATCAAGCTTCATAGAAACTACTCCTTTAGTGAACTCCCTTACACTTATTGTGAGAACCACTCTCTTTGTCTCAACAACATTCATGTTCCCCATGTAGAGGACACATATTGTTTGAACAACATGCATGTTCCCCATGTAGAGGACACATATTGTGTCAACTTTCATAAAGAAATCTGTTCTTGAAAGCATTCATGTCAAAAATTCGAGCATAAGAGGTATGACGAGCAATGCTCTCTGGGTCACCAACACCAAGAAGCCTTTCAACATACACGCCGATCATCATGCAGGTTAAGGGACCAATTGCAAGGCAATAGCCGTCAATGCAGAAGGGATTTGGTCCCATGGGCTTCTCAGGTATCACAACAAAAACCAAGGCAGTGATCGATCGTTTCCTTCTGGCCATGGCGAAGGGGCTGCGTTGGCCGCACCATTGACATCGAGCCGTTCATGAATAGCCTCCTCTCCCATCCATGAATGCATCGAGTTCAAGGTAACAGCGCAGTACCAGTTCTGGTTTGCAGCACATTTTTGTGTGCGTTTTAAAACCTTCTTCTGCCTCCTACTGTCAAATTATAAAACCAAGCCAGACACGGCATTGCTTACTTATCAAATTATACCTCCTTCTGCATGCTTGCCTTCAAAGTTGGCCACCTCGATGCACACTCTACTACAGAGGCCATGGCGAAGGGGCTGTTGTTGGCCGCACCGTTAACATCGAGCCGTTCATGTGAATAGCCTCCTCTCCCATCCATGAATGCATCGAGTTCAAGGTAACAGTGCAATACCAGTTCTGGTTTGCAGTGCATTTTTGTGTGTGTTTTAAAACCTTCTTTTGCCTCCTACTATCAAATTATACCTCCTTTTGCATGCTTGCCTTCAAAGCTGGCCACCTCGATGCACACTCTGCAGAGGCTATCCTAGTTCTGGGCTTGGTTTGCAACGCAGACAGGGGGTGAGGCCTTCAGTCAATTAACACAGTTGCACAGCTGAGCGACGGGAGATGCCACACAGCCTTTAGAGAGACGCACACCGATGATGTGGATTGGAGCAGGTGAACTTGGAGGTGGACCGCAGGCGTGAAGTGCAAGCGTGATCACACTTTTGGCTGGAGTGCATATTTTCAAAAACAAAGCACCTCTGTATTCTGCGCTAATTAACAAAATGGGTATTTTTAAAACATCAAGCTTCATAGATCAAAGAGTTTTAAACTACTCCTTTAGTGAACTCCCTTACACTTATCGTGAGAACCACTCTCTTTGTCTCAACAACATGCATGTTCCCCATGTAGAGGACACACATTGTTTGAACAACATGCATGTTCCCCATGTAGAGGACACATATTGTGTCAACTTTCATAAAGAAATCTGTTCTTGAAGGTGTTCATGTCAATAGTTCGAGCATAAGAGGTATGAGGGGCAATGCTCTCTGGGTCACCAACACCAAGAAGCCTTTCAACATACACACCGATCATCATGCAGGTCGCAGAATCAATTGCAACCGTCAATGCAGGGATTTGGTCCCATGGGCTTCTTAGGTATCACAACAAAAACCAAGGCAGTGATCGATCGTTTCCTTCTGGCCATGGCGAAGGGGCTGCGTTGGCCGCACCGTTGACATCGAGCCATTCATGATGAATAGCCTCCTCTCCCATTCATGAATGCATCGAGTTCAAGGTAACAGTGCAGTACCAGTTCTGGTTTGCAGTGCATTTTTGTGTGCATTTTAAAACTTTCTTTTGCCTCCTACTGTCAAATTATAAAACCAAGCCAAACACGGCATTGCTTACTTATCAAATTATACCATGCTTGCCTTCAAAACTGGCCACCTCGATGCACACTCTGCAGAGGCCATGGAGAAGGGGCTGCCGTTGGCCACACCGTTGACATCGAGCCGTTCATGAATAGCCTCCTCTCCCATCCATGAATGCATCGAGTTCAAGGTAACAGTGCAGTACCAGTTCTGGTTTGCAGTGCATTTTTGTGTGTGCTTTAAAACCTTTTTCTGCCTCCTAGTGTCAAATTATACCTCCTTTTGCATGCTTGCCTTCAAAGCTGGCCACCTCGATGCACACTCTGCAGAGGCTATCCCAGTTCTGGGCTTGGTTTGCAACACAGACGGGGGGTGAGGCCTTCAGTCAATTAACATAGTTGCACAGCTGAGCGACGGGAGATGCCACACAGCCTTTAGAGAGACGCACATCGATGATGTGTCACGTGGTTGGACGGCTATGCGCTCATATTAGCATCACCATTATACGTGTACGGACTATAGAATGTGGACGTGGACTGGAGCAGGTAAACATGGAGGTGGACCGCAGGCGTGAAGTGCAAGCGTGATCACACTTTTGGCTAGAGCATATTTTCAAAAACAAAGCACCTCTGTATTTTGCGCTAATTAACCCTCCTTTTGAATTAACCCCGCTTTTGGCTGGCCACGTGGAGGGAGGGGGATTTGTGGTTAATCTTGTATAGATATAGATAGATATATATAATACATTTTGTTTGAAATCTTTAGGTAGTCCTATATATATATATATATATATATATATATATTCTATATAAATAAATCTTTTATTTAAAACAAAACAATCCAAATCTTATACACACACACACACACACATATATATAACACTCATGTATACAATTGGACCTATAATTAGTAATTATAGGTTGTCAGATATGATAATGCTTTTTTATTGATGCACAAATTTAAAACAAAACAAATCATTCTACGCTCTCCCTTTATCTTGTATACACTTTGTTTATATAATACATTTTGTATATATAAAAAGACCTTGAGCAAAATAAAAGACCTTGAGCAATGAAGCACTTGGAGGAGGCAAAGTCAGTCGAGGAGCTCGAGGAGGCGAAAGCACGATGACATGGAGCTCAAAGCTGACAAACTGAGGTGCTTGGCATACATAGAATAACCAAAATTTTTAAAAATCTGAAGGCTAGCCAAAATGCAACCACTTTTTCTCAATCATTTTTTTATTAAAAAAACCCAAATTATTCTACACTTCTCTCTCTCTCTCTCTCTCTCTCTCTCTCTCTCTCTCTCTCTCTCTCTCTCTCTCTCTATCTATCTATCTATATATATATATATATAACAAAACAAATCATTTTTTATTTAAAAAGTTTAAAATCATTTTACAAAATACACTTTTAGAACTTTTAGGAAACTAAATTAAAAAGATGGATGAAAATAAGTCTGAGGAATATGTAAAATATCATGTGCGTTAAATAAAAGGGGCTTACAATTTCATATATATATATATGCCCTTCAATTTCTAGTTTTAGTTTTATTGGTATTGATACACACACACACACACACACACACACACAACCCGTAAAAACTGCTATGCTCGTAATCACCCAACCAATGCACGGGTGCAATACACACACACACACTCTCTCTCTACAATTCGACCTTAATTAGTAATTATAGGTCGTCAGATATGATAATGCTTTTTTATTGATGTGCAAATTAATAATTTTGTTTGCACGTGCTGACACATGCTAGTGTTGCACTCAGTGCCGGTACTAACTTAAGCTCACCCTTATTACTATTTACAACGACCGTATCCACGGACCTCACGGTTGGTCTCTTATTAGTATCTTTGATTAGCCTACAATTAGCTACAGGAATCCAAATTATGCTTTCCAGTAGTTGTTGATTAGCTGCAGGGATCCATTGCCTGCTTACAATTAAGCTTTCAATTAACAGATGCGTATACTTATCATCGTTATGCTTAAACCCATTGAATGCCTAGCTCGCTTTCACCTTTAGAAGCTTGCTAATCCTTCATTAATTAGAGATCAAATTTGTGCATGCAGATTAAATCTATTTGTGAAAATTGGGCCACCCTAGCTCCTCGTTAAGGACTCTCAAGCTAGGTGCCAGCTACTAGTGGACACGCATCTGCCCGCAGGGGCTCAACAGCAGCCAGATTTGTGTGCCACTGTGCTATGGGCGCATCTCGTAGGTGTTGGTGCTGGCTACGTACCACTCACACACCTGGGCCCGGCACCAGTGGATCCCACACAAACTACTGTGCCACGGACTCGTGCAATTACGGACTCGCACATGCGTACGTGTCGCCATCCCTGCGAATGCACGCCGCCCACACAACTCACTAGTCCGGTCGCCTCTCAAACGGCTCCGCCCCTGGGCCATGCATACGTGTTGCCATCCCTATGATCTCCCTCCACTGTATTGTCAATGCACGCCTCCCGCGACTCCGCCCATTGGGCCACCACCAAGCGTGTGCTAAGGCCTATTGCTGGTGTTTACATAACAGTACAAACTGTGGAGGTAGAGCTCGAGGCAACCTGGAGGTGATGAACGATTGGAATGGTAGGCAAGGTGAAGTGCTGCACGTGATCCTGAGGTGATGACCACTGGAATAGCAGGCGAGGTGAAGCGCTGCACGCGAGACTGGAACAGCAGGCGAAATGTGACTGGACCCGGTGAACCGAAAGGTGGAGCCCAAGCGCGAAACTCAAGCGTGAACTTCACGTAAAGGGAGGAACGCAGGAATTTGAATTAACCCCACCTCCTTTGCCCACATGGAGGGAGGTGGGGTTGTCCTAATCCTGTATAGATATATGGCACCAAAATGTTTTTTGTATTTTCATTAAATATATTTGTGAGATTTTCAAGCATAAGAATATTTTTTAAAGGTTTCGTTTTAGTTTGTAATGATTAATGCTTGAAAAAGTTAATGAAATGATGACTCTTCATATTTATTACATATTAACCCCATGGACAACCAAAAAGGAGAGAAAAGAGAAATCTTGGATTTCTAAATGTTAACCACTCTGGTTAACATTACCTTTTGTGTCGCTACATTCTTTGTAATCTATCTTTTGTAACCGTGCAATGCGCTTATCGTGCGTCGTATAAGAGACATGGGATGACTGAGCTTACGGCTTGTGTAATGCTGGTCATAAGGAATAGTTGTACATCAAGCTAAAGAGACTAGGAAGACTAGTTTTGGGCCCCCAATTGTAAATGGGTGGCCGGCCATTGTAACTATGAGCTCTTCTCTATAAGTCATTTTATGGAATATGAAAAGGGACAATCCCATTTGTCTCATTTGATCTTGCCTCTTCTCTCTCTCTCTCTCTCTCTCTCTCATTTGATCTTGTGGATGCATGTTAGCTTGTGTTCTTGCTTGCTTGCATGTTAGCTTGTGTTCTTGCTTGCATGTTTGATTGTCGATGTATGTAAGTAGGGATGGTAATGCTCTCATTTCTCTTCTTCTCTACCCTCTATCTACCAAGTCCCTTTTGCATGCTAGTTGCATGAGGTGAAGGTTGAGCTCCCCAGAGCTCCCTCCTCCTTGCTCTCTACCTAGCAATTGGATCTCTTCTTGGGTGACACAAGAAGAGGTGGAGTGAGCCCCTAGCGGCTTCACATATTGAGGAGTTAACCCTCTTAGGGTTGGCTTAGTGCAACTCTCTGGACTCGACCCTTGCATGTATCTCTCTTCTCTTCTCTTTCCTTCTTGTGTGCAAGAAAGCATGTTCTCCTTAACATCTTTAGCGCCGCTACCAAAGAATGCATTTGGCTTAGGTCCTCCACTCTATTCATTTGATAGTGTCTTTGATTGGCCTAGTTAGAGTGTAAATCCACCAGTTGGTTGTTTGATTTTATGTTTATTTTTGTTTTTTATGGCGATTACCCGGAGCATTGAAGGTTAATTGAGCATCGAAGCATTGAAATCTTCACTGAGTACAGGAGAAGCAAGTAATTGAAATCTTCACTGAGTACAGGAGAAGCAAGTAATTGAAATCTTCATTGAGTACAGGAGAAGCAAGTAATTGAAATCTTCACCGAGTACAGGAGAAGCAAGTAATTGCTTTCACATTGCCCTTAACATTCATGCAAAACCTTGATTTTTTGTTCTTTTTTCTTCAAGTCTGCATCTTAGTTTAATCTACAAATTAATCTTAATTAGTAAGCTTTAATTATGCATTGTAGGCACCAAAAGATAGCTAGAGACTAGCTCTAGCTCTCTATTGAATCAAAAACACAAAAAATCAACACCTGAAACGAATTGATTGGTTGGGGGCTTCACTTCTAGAAAAAGAAGCAAGCTAATCTTTGAGGTAAGAATGAATTTTATGGTTTTTTGTTAAATTTTCTCAAATGACTTCTCTTCTCCATCCCTCTCAAGCTTGAGAAGTTTTCTAATTGATTGTTTAAAATTCAAATCAAGCTTTCCCTAAGAATTTTAATGTGTAATCAAGACAAAGTTAATTTTTATGCTTATTTAGAATGCTTTCTTATGTATATGATTTAAATTCATAGTTTAGATTTAAGCTTAAGAATAGATTTTCTATCATATTTGCATTACAATGTTTTATTCTTTTAAGAAAAATTAAAAATTATCAGTATTAAAAAATAATACATATCTTATTTTTATGCATAATGCTAAAACAGGACTTCCTACCATATTCTAGGATTGGAAATCCTATGCAAAAAGAATTATTTTCATCATATTCATGTGAAATGAAGTTTTAGTATTTATGCATAAATATTTAATTAAAAGAAAAGAGAATTTTTTGGTAAATTTATTTTTATGCAAAAAGAGGAATTCCTATGATAATTGAGACCAAGTAATTAAATAGTAAAAGAGGAATTTTTTGGCATATTTATTATAATGGATATTTTTATTTTATTTAAAAAAAGAAATTTTAGATAAATTTATTATATGCATAAGAAATTTTTAAATGATAAAAGAGGAATTCCTATGACATTTGGAATTCAATCATTTAAATGCAAAAAGAGGAATTTTAAGCATATTCAAAAGAATGGATATTTGTATTCAATTTAAAAGAAGAATTTTAATGGTATTTTAAGTAGAGAAAGGTTTAAATTAAATTTTGGTGAGACAAAGGAGGAATTTTCACCATAATTCCACCTAGAAACTTAGGGTTGATAATTAAATTGGTAGAAACAATATTCTTAGATATTTTAGGTGGATGAATCACCAAATTGATATTTACCCAAAATTTGATTAATGAAAGAAGATTATTTTTATAAAAACCCGATATTCTCATATATATAATCATTTCTTAATCTATTATGGTGAGGAAGGAATGAAATTCATAAAGTTAAAATTTTCCTTATGGTTAGAAGTTGAGTAGATTTTTATCTAATGAAAATCCTTAGGAATCAAAGTTAGAAGTAAACCGAATAATTTTGGTTAGACCACGAGTGTGAGAGGGGTGGCCAGTAAACTACTTGCCCATCTCTCGAATCTGAACCAAGCAAAAACCTCGTGACCAATTCCAATTCTTGACACAAAGAATAGACTACTGTTGAATTAGCGTAGTTTTTCGTTAACCGAAATCACCAATAATCTAGTTGAAAATTCAGTCAAATGATGGGTAGATTACCCTGATGAGAGATCAATGACTCTCATTAAGAAAATATGGATTAATGAAAAAGGGTTTTGTGAAACCAATCTCTATTGGGAATTCTACTTGCATAGAACCTCTGTTTTCTTTTAAAGGATTGTATTATGCTAGAATGCTGGAGAAAGCATTTGGTATGTGTTTAACTAAGAAGAGACTCGTTGTGTTGTGAGAGTTGGCAGGGAGTCGTCGAAGGACGTTACTCCACAGCAAAACCTACCGAGGACTTGACCAGCCTCCTTGGTATGGTTAAAATGGTGCGCTTTCGGTATGATGGGCGAGGGCCGACGAAGCGGTCCCTGAGTGAAGTGCTAGGACACCTAAGTAGGATCCTAGAGGATTTTGATCGAGTGATGCTGCGCACGGGCTCGGGGTTGCTACTAGGAAACTCATACGTACGTCGAGGAAGATACATATGAACCAAAAAGAATGACTTTTGTGAATTGAATTTTTATATTGGATCTCGTTGGTTGACCAGCTGGTCTTCAACGGAGAGTTCGGATGATATATTTTGTAAAACAATGGAATCAATATTTTGGAGGATTATGATCAGTAATACTGTGATTTCATTGAAAGATTATTTTAAAAACAGCCGAATCTGTTACAATGGCAATTTCATATTGAGGAGGTGTGTAAGTGGTATGACTACCTTGAATTTTGCTTGAAACACTGGCTAGGGGGCCTGGGAACTCTTTTCCTTGGTACTCGGGCAAAACACAACCAAAAGTTTATAAAGGAATCCCACCAATATAGGGGTTGGGTGGTTGGCTAACCCATGGGCCGGTTGGATCGGGGGATTTCTGGCGATACAAATAGTTATGATTAAGTTACGATAGTTAGAATAAGTCCTAGGAAGGCCCTTGTTCTGTGGAAGGGAATCAATGGCTGTGCCTTACTAAAGGAGGAAAAAAGTGGTGATTCTATGGACTAGGTGCAAGTCTCTTCCTTGATCTGACCATGTGACTTTCGGGTTTGGTCGGATCAGTTTGGTTAGTTAAGACTTTAACTCGATAGATCAATTCTCCTGTTGGATAATTTTCTTGGTGGAATCGCCCGTGCCTTTCGGGCGAGGGAAGTTTTTCCGGGCTTGATTTCGGAGGAGCTGCCAAGCTAGTCTCTTGTCCGGATATCCGTGGGGGGCAAGGCCTCAAGTGTGGATCCCTACCCTGTGCGAGAGGCTAACGCCGCTTCCGCCGCAAGCTCCCTCTCGAAGGGGGCATCTTGGAGGGGGCAGGGGTCTCATAGATCCGGCCAACTCCAAGGACGGACCTACGTTAGGGAGGTGGCTATGTTGACCACTTTGGTTAACATTACCTTTTTCATGGCTACACTCTTTGTAATCTATTTTGTGTAACCGTGCAATGCGCTTATTGTATAAGAGACATGGGATGACCAAGCTTACAGCTTGTGCAATGCTGGTCATGAGGAATAGTTGTCCATAGAGCTAAAGAGACTAGGAAGACTAGTTTTGGGCCCCCAATTGTAAATGGGCGGCCAACCATTGTAACTATGAGCTCTTCTATATAAGTCATTTTATGGAATATGAAAAGGGACAATCCCATTTGTCTCAGTTGAGCTTGCCTCTTCTCTCTGTGTGTCATTTGAGCAAGTTGTGGATGCATGTTATTTTGTGTTCTTGCTTTCTTGCATGTTTTATTGTCGGTGTATGTAAGTAGGGATGGTAATGCTCTCATTTCTCTTCTTTTGTACCCTCTCTTTGCTATCTACCAATGGATGCTAGTTTCATGAGGTGAAGGTTGACCTCTCTCCATAGCTCCCTCCTTCTTGCTCTCTACCTAGCCATTAGATCTCTTCTTGGGTGACACAAGAAGAGGTGGAGTGAGTCCCTAGTGGCTTCACATCGAGGAGGTAACCCTCTTAGGGTTGGCTAAGTGCAACTCTCTAGACTCGACCCTTGCATGTATCTCTCTTCTCTCCTCTTTCCCTCTTGTGTGTGCAAGGAATCATGTTATCCTTAACACTAAAAAATAAGAGGAAAAAATTCCTTCGATTAACCCTTTGTATTCTGGCTTCCATTCCTTTTTGAATGTCTTTTACATACCACAGCAACGCGCGGGTTGAGTACTAGTGTTTTCTATTTGCATACGTTTACCTCTCCATGTCATCTCTATTTAAGTCGTCTCTATTTAAGTCAATGAAATGATGATCCCCCATATGCTTTCTATTTGCATGCATTTACCTTTCCATGTCATTTCTATTTGCATACATTCACCCATACACTTTCTACTTAATGTCTCACAATTCTCTACAAAAGGCCATAAAGGGCTTATTTGATGAGTAAAGGGAGGGCGAGAGAGAAGGAAGAGAGGCAGGGGTGGCCATGGGGGAGCTCATGCCTAATGTTGTATTAATTAAATGCCACGTCAGTGGCATTTAATTAATACAGTACAAAATTTTTGCATGAATATCAACGAGTCCTCAATCAATGTGCTAGGCATAAAAAATAAAATGTTCATGCCTTTGCTTACATAATAAATAAAACGTTCACGAATTGGCTTATGTGTGGGTGCACTTGCCATGTGCCCCACTCTCCTTAGTAATTTAATAGATAATATAAAATATATTCATGGACCTGCACATGGCATTGTTGTGCCATAGAATGCATGTCCTTATACCTATGTGTGTATGTATCTCTCTCTATATTTCTCACATGTATGTACACCTCTCTCTCTCTCTACACACACACACACACACACACACACATAAAAGATTTATAATTATATTCATATATTTCACGTAGAACACACACATACACACACACACACTCTCTCTCTTTTTTGTAATAGAAGATATATTACCAAAACTTACTTTACAAATGACCACATGGCCACCATGTGATGTACTAGCTTTCCCTCACTAACGACTCCAAACCCCAGGTGTATCTCGAAGTACCCTCATCCAATATATAGCCGTTTCATTCTCCACCAAATGAGCTGACCGCAAGGAAAAGACTAGCCCTTTTATTCAACCTATGTGAGTTGTAATACAAACTTTTGCATCAAATATGAAGGTATTCCTAGTTAACCAAATCCACAAACCTATTCACCTAAAATCATTAAAGAAAACTGAATGTTTTGGGTTATCCGGCCCATTCAAAATCTTACAAAAAATTAGTCTTTAACCTTTACAAGCCTATCTGTCAAATGGAGTCCATAAACGAGAAAGGAAATCCCACACCTTCTTTGGCACCGGACATGAAATGAAAAGATACGGGCATGTTTCCAAGCATGTAGGACAAAACACACAATTACCAGAAGCAATCGGCTGCTTTCGCAACTAGTCTTCCAATGGTAGGCCTCCATGCGCCATAGAAACACCTTCCCTTGATATGGAATCTTAGACCACCAGCCCTATAAGATTACTTCCTTCCACCAGGACCTACTCTTCATGATGTTCCATACCCTATTAGTCTTCTGAGTGATCCAGCACTTATCTTCCACCATCATATGATACACTTAATTTGTTGTATGCTATGGAAAATGTCTTGAGGCTTTCTAAATGCCCAATCTAACCAAGATTACTGATCCTCCAACTAAGAAATATCACCAAATAGTGTAAGTGTTGCCCTCATCTTCTCCCATAGTTGTACATATCCACGTGGAACCCAAAAATATTGACAGATTTTTTGAAAAGACAATAAGAAACCTCTACATGGAAACAAAGCATCCAAATTTCTCACTAGTCCTAATCGAGCCATTCTATTGAATTTTGGCCACTCAACAAGTTTGTTAGGCCACTCCAAAAATCATGAAGAAGCCAACACCTCATCTGCCATAAAGATCAATTACAACCGCCGATCTGAAGGCTTCTATTTAGTGTGTACCAACACCTTCTTCCATGAGATCATCAAATGAGAAAGGAGAGGTGAAGCCACCACTCGAACCTATTGGGAACCATTCACTACATCCCACCATGTACCATCAATCTTGGTATTACCATGCACAAGTGTGACCTCCTCTATGAGGGCCTTAGCCATTATCACCCATGGCTCTTGAGATACACACATATTTTGCAATAAAGGCCATCTCCTACCATATGTAATCTGACATCTAATAGGTCTACCCATCCACTCCTCTTCGAAGAAGTAACATATTCCCAAGAAATCCACATCTGCCCTCCATATCATAAATCTAATTGGCTATTGTACCTGATTGGCTATTGTATCTGATGCAAATCTTTGCTTGTCCATGGAAATAAAGGCAAGAAAAAAGATATCATGCTAATCATAATGGATTGTACCACTTTGAGCCAAACATGCATAGGCCAACCCCAAGATTTCCAATACACAAACTTATTATTTATCCTTGTAGAAATCCATGCTAACAAAGCCTATCAATCAACATCAACTCTAATCGGATAACCCAAGTGGCATGTGATGCATCCCCTTTGTATGACCTACCCATTCCATCCCAAACCAAGCAAATTTCTCTCGATACAACTTATGAGAGCAGATTTTTGCATATTAATGTATAACCTTCTTGAAGCAAGACCAAAAGTGTCCCAAACAGCCATAGCCTTTTGAACATTATCTCTTTGAGCCTTAAGAAACATGAAAGAAAATTTGCCCAATGCATGGCCGACCATCTGATCTCTGCTTTGGAAGTGTAAGCCCTACAACACTGTCCTCCTCTGCTAGCTTATCCAATTAAGATAAGATTGGATGTGTAACAATTACAAACAAGAGAGAGCTAAGTGGGAATCCTTGTGTGATTGATCTCATCAAATGAATGGGCTAAATCACCCCACCATTAATCATAAGCCTAGCCACTATATGTTGGCTCATAGTATAAATCAAAGAAGACATGCGAGGGCCAAATCCCATGGCTTGCATAAGCTACGAAAGAAAAGACTAACTAATGTGATCATAAGACTTTTCAATGTCTAGTTGAATCATAACCACACCGCCTTGAAGCCCTTACATAATTAATTCCAATTGTACATTCAATATATTATGCAAAATATTTTGACCTTTAATAAATCCATATTGCCTTAGATGAATCAAAGTAGGAAGAAATTGCTGCAACCTGCTGGCCAAGACCTTTACAAAATCTTAAACATGGCCCCCATCAATGTGATTGGTCTCCATTGATGTAGATTAACTAGGGATGGAACTTTAGGTAATAAACACACAAGCCCATTATTCTAACTCGCATTAATGATACCTATATTCCAAACCTCTTGAAAAATAGAAGCGAGAGGGGCTTTCAACTCATCAACATACTTCGTAAAACTCATTGGAGGGAGCCCATCCCATCCTGGACTTTTCCCTTTAGGCAAATTCTTCAACACATCTTCCATCTCATCCTCAGAAATATCTCTTTCCAATTCATTTGTAGAAACATCTAATACTTGGTAACAAACCAAGTGAAACAAAGACTCTCTAGCTACAATGACATCACAAGATATGACTTCCCGCGGACCCAACAAATGGCAATAAAAGTCCATACACATATCTAGAACACAAGAAGGATCTGTAATCAATACTCTTTGCCTATCTTGCATCCTGAAAATATTCTCACATGCATGCTTTTACTGTAAACAAGCAAAGAACATATATGACTGACAATTATAATCCACTAGGGCTCCATTTGAGCCATAAGTTTATATCTCACATATTGATTCTCATGCAATGCTACAACCCAATGGGATAAACAATCAATAGCTATCTTAATGTCAGGGGAAGAACCGTTCTCTTGAACCACTTGGTTCAAATTAACCAATGATGATTTGAGGTTTCGCAACTTCTCCATAAAATATGATGCATTATGAATCCTATACTGGCAAGCAAGCTTTTAATTATTGAACATACAACACTCCTAAGCTGACACCCCAACAGAGATTACATGGCCTCAAAAGTTTTGTAACACTTACAATAACAAAAACTGATGGAAAATAATATGCCCCAAGAAAGTCTAGTTAACCTTAAGAGGAGACTTTCCCAATAATGGCCTATAAGAGGCCTATAAGCATCCATAGAATGCTATATATCTCCAATACCAAAGGGAAATGATCTAAAAATTATGATTATATTCCACCTACATGGATAATATCTATGAGACCATAAGGTGCTAGCTTGTGCAACTTCCTGGATATAGACCCTAGTCGGCTAACTATAGGCCTAGCCGTCCATGTTAGTCCAAACTCCCTTGAACCACCCAACTCCCCCTAGCCTTACCCTTGTCCTGAAATTACTCCCCTATTTTGGAAGAGTTTTCATCCTCGAAAATAAAGGTAGGATATCAAGTCTTGAGAGTACTAATGTCTCCCAAGTAGAACCTTCTTGCGGTCTATCCTTCCACTTAACTAGATACTGTTGTCTAATTCTGTGTGATGTGACGAGTTCATTTTTCTTGAAAATCTAAGATGTTCTCTGGCTCATGTGGTAAAATCGGAGGCTTAATTAAATCTGCAAGAACACTTGTGCATCTTCACCTAGTTGTTTCCACAAACGACAAACATGAAAAATTGGGTTAACCTAGGGAATGTTCTGGCAGAGCTAACTTGTAGGCAGCTTCACCTACACGCTTAAGTATTGTGAAAGGTCCACAATACTTAGACAATAACTTTGGCACTTTGCCGATCCTCAAAGTTTCCAAACTCAGGGGAACCTTGAGAAATACTTGGTCACCTTTTTCAAATGTGACCACTCTGCGGTCTTGTAAACGATCTTGGCCCTGTTTAACATTTTCCTTATAGTGATCTTCAGTATATCATTTATGATCTTGTAGAAAATCTTTAACCTTTTGAATTCTTTCAGTAGCTAACCCCACAGCTACTAGGGATTGGGTTAAAAGCCACACATAAGCATTAAAGGACTAAGACATGCTTTGCACTATTATAGGCAAATTCTAAAATTGATAAGTAATCTTCCCAATTCATTTTCCGTTTACTCACATATTCCCTTAGCATATCCTTGAGTACTTGGTTTACCCTTTCTGTCTAACCATTTTGGGGATGGTATCAGTAGTGCCCATATTGAGCATTATGTCCAACCTTTTGAACACTACTCACCAAAAGTGACTATTAAACTTCCGATCTCAATCATTGACAGCCCATAGAGTCGATAGATATTCTCAATGAAAAGCCGAGCTAACTCTTACATTTTCACCGTTTTAGATAGAATAAACCGAGGCGTCTTGGTCAACCTGTCCACTACAACCCCCACTACAACCCAAATGGCATCATGGCCTCTGCTAGTTGTAGGTAGACCTACAACATAATCTATAGAGATGCTTTCCCACTTACCATCAGGGATCTCTAAGGGTTGTAATAGCCCACCTATCTTAAGATGCTCAGCCTTATTGGCTGGAATTTTTGACAATGCAAACATATTCTTGGAAATCTCTGTGAAGTCCACGCCAATAGAATTGCCTTCTCACTAAGGCATAGGTCTTCCTAATTCCAGGATGACCTGCACTTGGACTACCATAACACCCATAAAGTATTTTGCACCTATTGTCTGAGTTCAAGGGTACACATACTCTTTCTTTGTGTAACAAGTACCCATTATATCAATGAAAAAATGCTTCCAATGATTAAGGTTGTCCCTACAAAGAGAAGAGCTAGATGTGGAACTATCATCTGCACTCGCTACTATGTGGGAGGGATCCCTGCATTAACAAACTTCCACACCTTTGTATATGACTAATCATGTTTGCACTTACCTTTGAGTGAATTTAAAAATTCCCTTTTCAACTCCGTGAAACTCAATGAGTTGACTTGAGGCATGCGAGACTTAAGGTATCAGCCACACGACATTGTATTAGCCCTTGCAATACTTTAATTGAAAGTCAAATTCTTGGAGGATTTCTGACCACCGAGATTTATGACCTTCCAAATCAGTTTGAGTTGTCAACCATTTGATGCTCTCATGGTCAAAGATAATCTCAAACTTATCACCATGAAGATAATGTATCCACTTCCCTAAAGCATAAATGATGGCATACAACTCATGCTTATACGTATAATAATTCCACTGAGCTCTATCCAACTGCTTGCTCTCAAAAGCTACTAGTCTAACTCTTCGTCCGTTGATGTGTCCATGCATCTGAACTAAATCATAAGGTTTGAAAGGGGATACCCACATCGTAGAGATTACACAACACTCATGCGTGGCATCGATATAGCATAATTGAACCTCAAAAAACTTTTGCAAAGCCTCAAGTGGCAAGGCTTGCACTGTGTGCACTACCTTACTACCACCCTTATCGACATCCTTGCCATGGTTCTTTGGATAATTCTGTTTATCACATGATCATCAACAGAGCAGCCATGCAAATAAAACATAATTTTTTCTTTTTAACTCGCTCATAATCTTATGGAGACAAGGGATCCCTTAGCCTTCTTAATCGCGTCACTACCTTGTTTGGCCCCCTTCTATTTATTCCCCTTAGAACTAAGGAAGTCAGATGCTCCAACTGAAGGTGTCTTGGTCATGTGTTTTTTCTCAATATTATCATCAAAGAATTGTGCACTCTTTATGGCCTCTTCTAAATATTTGTGCACTCTTTATGGCCTCTTCTAAAGTTTAAGGTATTGGGTTTTAACCTTAGTCTTATATTCATTATCTAAACCATGCAGTAGAAAACCATACTTTTTGAAAATCATCCAAACCCTCAAGCTTGAGAATTATCTCACGATACTTGGAAATATACTGGTTCAACGACGTAAGACCTTCCATCTTACATTTGTCCCCAAGTATTCTAATTGCGATCCATCTCGTTCTTTGGTAAGAATTCTTTCCGAAAAAGTGCCTCAAAAGTAGCCCATGACATAGCTCCGAGGCTCCTCCACCACTTGTAGGCCTTGCCTCAAGCATAAAACTTGCTTTGAGAGCACAAATAGCATGAGGAGAATGCTTCAAAAGGTGCAAGTCCATCCACTTTTGTAAAAAGTGTTCAATGCATATTTATTACGCTCCTTCTCTTCCTCAAGGCTTCATGCTCTTGAGCATAGTGGCCACTTCTTGATTCCCACGCGTTTTGGTGTATTGAGTTGACCCCCCAGGGATAGATTCCCCTGGACTATCAACCAGGACACTCCAAAACCCTGAATTAGCAACCAATTGCTTGCATGGTCCGTAAACTTTGAGAAAGAACAAGTAAACTTTGTTCAATACATTGTGTGCGTGATTCTGATAAAGTGTGTGTGTGTAAATTCACAAATTCGTGATCACCCGCATCTAGATGAGCCATATTGTATCCATAAATGGATGACCGCCATGCTGCTGACCCTCAGGGTGCTTGGAAACTTCAGAGTTCATGGTAATAAATCAAATTCATGTGCAAGATGAAGGCTAGTACCTGACCAAAACACGCTCACCAAAAATCACACTCCTTGTTGTTAATTGCGCTATCGTTGTGCTTGATGTGTGGCACTTCCACCTGTTGCCTTGCTTTGGCGTGGCGGCTATCTTGGCTGTGGCGAGCACACTCCCAGGCTGTATGCTCTGTGCCTCTTTTTTTTTAAAACTTTTCTCAATGGCTATATGTTGTCTGGCGTGGCCTTGCTATTGACATCATTGCACTACTGTTGGCTGCTGTGGTTGCGCATGCTGCGCTATAGTATGCACCGTTATCCTCCCACAATTTTTACGCTAATGTTGACCTCCTCACACTGGGCGTGTTTGTGGTTGTCGTTTCTGTGTGTGTGCTACTGTTGCCCGTTTTGTTGTTGTTGCGTCTTTGGCAAAAACTTGAGAGGAGAGAGAGAGAAAGTTTACTCTCCTCACATGACTAGTGTATAGGCATCTCTTTGACATCACTCTCCTTTGATGTGGCACTGGTTTGCTGCTGTTTATGGTCGCCTGGTGTGGCCTGGAGAGAAAGAGATAGAGAGAGAGAGATTACTCTCCTCAATGTCGGTGATGTGCGCAGCCAAGAGGAGGATGTTGTTGATAGTGGCATTCCGTTTGTTGTGTGGATCGCGATGTTGCGTGTTTCTCTTAGCTAGCTATGCCGAGGCTATGCCATTGCATTGTGTGATTTTGCAGAGAAAGGCAGAGAATGCTGAAGGAAAGGGCCTTTGCTCTGATACCAGTATGAGACCATGAGGTGCTAGCTTGTGCAACCTCCTAGAAGAGAATAGGGTAACTCTCCATCCAACTGCCAGATATAGACCCTAGCAAACTAACTATAGCCCTGGCCGTCCATAGTAGTTTGGACTCCCCTGAACCGCCCTACTCCCCCTAGCCTTACCCTTGTCCTGACAATATCTCTAAGAGAAACAAATCATGCTGGCAAATATACATTTAGTCTAGACGAGCTCTTGTACTACCCACATACTGTTGTGACACCTATACCCCAATGAAACCAGTAAACATATCCATAGAAATCAAGAAAAAAATATTTTCTTTTCAAAACTTTATTATACTACTTTTATAATAATTTTTATCTTAATTAAACTTTAACTAGTAAATTAATTAAATAGATCACTACTAGCAATTAATCGAGAAGCCGGGGCGATATCTCAACCCCTCAAGAATTATATATAATTAAAAAACTAAAAATATATATACCTTATAGAAATTATGTAAAAATTTATCGTTTATCGTTGCCTTTCCTCGTTAACAAGAGCTTCAGAACTTGAAATAGGAGAATGGAGAGCCTTCTAATACCTTCTCGTAGGAAATGGAATTATCCGACCATCCCCGAGCTTAATGTCCTCTCACTCGTACTCTGACTCTTCTCTCTTTGAAGGACTATGGCAAAGTAGCCTTCTCTCTCATAGATCTATGGCATACTATTCTTCCTTTAAAAGAAAACTATGGAGTTGTGGTCTCTTCCTTCGAAAGACCATAGCAATCTAGCCTTCTCTTCTAAGAGATTAGATAAAAATGAAGGGATATATACATCTCAAGTTCTAGGATTACCTTGAGGCTTCTTGTTGTTGCTGCCTTCTTATAGTTTTCCTATGTAGAGACCCTAACAGAACCAAAAAATTATAGTTTTCCTATGTAGAGACCCTAACAGAACCAAAAAATTATTTTGGTCATAACTCTCAGATAAAAACTCAGAATATGGTTGTATAACCAATCAAAAGAACCAAAAGGCATCTGGTCTACAAGCTTTCGTGAAAAAATAGATAAAAACGCTTGTATATAGCCGTAAACACACCAAAAGAGGGAGTAGACACTCATCTTATCATTTCATCTTGTTTGTTATGTGTATCTACATGACCACTTGAGCTCCTAGAGGGTAATGATTGTTGTAACTCATACCCAACCACTTGAGTAGCTAGTCGAGCACCTAGGGGTTGTAACTCCCAACCACTTTGAGTAGCCCAAAGATATGGCATCAAGGGGGGGTGTGTAAGATTCCTCCCTCCAGCTTTTTGAGGTGTGTAGGTGTAAGAACCTCCCCTTCTGATCTTATAATTATTCCCCTCTCTGAAATAAAAGAAAGATTCTATTTTACCTTGTTTTGACCTAGAGAGAGAAAATGTCTAGAGGGAGGTAGTCTAAAATTGAGATATTATCCAATTAGGGATCATTCTACTCTTATCCATAATGTTAAAGTTCATTCTTTTAGAATAAATTGAGATTTATCATCAATAGCAGCGGAGCTATGGTGAATTTTTTGTAAAAATTACACATAAAACATTTTCACTCAAAGTATGAAAACATTTTCACTCAAAGTATGAAAAGAGGACTTCCTACCATATTCTAGGAATTATCATCCTAGATAAATTGATTGATTCTCATTGTAATCATAGAAATATTGATTTTTAGGTTTATGAATAATTAATGAATTTTTAGATAAATTTATTTATCTATGAGAAATAAGTAAATGTTAAAAGAGGAATTCCCATTACATTTGGATTTCCATGATTGAATGAGAAAAGAGAATTTCTTATCATATTGAAATTATGGGATAATTCATTTAATTTCAACAATGAATTTTTAGATAAATTTATTTATCTATGAAAAATAAGTAAATGTTAAAAAAGGAATTCCCATTACATTTGGAATTCCATGATTGAATGAGAAAAGAGAATTTCTTATCATATTGGAATCATGGGATAATTCATTTAATTTTAAAAATGAATTTTTAGATAAATTTATTTATCTATGAGAAATAAGTAAATGTTAAAAGAGGAATTCCCATTACATTTGGAATTCCATGATTGGATGAGAAAAGAGAATTTCTTATCATATTGGAATTATGGGATAATTCATTTAAATTCAAAGATGAAATTTTTAGATAAATTTATTTATCCATGAGAAATATTTAAATGTCAAAAGAGGAATTCTTACGACATTTGGAATTCCCTCATTTAGTTGGGTAAAGAGAAATTTCTAACATATTGAAATAATGGATATTTTAATTTAGATAAATTTATTATATGAGAAATACTTGATGGAAAAAGAGGAATCCCACGACATTGGAATGTAATTAATTAAACGCAAAAAGAGTAATTCCCATGATAATTGGAATCCTAGAAATTAAATGGAAAGAAGAGGAATTTTTAGTATAAATTTGATTTATGGTTATTTTTACCAAAGGAAGAAATATGGGTAGAATTGATTTCTATAAACCCCGTGAATTCTTTTATTCAAAAGAAGAATATGAAATAAAATTCAATTGAGGAATTGAGAAGCAATATGGAAATAGTTGCAATAGAAAAGATTCTTTAATTTAAACCAAGCAAGTGGCTGAAGTTTAGAAAAAGTCCTATTATTGGTATCAATCTAGAAAAAAGCTATTAAATAGTAATAACATGTAATAGTGATGTGATAAGATGTGTATCGGATGTGATAAGATGTGTAACTTTTGTGATAAGATGTGTATCTGATGTGATAAGATGTGTACGGGATGTGATTGGATGAGATGATGCGATAAGGTGCGTATGGGATGTGATAGGATGTGATAAGATGCATATGGGATGTAGATGTGGATGTGGATGTATGGATGTAGATGTGGATGTGGATGTATGGATGTAGATGTGAATGTGGATGTATGGATGTATACAATGTGGATGTGGATATATGGATGTAGATGTGGATGTGGATGTATGAATGTGGATGTGAAAATGGATGTATGGATGTGGATGTGGATGTGGATGTATGAATGTGGATGTGGAAATGGATGTGTATGGATATGGATGTGGACGTGGATGTATGAATGTGGATGTGGAAATGGATGTATGGATGTGGATGTGGAAATGGATGAATGATTGTGGATGTATGGCTGCGGATGTGGACGTGGATGTATGGATGTGGATGTACGAATGTGGATGTGTATGTGGAATAATGAATGCAAATGTGTATGTGAAATGATGTGATGTCGATATGAGTGAATGGATGAGATGTGATGACATGTGAATTGGGATGTGAATAAATGACATGTGATGTGAATGAATCTAATGTGATGAAATAGAAAATGATATGATTGGATGAGAATGAGTGCACATATGAATGGAATGTGGAATAAGTAATGTGGACTGTTGAGGGATAATGTGGAAAGACGAGAGTTCATTTATAGAAACTGTAATTATGAACTGTTTGTAAATGACTGTTTTATGTCAAGAATGCTGGGGAAGCATTTTGATCGTCTTGTGATTAAGGTCGTGAGACCTAACTGATAAAGTTACAACAGCTGACAGAGAGTCAACGGAGGACGTCTCGCGTAGCATGGTCGGCCGAGGTCTTGACCAGCCTTGGTTCAATTTAAATGGTGAGCTTCTGGTACGGTGGATGAGGGACCAAGGAAGCGGCCTATGAGTGAAGCACTAGGTGACCTGCGAAGGATCCTAGAGGGTGCTGACCATACGATGCTCGGGCTCTGGGTCGCCGAAGATACCCACACGTGCATCGTGGAAGATATTGGAACAAGGAGTAAGAGTTGTTTTCTAAAATCGAACATGGATCTGGTTGACTGACCTTGCTAGTCCTCAATGGATGAGTCCATGGCTCTTTTATATGGATCTGTTGGTTGATCTTGCTGATCTTCAACGGAGATTCCATCTTAAGTTTTTATAAGTGATTATATTGCCGGGTACTATGAGCAAGGAACTATTAAAAAGGCCCCTGAGTGGACAGGTGGTGAGCGTTCTGGTTGCCAATGATGCCATAGATACTTCGATGAAGGAATTGATTGGAAATTAAGATTCAACCGGATATTTTGGAAGATTGTGATCAGTGATACTATGGTTTCATTAAATGATTGTTTTAAAGATGGCTGAATCTGTGAAAAAGGCAATTTCATATTGGATGTGTAAGTGGCATGACTAATGTTAAATTTGCAATTGGATCTTAAGGGGAAGAGTTGTCCTCTAGTTGCAAGATGAGGACATCTTGCGTTTTTTAAGTGGGGTAGGATGTAAGATTCCTCCCTCTAGCTTTTTGAGGTATGCAGGTGTAAGAATGTCCCCTTCTGATCTTATAATTATTCCCCTCTTTGACATAAAAGAAAGATTCTGTTTTACCCTATTTTGACGTAGAGAGAGAAAATGTCTAGAGGGAGGTAGTCCAAAATTGAGATATTCTTGGATATAAAAATCCTCCTAGTGTCTAAAATGAATTCCCCTGAAATAGAAATTCAAAAAGAGCTTTCCAATATGCAATTGGAATTAATTGAAAATAGGTATAAAGGACCTTAGCCTAAGGGTTTAGATTTTCAGAAATTTTTGGATTATGGTCTAATTAAGGTTCCTATGGGCCAATAAGATCAATCCATGTGTGGGGAGGAGACAAATCTAATTTGTAAAAGAAAAATACCCAAAAATGAGTAAATGCCCACATAAGATGAAGAGTTGACTATGTACAAGGTTTATTAGTAAAAAACTATGAGTATTACTAAAAAAATGAGATATTTTGGGTATAATGATTCCATTTTGACACAAGTGTAAGGAAGGGGAGTCCATTCAAGGAGGCGCCTACTTCACATGCTTGAATGAGTTTTAAACTTAAAAAAAGGTGATATTTTTATCTCTCCTCTCTCTTGGATCAAACCGAATTAAAAAGGAACCAAACTAGGTCCAAAGCTGGTCCAAATTCAACCAAACTGAAATTTGGAAAATTCTAGAAATCAGTTAGTCTTGGTTAGAGCCTCCCTCTCCTATAAATAGAACCTGACTCCTTTGTAAAAAAGGAGGAGAATTTTACTATACCAGAATTATGCTGAAATAATGATTATTTTTACTATTCTCTAAAATTCTCTCCAAATTGAGTATGCATGTAGATGTAGAGATGTGGAGGTGAATGGAGATGTGGATGTATGCATGTAGAAGTAGATGTATAGATGAGGATGTAAATGGAGATGTGGATGGATGCATGTAGATGTAGATGTATAGATGTAGATGTGAATGGAGATGTGGATGTATGCATGTAGATGTAGATGTATAGATGTAGATGTGGATGTGGAGGTGGATGGATGCATGTAGATGTAGATATATAGATGTAGATGTGAATGGAGATGTGGATGTATGCATGTAGATGTAGATGTATAGATGTAGATGTGGATGTGGAGGTGGATGTATGCATGTAGATGTATGTAAGATTCCTCCCCCAACCCCTTTTTGATGTCTAGTATCTTCCCCTGTAATCAACCCTCTTCAGAAATATAAAGACCCTGTTGCTAACTATTTTAGCCTAGAGAGAGAAAAATTATTCTAGAGAGATAATATTCAGATTTTGAATATTTTTGGATAGAAAAATATCTCTTATAATTCAGATGAGTTCCCCTGAAACAGAAATTCAAAAAGAATTTTCCAATGTGCAATTGGAATTAATTGGAAATAGGTATAAAGAACCTTAGTCTAAGGGTCTAGATTTTCAGAAATCTTTAGACTATGGTCCAATTAAGGTTCCTATGGGCCAATAGCATCAATCCATGTGTAGGGAAGAGATAAATCCAAATTTGTAAAAAGAAGATACCCAAAAATGAGTAAATGCTCACATAAGGTGAAGAGTTGAAAATGTACAAGGTTTATTAGTAAAAAACTATGAGCAATATTAAAAATATGAGATATTTTGGGTATCCAAAAATGAGTAAATGCTCACATAAGATGAAGAGTTGAAAATGTACAAGGTTTATTAGTAAAAAACTATGAGCAATATTAAAATGATGCCATTATGACACATATGTAAGGAAGGGGAATTCTTTAAAGGAGGTGCATATTTCACATAAGATGAAGAGTTGAAAATGTACAAGGTTTATTAGTAAAAAACTATGAGCAATATTAAAATGATTCCATTATGACACATATGTAAGGAAGGGGAATTCTTTAAAGGAGGTGCATATTTCACATAAGATGAAGAGTTGAAAATGTACAAGGTTTATTAGTAAAAAAACTATGAGCAATATTAAAATGATTCCATTATGACACATATATAAGGAAGGGGAGTTCTTTAAAGGAGGTGCATATTTCACATGCTTGAATGAGTTTTAAACTCATAAAAATTGAGATATTTCATCTCTCCTCTCTCCTCATTCAAGTCTAGTTCCAAAAAGTTAGCTTAACTGACCTAAAAACGGTCAAATATTGACCAAACTGATTTAGAAAATTCTAGAATCAGTTTGTTTGGTTAGGAGCTCAAATTTTCCTATAAATAGAAGCCTCCCCCTTGTTGAAAAATAGATAGTGTTTATGCATCGTTACTCTACTCCACCTAAGCCAAGAACTGTGAATTCATTTAATAATTCACTAGTTTTTGGAGCTTCCCTCTTTCTTCAATCCCCATTAGTGGCTCCATCAACATACTTAACCAATTGATTGGTTGGGGGCCTCTACCGTGAACAAAGAATCAAGCAAGTTGTAAGGTAATTAGTGAATATTGATCTTTCTATAATTTCTCAATGTTTCTCTCTTCTCAAACCCTCTCAAGCTTGAGAAGATTAATTGGTATGGTTTTTTTTAAATGCTATTGAAGTTTGAATAGTAGTGAAGAGTTACATAATGTTATTGAAGTTAATTTTCATTTATGTTTAAATTCTAATGATTTTTATGTAAATTCTCTCTCTCACTCAAGAAATGGTCATACTCATGACCCATTCTCAATCCAAATCAAGCTTTTCATAAAGCTTTTCCTTAACCCAAGATTAAGCTATGCTTGAGGCCAAATTAATGGCTTTTTTCTATGCTTTTAGTTTATGTATGATTCAATCCATTATGGATTAATAATCTAATTAGAGATTATTTTAATTATTTCCTTAATGATAAGCATTATCCCTTAGAAAAATTGAGATTTATCAGTCATAGCAGCGGAGCTATGGTAAAATTTTTATAAAAATTATGCATAAAATAATCTCATTCAAAGCATAAAAAGAGGACTTCCTACCATATTCTAGGAATTATCATCCTAGATTAATTGAAATAATTTCATTACAATCATGGAGAAATTGAATTTTAATATCATGCATAAAGGATAAGTTTTTATATCAAAAGTGTTATTTTTACCATTTTTATTTCATGCATAGAGGTATGCATAATGGATAAATTTTTATATCAAAAGTGTTATTTTTACCATTTTTATTTCATGCATAGAGGTATGCATAATGGATAAATTTTTATATCAAAAGTGTTATTTTTACCATTTTTATTTCATGCATAGAAGTATGCATAATGGATAAATTTTTATATCAAAAGTGTTATTTTTACCATTTTTATTTCATGCATAGAAATATGCATAATGGATAAATTTTTATATCAAAAGTGTTATTTTTACCATTTTTATTTCATGCATAGAAGTATGCATAATGGATAAATTTTTATATCAAAAGTGTTATTTTTACCATTTTTATTTCATGCATAGAAGTATGCATAATGGATAAATTTTTATATCAAAAGTGTTACTTTTATCATTTTTAATTTTTATGCATAGAAGTATGCATAAAAGAAAATTTTTATATCAAAAGTGTTACTTTTATCATTTTTAATTTTCATGCATAGAAGTATGCATAAAAGAAAAAATTTTATATCAAAAGTGTTACTTTTATCATTTTTAATTTTCATGCATAGAAGTATGCATAAAAGAAAATTTTTTTATATCAAAAGTGTTACTTTTATCATTTTTAATTTTCATGCATAGAAGTATGCATAAAAGAAAATTTTTTTATATCAAAAGTGTTACTTTTATCATTTTTAATTTTCATGCATAAAAGTATGCATAAAAGAAAATTTTTATATCAAAAGTGTTACTTTTATCATTTTTAATTTTCATGCATAGAAGTATGCATAAAGGAAAATTTTTTATATCAAAAGTGTTACTTTTATCATTTTTAATTTTCATGCATAGAAGTATGCATAAAGGAAAAAATTTTATATTAAAAGTGTTACTTTTATCATATTGGATTTCATGCATATAGGTATGCATAAAAGATATTCTTTTTATACTAAAAGTGTGATTTTCCTCATAAATGGATTTTATGCTTAACTTAGATGCATAAGAGAAATTCTTTTATTCTAAAAGTGTAATTCCCTACCAAATTGAAATTATGCATAAGAAGATGCATAAAAGATTGATTTTAATTTCGAAAGTGTTAGTCTCCTTAAATGGAATTTATGTATAAATAAATGTGTAGAGAAATCTTATATCAAATATAAGAATTCTCTTTAAAAAAAAAAAAGATATGAAATGTGATAAGATGTGATAAGAGGTGTATGAGATGTGATAAGAATTGATAAGATGCGTATGGAAAGTGATAGGATGTGATAAGATTTGATAAGATGCGTATGGAAAGTGATAGGATGTGATAAGAGGTGTATGAGATGTAAAAAGATGTGATAAGATGTGTATGAGATGTGATAAGAATTGATAAGATGCGTATGGAAAGTGATAGGATGTGATAAGAGGTGTATGAGATGTGATAAGAATTGATAAGATGCGTATGGAAAGTGATAGGATGTGATAAGAGGTGTATGAGATGTAAAAAGATGTGATAAGATGTGTATGAGATGTGATAAGATTTGATAAGATGCGTATGGAAAGTGATAGGATGTGATAAGAGGTGTATGAGATGTAAAAAGATGTGATAAGATGTGTATGAGATGTGATAGAATGTGTTAAGATGAGTTAGGATGTGTTAAGATGTATATGGGATGTGTTAGGACGAGAATGGATGTAATATGGTTGTATGAATGTGATGTGGATGTATACATGTAGATGTATATGTATGAATGTGAATGTTGATGTGGATGTGGATGTATGGATGTAGATACGGATGTGTATGTATGTATGTGGATGTGTATGTATGAATGAGGATGTAAAAATGGACGTATGTATATAGATGTGGATGTATGGATGTATGTATGTAGATGTGGATGTATGGATGTGATTGTGAATGAAGAGGTGGATGTGAATGTATGGATGTAGATACAGATGTGGATGTATGTATGTAGATGTGGATGTATGGATGTGATTGTGAATGAAGAGGTGGATGTGAATGTATGGATGTAGATACAGATGTGGATGTATGTATGTGAATGTGGATGTATGAATGAGGATGTGAAAATGGATGTATGCATGTGAATGTGGATGTATGAATATGAATGTGGATGTGTGGATGTGGAAATGGAGGTATGGATGTATGAATGTAGATGTGGATGTATGCATGTAGATGCGTATGTATGAATGTGAAATTGGATGTATGATGTGGACGTACGAACATGGATATGTATGTAGAATAATGAATATGAAGATGTATGTGAGATAATGTAGTCTATATGAGTGAATGGATGAGAACGAGTACACACTGAATGGAATGTGGAATAAGTAATGTGGTCCGAGAGTGGATAATATGGAAAGACAAGAGTTCATTATAGAAACTGTATTTGTGACTGTTTGTAAATGACTGTTTTATGTCAAGAATGCTGGAGAAGCATTTTGACCGTCTTAAGGATTAAGGTCATGAAGACTGAACTGATAAAGTTGCAACTGCTGACGGAGAGTCAATGGAGGACGTCTCGCGTAGCAAGGTCGATCGAGGTCTTGACCAGCCTCGGCTCGATTTAAATGGTGAGCTTCCGGTACGGTGGATGAGGGACCAAGGAAGCGGCCTATGAGTGAAGCGCTAGGTCACCTGCGAAGGATCCTAGAGGGTGCTGACCATACGGTGCTCGGGCTCTGGGTCGCCGAAGATACCCACACGTGCGTCGTGGAAGATATTGGAATAAGGAGTAAGAGTTGTTTTCTGAAACCGGGCATGGATCTGGTTGATTGACCTTGCTGGTCCTCAACAGATGAGTCCATGGCTCTTTTATATGGATCTGTGGGTTGATCTTGCTGATCTTCCACGGAGACTCCATTCTATTATATGAATATATTGCCGGTTACTATGAGCTAGGAACCATGGAAAAGGCCCCTGAGAGAACAGGTGGTGAGCGTTTTGGTTGCCAATGATGCCATAAGTATACCGATGAAAGAATGACTGGAAATAAGGATTCAACGAGAGACTTTGAGGATTGTCATCAGTGACATAATGGTTTTATTAAAGGATTGTTTTAAAGCTAGTTGATGCTAAGAAAAAGGCAATTTCATATTGGGTGTGTAAGTGGTATGACTAGTTTTATGTTTGCATGAATTTCTGGCTAGGGGGCCTTGGAACTCTTTTCCTTGGTACCCGGGACAAAACCTAACCAAATTCCAAATTGGATCCCATCACTACAGTGGTTGGGCGGTTGGCTAACCCATGGGATCGGATGGGGTTAGGCTGGACTGATGGATCCGTAAATCGAGATTTAATTTCTATTATTACGATAGATGAAGTAAATCCCGGATAGAAATTGTTCTATGGATAGGAATCAACGGCTGTGCCTCTTGATGGGGAAAAAAGCGTTGATCCCAATGATCCAAGTAATTTGGTAAAAAGATTCATGTCCGAAAAGTTCTTGAGATTCTAAGGAAGCATCAACTCTTTGCCAAAAAGAGCAAATGCACTTTCTCTGCCGACCACGTTGAATACTTGGGTTTCCTGGTATCCAAAGATGGAATTTCTCCAGATTCCGCAAAAATCCAAGCTGTCATAGATTGGCCCGAACCAAAGACAGTGAAAGAAGTCAGAGGATTCTTGGGATTGACTGGTTGGTATAGAATTTTTATACCAAAATATGCTCTCATAGCTTCCCCCCTGACTAATCTTCTCAAAAAGAATATCCCATTTCAATGGTCTGCCAAGTGCCAAAGTGCTTTTGATAAGCTGAAGACCGCCTTGGTAACCAGTCCCATTCTGAAACTGCCAGATTTCTCTCTACCCTTTGAGGTAGTAACTGATGCAAGTGGTTTTGCCCTGGGAGGTGCACTCATGCAGGAAGGTCATGCAGTGGCCTATGAATCCCGAAAGCTCAGAACACATGAGAGGAATTATGCTGTCCACGACTTGGAATTGCTTTCAGTAGTCTATGCCTTAAAGTTGTGGAGACATTACCTACTGGGTAAAAGGTTTACTTTGATGACAGATCATCAGAGCTTAAAGTGGATCTTTACTCAGAAGGACCTGAACATGCGCCAAAGAAGGTGGATGCAGACCTTGCAGGAATTTGATTTTGAAATCAAGTACCGCCCAGGCAAAGAGAATGTGGTAGCAGATGCTCTCAGCAGAAAAACCTCCTTGCTTGCAATTACTGTAATATCAAATCCTTTGATTACTCAAGCAAGTGAGAAGATCATGCAAGATAGATTCTTTGGCCCTATTGCTACCCTACTTATGCAGGAAAGCAAAACTCCGCAAGAGTTGAATAGAGTTCAAGGGTACAGCCTGGATGATGGCATTATGTATTATAACCGCAGGTTATGCATTCCCAATGATGAGGGAACTAAGAACCAAATTTTGAATGAAGCCCATGACAGCCTTATTGCAGGACATCCAGGTTTCATTAAGACCTACATGTCCGTAAAGAAAAGTTTCTTTTGGCCTGGTTTGAAAAAAGATGTGATGAATCATGTACGTCAATGTCTGACATGCCAAAAAGTCAAAGCTGAAAGAGTAAAAATGCCTGGGAAGTTACATCCATTGGACATCCCCCAGATGAAGTGGGAATGTATCAGTATGGACTTCATTACTGGATTACCTTCAGTGCAATCAGGTTACAACTCCATCTTCGTGGTAGTCGACAGACTAACCAAAGTTTCCCATCTGATTCCAGTAAAAGATACCTACACTGCAGTGGATGTGGCCAGAATGTTCCTCAAAGAAATCTTCAGATTGCATGGCCTACCGAGGAGAATAGTAAGTGACCGAGATCCCAAATTTACTTCAAGGTTTTGGACTGCATTTTTTGAAGCAGTGGGAACTTTCTTGGATCTCAGCACAGCTTATCACCCTGAGACCGATGGTCAAACTGAAAGGGTAAACCAAGTAATTGAAGATATACTTCGGACATGCTGTGGCAGGGAACCCAAGAAGTGGCTAAGCTATCTGCATCTAGTCGAGTTCGCCTACAATGCTTCTTATCACCGAAGTATCGGGATGAGCCCTTTTAAAGCTCTGTATGGACAAGATTGCTTAACTCCATTAACTTGGTCTGACCCATTGATTAAGGTCGAGATGTCCAGACAGATGCTTGACGACATGGAGCAACAGATGCAGTCAATTCGTAAAGATATTAAAGCTGCCCAGGATAGACAGAAGCAATATGCGGATAAGAAGAGGACAAATAGAGAATTCAAAGAAGCAGATATGGTCTTCATTCGAGTACGACCCAAAAGAAGTTCCTTATCTCTTGGGAAGTACAAGAAGTTATCACCCAGATATTGTGGGCCATATCTGATTACAAAAAAAGTAGGTGACTTAGCCTACGAGCTTCTTCTGCCTCCTCATCTCAAAATTCATAATGTATTTCATGTAAGCCTTCTAAAGGAATATGTGCCAAACTCAAATCATATGCTTGATGATGAAATCCTAACCTCTTCAACCCAAGGACAGATGGAACTCCAACCTGAAGAAATTCTCGATGTTCGAGAAAAGCTTCTCAGGAACAGAATTCTCAGAGAATTATTAGTAAAATGGAAGTTCTATCCTTTTGAAGATGCCACCTGGGAGAATGAAGCCGATCTGTTGCGGGATTATCCCCAGTTTGCGAGATGAGGACATCTCGCGTTTTTCAAGTGGGAGAGAATGTAAGATTCCTCCCCAGCCTCTCAAGATGTCCAACATCTTCCCGTGTAATCAAATCCCTCTTCAGAAATATAAAAGATCTTATTTCTAAGTGTTTTAGTCTAGAGAGAGAAAATTATTCTAGAGAGAGAATATTCAGATTATGAATATTTTTGGATAGAAAAATAACTCATCCTATTAAAATAAGTTCCCCTGAAACAGAAATTCAAAAAGAATTTTCCAATGTACAAGTGGAATTAATTGGAAATAGGTATAAAGGACCTTAGTCTAAGGGTCTAGATTTTTAGAAATTTTTAGATTATGGTCCAATTAAGGTTCCTATGAGCCAATAGCATCAATCCATGTGTAGGGAGGAGATAAATCCAATTTGGAAAAGAAGATACCCAAAAATGAGTAAATGCTCACATAAGATGAAGAGTTGAAAATGTACAAGGTTTATTAGTAAAAAACTATGAGCAATATTAAAAATATGAGATATTTTGGGTATCCAAAAATGAGTAAATGCTCACATAAGATGAAGAGTTGAAAATGTACAAGGTTTATTAGTAAAAAACTATGAGTAATATTAAAATGATTCCATTATGACACATATGTAAGGAAGGGGAGTTCTTTAAAGGAGGTGCATATTTCACATAAGATGAAGAGTTGAGAATGTACAAGGTTTATTAGTAAAAAAACTATGAGCAATATTAAAATGATCCTATTATGACACATATGTAAGGAAGGGGAGTTCTTTAAAGGAGGTGCATATTTCACATAAGATGAAGAGTTGAAAATGTACAAGGTTTATTAGTAAAAAAACTATGAGCAATATTAAAATGATCCCATTATGACACATATGTAAGGAAGGGGAGTTCTTTAAAGGAGGTGCATATTTCACATGCTTGAATGAGTTTTAAACTCATAAAAATTGAGATATTTCATCTCTCCTCTCTCCTAATTCAAGTCTAGTTCCAAAAAGTTGGCTTAACTGACCTAAAAATGGTCAAAAATTGACCAAACTGATTTGGAAAATTCTAGAATCAGTTTGTTTGGTTAGGAGCTCAATTTTTCCTATAAATAGAAGCCTCTCCCTTGTTGAAAAACATATAGTGTTTATGCATCGTTACTCTACTCCATCTAAGCCAAGAACTGTGAATTCATTTAATAATTCACTAGTTTTTGGAGCTTCCCTCTTTCTTCAATCCCCATTAGTGGCTCCATCAACATACTTAACCAATTGATTGGTTGGGGGCCTCTACCGTGAACAAAGAATCAAGCAAGTTGTAAGGTAATTAGTGAATATTGATCTTTCTATAATTTCTCAATGTTTCTCTCTTCTCAACCCCTCTCAAGCTTGAGAAGCTTAATTGGTATGTTTTTTTTAATGCTATTGAAGTTTATTGGTGAATAGTAGTGAAGAGTTACATAATTTAATAAATGCTATTGAGGTTAATTTTCATTTATGTTTAAATTCTAATGATTTTTATGTAAATTCTCTCTCTCACTCAAGAAATGGTCATACTCATGACCCATTCTCAATCCAAATCAAGCTTTTCATAAAGCTTTTCCTTAACCCAAGATTAAGCTATGCTTGAGGCCAAATTAATGGCTTTTTTCTATGCTTTTAGTTTATGTATATTGATGATCCAATCCATTATGGATTAATGATCCAATTAGAGATCATTTTAATTATTTTCTTAATAATAAGCTTTATCCATTAGAAAAATTGAGATTTATCAGTCATAGCAGCGGAGCTATGGCAAAATTTTTATAAAAATTATGCATAAAATAATTTCATTCAAAGCATAAAAAGAGGACTTCCTACCATATTCTAGGAATTATCATCCT
Source organism: Cibotium barometz (assembly GCF_041138505.1). Lineage (NCBI taxonomy): Eukaryota > Viridiplantae > Streptophyta > Polypodiopsida > Cyatheales > Cibotiaceae > Cibotium > Cibotium barometz. The sequence goes on from NC_141061.1 coordinate 2,174,296, forward strand.
AGATTAATTGAAAAAAATTTCATTATAATCATGGAGAAATTGAATTTTAATATCAAAAGTGTTACTTTTACCATTTTTATTTTCATGCATAGAAGTATGCATAATGGATAAATTTTTATATCAAAAGTGTTATTTTTACCATTTTTATTTTATGCATAGAAGTATGCATAATGGTTAAATTTTTATATCAAAAGTGTTACTTTTATCATTTTTATTTTCATACATAGAAGTATGCATAATGGATAAATTTTTATATCAAAAGTGTTATTTTTAGCAAAATTCATTTTCATGCATAGAAGTATGCATAAAGGATAAATTTTTACATCAAAAGTGTTATTTTTATCAATTTTTATTTTCATGCATAGAAGTATGCATAATGGATAAATTTTTATATCAAAAGTGTTATTTTTAGCAAAATTCATTTTCATGCATAGAAGTATGCATAAAGGATAAATTTTTATATCAAAAGTGTTATTTTTATCATTTTTATTTTCATACATAGAAGTATGCATAATGGATAAATTTTTATATCAAAAGTGTTATTTTTAGCAAAATTCATTTTCATGCATAGAAGTATGCATAAAGGATAAATTTTTATATCAAAAGTGTTATTTTTATCATTTTTATTTTCATACATAGAAGTATGCATAATGGATAAATTTTTATATCAAAAGTGTTATTTTTAGCAAAATTCATTTTCATGCATAGAAGTATGCATAAAGGATAAATTTTTATATCAAAAGTGTTATTTTTATCAATTTTTATTTTCATGCATAGAAGTATGCATAATGGATAAATTTTTATATCAAAAGTGTTATTTTTAGCAAATTTCAATTTCATGCATAGAAGTATGCATAAAGGATAAATTTTTATATCAAAAGTGTTATTTTTATCAATTTTTATTTTCATGCATAGAAGTATGCATAATGGATAAATTTTTATATCAAAAGTGTTATTTTTATCAATTTTTATTTTCATGCATAAAAGTATGCATAAGGGATAAATTTTTATATCAAAAGTGTTATTTTTATCATTTTTATTTTCATGCATAGAAGTATGCATAAAGGATAAAATTTTATATCAAAAGTGTTACTTTTATCATTTTTATTTCATGCATAGAAGTATGCATAATGATTAAATTTTTATATCAAAAGTGTTACTTTTATCATTTTTATTTTCATGCATAAGAGTATGTATAAAGATATATTTTTATTATAAAAGTGTTACTTTTATAAAAATTGATTTTAATGTATAGAGGTATTTTTTTAAAAAAAAGATAAATTTTAATCGGAGATCGACGTAAATGAATATTCCTCGAGAAATCCATGTTTTGAAATTGTAAACAAATATTCATCGTAGGAAATTTTAGAAAAAGAGAAACTAAGATAGTACCTTTCGAGAAGATAAATTTAGAGAGAACCTTTCGGACCTAAACTCGGACTCAGATTATTGATCAAGACCTAATTCCTTCGTGAGTTTCAATCAATGATGATGTGCCCAGTTCGGGAAAAATGTATTCAATCACCCATCGAATCAAAAACTAAGTTAAGACTTGTGACTTGATCTAAGAATCAAGTTAACAGAATTTGAAGAATTCTGTTTGGAATTGAAAATTGGATTTATGATATACTCATGGTATTCAAACAAAAATCAAAACTGTAAACTTGCATAGAAACCCTGCCTTCTTAAAAGATTGTCTTACGCCAGAATGCTGGAGGGAGTATTTGGCATATATGTTTATCTAAGGGAAGTTCGGTTGCAACAGCTGGCGGGGAGTGTTCGAGGGACAGCTCACGCGGCAAGGCTTGCCGAGGTCTTGACCAGCCTCGGTATGGTTAAAATGGTGCGCTTCCGGTACGATGGACGAGGGCCGACGAAGCGGTCCCTGAGTGAAGTGCCAGGACACCTAAGGAGGATCCTGGAGGGTTCTGACCAGGCGATGCACGGGCTCGCGGTGCCGAGGACATCCATGCGTATGTCGAGGAAGATATTATATGATGGACCTATGTTTTTTTTTATAATCTATCACTGGATCTCGTTGTTGACTTGCTGGTCTCAACGGAGAGTCCAGAGTGATACTATTTTGTTGAGAAACAAGGACTCAATGAAAATTTTGAAGTATGACATGTATAAATCGTAAATTGTTTATCAAGGATTGTTTTTATTAAAGTTTTAATAAAGAGGAGTGCGTGCGTATCTGTTTTCTAAAGCTAAAGTTAAGAAAGGCAATTCAATTATGGGTGGGTGAGTACTTATTTGGTTCCACCGATTCCAGTGGTAGGGTGGTGGCTAACCCATGGGCCGGATGGGGTTAGGCTAGAATCAGTGGAGTTTTAATAATCAAATTGCAAAATCTTAGGATTACGCTAAGATTCGAGTAGTTAAATAATCTCCTGATAAATTTTTCAATAAGTAGATCAACGGCTGTGCCTGACCTGGATCAGGAAAAAAGCGTTGAATTTACTAAAATGATCAAATTATATCAGTGATAGTTTCCTTCTATCTGGTTTATCCAGTTAAAGGATAACTTAGAATTGATCACGTTAGAAAAATTCGTTTAAAAAAAAAAATTTCATAATGGCGGAATCGCCCCCGCTTTCCGGGCATGGGAATTTTTCCCGGTTTCGGTTTTTGGAGTGACCACCAGCTCATCAAAAGTGTTACTTTTATCATTTTTAATTTTCATGCATAGAAGTATGCATAAAAGAAAATTTTTTTATATCAAAAGTGTTACTTTTATCATTTTTAATTTTCATGCATAAAAGTATGCATAAAAGAAAATTTTTATATCAAAAGTGTTACTTTTATCATTTTTAATTTTCATGCATAGAAGTATGCATAAAGGAAAATTTTTTATATCAAAAGTGTTACTTTTATCATTTTTAATTTTCATGCATAGAAGTATGCATAAAGGAAAAAATTTTATATTAAAAGTGTTACTTTTATCATATTGGATTTCATGCATATAGGTATGCATAAAAGATATTCTTTTTATACTAAAAGTGTGATTTTCCTCATAAATGGATTTTATGCTTAACTTAGATGCATAAGAGAAATTCTTTTATTCTAAAAGTGTAATTCCCTACCAAATTGAAATTATGCATAAAAGATTGATTTTAATTTCGAAAGTGTTAGTCTCCTTAAATGGAATTTATGTATAAATAAATGTGTAGAGAAATCTTATATCAAATATAAGAATTCTCTTTAAAAAAAAAAAGATATGAAATGTGATAAGATGTGATAAGAGGTGTATGAGATGTGATAAGAATTGATAAGATGCGTATGGAAAGTGATAGGATGTGATAAGATTTGATAAGATGCGTATGGAAAGTGATAGGATGTGATAAGAGGTGTATGAGATGTAAAAAGATGTGATAAGATGTGTATGAGATGTGATAAGAATTGATAAGATGCGTATGGAAAGTGATAGGATGTGATAAGAGGTGTATGAGATGTGATAAGAATTGATAAGATGCGTATGGAAAGTGATAGGATGTGATAAGAGGTGTATGAGATGTAAAAAGATGTGATAAGATGTGTATGAGATGTGATAAGATTTGATAAGATGCGTATGGAAAGTGATAGGATGTGATAAGAGGTGTATGAGATGTAAAAAGATGTGATAAGATGTGTATGAGATGTGATAGAATGTGTTAAGATGAGTTAGGATGTGTTAAGATGTATATGGGATGTGTTAGGACGAGAATGGATGTAATATGGTTGTATGAATGTGATGTGGATGTATACATGCAGATGTATATGTATGAATGTGAATGTTGATGTGGATGTGGATGTATGGATGTAGATACGGATGTGTATGTATGTATGTGGATGTGTATGTATGAATGAGGATGTAAAAATGGACGTATGTATATAGATGTGGATGTATGGATGTATGTATGTAGATGTGGATGTATGGATGTGATTGTGAATGAAGAGGTGGATGTGAATGTATGGATGTAGATACAGATGTGGATGTATGTATGTAGATGTGGATGTATGGATGTGATTGTGAATGAAGAGGTGGATGTGAATGTATGGATGTAGATACAGATGTGGATGTATGTATGTGAATGTGGATGTATGAATGAGGATGTGAAAATGGATGTATGCATGTGAATGTGGATGTATGAATATGAATGTGGATGTGTGGATGTGGAAATGGAGGTATGGATGTATGAATGTAGATGTGGATGTATGCATGTAGATGCGTATGTATGAATGTGAAATTGGATGTATGATGTGGACGTACGAACATGGATATGTATGTAGAATAATGAATATGAAGATGTATGTGAGATAATGTAGTCTATATGAGTGAATGGATGAGAACGAGTACACACTGAATGGAATGTGGAATAAGTAATGTGGTCCGAGAGTGGATAATATGGAAAGACAAGAGTTCATTATAGAAACTGTATTTGTGACTGTTTGTAAATGACTGTTTTATGTCAAGAATGCTGGAGAAGCATTTTGACCGTCTTAAGGATTAAGGTCATGAAGACTGAACTGATAAAGTTGCAACTGCTGACGGAGAGTCAATGGAGGACGTCTCGCGTAGCAAGGTCGATCTAGGTCTTGACCAGCCTCGGCTCGATTTAAATGGTGAGCTTCCGGTACGGTGGATGAGGGACCAAGGAAGCGGCCTATGAGTGAAGCGCTAGGTCACCTGCGAAGGATCCTAGAGGGTGCTGACCATACGGTGCTCGGGCTCTGGGTCGCCGAAGATACCCACACGTGCGTCGTGGAAGATATTGGAATAAGGAGTAAGAGTTGTTTTCTGAAACCGGGCATGGATCTGGTTGATTGACCTTGCTGGTCCTCAACAGATGAGTCCATGGCTCTTTTATATGGATCTGTGGGTTGATCTTGCTGATCTTCCACGGAGACTCCATTCTATTATATGAATATATTGCCGGTTACTATGAGCTAGGAACCATGGAAAAGGCCCCTGAGAGAACAGGTGGTGAGCGTTTTGGTTGCCAATGATGCCATAAGTATACCGATGAAAGAATGACTGGAAATAAGGATTCAACGAGAGACTTTGAGGATTGTCATCAGTGACATAATGGTTTTATTAAAGGATTGTTTTAAAGCTAGTTGATGCTAAGAAAAAGGCAATTTCATATTGGGTGTGTAAGTGGTATGACTAGTTTTATGTTTGCATGAATTTCCGGCTAGGGGGCCTTGGAACTCTTTTCCTTGGTACCCGGGACAAAACCTAACCAAATTCCAAATTGGATCCCATCACTACAGTGGTTGGGCGGTTGGCTAACCCATGGGATCGGATGGGGTTAGGCTGGACTGATGGATCCGTAAATCGAGATTTAATTTCTATTATTACGATAGATGAAGTAAATCCCGGATAGAAATTGTTCTATGGATAGGAATCAACGGCTGTGCCTCTTGATGGGGAAAAAAGCGTTGATCCCAATGATCCAAGTGCAAGTTCTTCCTTGATTTGACCAAGTACCGTTAAAGGTGCAGTCAGATCAGTTTGATCAGTAATGATCTTGACTACGTTAGAGTAAAGAGTTATCCTGGTGGAATCGCCCGTGCTTTCCGGGTAAAGGAAGTTTTTTCCGGTTTCGGTTTTGGACAAACCGACGGATTAGTCTCTTGTCCGGATATCCGTGGGCGAGGCCCCGAGTGTGGGACCCCTGTCCCGCGCGAGAAGTGCTACTTCCGCTGCTAGTACCCTGAATCCGTTGCTCGGTGGGAACAGGGATCTCACAATGTAGATGTATGGAGGTGAATGTGAATGTGGATGTGGATGTATGCATAGAGATGTGGATGTATACATGTAGATGTGAATGTACGCATATAGATGTGGATGTATGGATGTGAATGTGCATGTAGATGCGGATGTATGGATGTGGATGCATGAATGTGCATGTAGATGTGGATGTGAAAATAGATGTATGGATGTAGATGTGGATGTATGGATGTGAATATATGATATGTGATGTGAAGGAATCTGAAGTGATGAGATGGAAAATGATGTAATGGGATGAGTATACATATGAATGGAATATGGAATAAGTAATGTAGATTGATGAGGGATAATGGGAAAAAATGAAAGTTAAAATAGAAACTGTATTGTAAACTGTTTGTAAATGCTGTTTATAAATGAGTGTTTTATGTCAAGAATGCTGGGGGAGCATTTTGACCATCTTGTGATTAAGGTCGTGGAGACCTAACTGATAAAGTTGCAACTGCTGACGGAGAGTCAATGAAGGACGTCTCGTGTAGCAAGGTCGGCCGAGGTCTTGACCAGCCTCGGTGCGATTAAAATGGTGAGCTTCCGGTACGGTGGATGAGGGGCCAAGGAAGCGGCCTATGAGTGAAGCGCTAGGTCACCTGCGAAGGATCCTAGAGGGTACTGACCATATGGTGCTCGGGCTTTGGGTCACCTAGGATACCCATGCGTGCATCGAGGAAGATATTGGAACAAGAGTAGGAGTTGTTTTCTGAAATCGGGCATGGATCTGGTTGATTGACCTTGCTGGTCTTCAATGGATGAGTCCATGGCTCTTTATATGGATCTGTTGGTTGATCTTGCTGATCTTCAACGAGAGTCCATCTTGATAAGTGATTATATTGCCGAGTATTATGGGCTAGGAACTAGGAAACGGCCCCTGAGTGGACAGGTGGTGAGCGTCCTAGTGGCCAATGATACCATAGATACTCTGATGAAGGAATGATGGAAAAATTAAGAATCAACCGGATAAATTGGAAGATGGTGATCAGTGATACTATGGTTTTATTAAAGGATTGTTTTAAACTGGTTGAATCTGTGAAAAGGCAATTTCATATTGGGTGTGTGAGTGGTGTGACTAGTTTTATTTTTGCATGAACATCCGGCTAGGGGGCCTTGGAACTCTTTTCCTTGGTACCCGGGACAAAACCTAACCAAATTCTTAATTGGATCCCATCACTACAGTGGTTGGGCGGTTGGCTAACCCATGGGACTGGATGGGGTTAGACTGGACTGATGGATCCGTAAATCGAGACTCAAACTTTTGTTTTTATGATAGATAAAATAAATCCCGAACAGTAACTGTAATATGGATAGGAATCAACGGCTGTGCCTCTTGAATGGGAAAAAAAGCGTTGATCCCAATGATCCAAGTGCAAGTTTCTCCCTTGATCTGACCAAGTATCTTATAGATGTAATTGGATCAGCTCAATCAGAAATGATCTTGACTACGTTAGAGTAAAAAGTTATCTTGGTGGAATCACCCGTGCTTTCCGGTAAAGGAAGTTTTTCCGGGTTCGTTTTGGAACAACCGACGGATTAGTCTCTTATCCGGATATCCGAGGGTGAGGCCCCAAATGTGGGACCCCTGTCCCGTGCGAGAAGTGCTACTTCCGCTGCTAGTATCCCGAATCTGTTGCTCGGTGGGAACAGGGATCTTACAGTTGGTATCAGAGCATTTGGTTATTAAAGATCAACTGAGAAGACAAATATATCAAAAATTTATCAAGAAACACAAAAAGGTTATAGTTGTGTGAGATAATTAATTTAATTTGATATTCAAACTGAAATTCGTAATTTGGTAATTGGGTCTTCAGATGGAAGTACCACAATTATATAGAATCCCTGACTTGCTTGAGGCCTAGACATGATAGTATTTACCTTATAATTCCAAGGGCCGTGACTACCCGTATATACCGAGAGTATACTGTAGCTCTTTACTGACAGTATATACGAGTAAATCTAAGACTTGAAATTATAAGTGTTAATGCTATCCAGAGGATGATTTCGAATGTGATTGGTATGATTTTTAATTCTGTTTGAGAATTGATGAATTGATTTGGATTCTGATTGAAAAATGATGATTTATAAAAATTAGTTGACATATAATGAAACCACAATGAGGGAGAATGGGACGAGTCCCTGTGATGATATTTATAACTAGAATGATGATAATGAATTCAGCAAATCACTATGAGATTAGTGGGTTGTGCTGTCAGATTGCTACTGTTAATACTTGACCGGTAGATCAAGTTAAGGGAGGTCAAATTGAGAACTTGCTTGATTGAAATTTCCGTGGAGGAATGTTCTGAAGGAAACTTTTCGGTCTAATGGACCATTATCATGTTAAAGATATGAATGATATGATCTGAATGAATTGTTATTTAATGATGAGTTCTATATAAGGGATATTTATCCCAGTGTTCTGTTGGGTTGACCAGAATATAAGGAACCTGTGAGATCCCTGTTCCCACCGCGCAACGGATTCGGGGTACTAGCAGCGGAAGTAGCACTTCTTGCGTGAGGCAGGGTCCCACACTCGGGGCCTCGTCCACGGATATCCGGACAAAAGACTAATCCGTCGGTTTTTCCAAAACCAGACCCGGAAAAACTTCCCTTATCCGGAAAGCACGGGCGATTCCACCAGGATAATTTTTACTCTAATGTAGTCAAAACTCTTACTGATCAAACAGATCCGACTGCATCTATAAAGATACTTGGTCAGATCAAGGAAGAAACTTGCACTTGGATCATTGGGATCAACGCTTTTTTCCCCACCAAGGAGGCACAGCCGTTGATTCCTATCCATAGAACAATTACTATCCAGGATTTACTTTATCTATCGTAATAACAGAAATTGAGTCTCGATTTACGGATCCATCAGTCCAGCCTAACCCCATCCGATCCCATGGGTTAGCCAACCGCCCAACCACTGTAGTGATGGGATCCAATTTGGAATTTGGTTAGGTTTTGTCCCGGGTACCAAGGAAAAGAGTTCCAAGGCCCCCTAGCCGAAATTTCATGCAAACATAAAACTAGCCACACCACTTACACACCCAATATGAAAATTGCCTTTTTCTTAGCATCAGCTAACTTTAAAACAATCCTTTAATGAAACCATAGTACCACTGATCACAATCTCCCAAATTATCCAGTTGATTCATAATTTCCCATCATTCCTTCATCAGAGTATCTATGGCATCATTGGCAACTAGAACGCTCACCACCTGTCCACACAGGGCCGTTTCAATAGTTCCTAGCCCATAATACTCAACAATATAATCACTTATCAAGATGGACTCTCGTTGAAGATCAGCAAGATCAACCAACAGATCCATATAAAAGAGCCATGGACTCATCCGTTGAGGACCAGCAAGGTCAGTCAACCAGATCCATGCCCGGTTCCAGAAAACAACTCTTACTCCTTGTTCCAATATCTTCCTCGACGCACGCGTGGGTATCCTGGGCGACCCAGAGCCCGAGCACCGTATGGTCAGTACCCTCTAGGATCCTTCGCAGGTGACCTAGCGCTTCACTCATAGGCCGCTTCCTTGGTCCCTCATCCACCGTACCGGAAGCTCACCATTTTAATCGAACCGAGGCTGGTCAAGACCTCGGCCGACCTTGCTACGGGAGACGTCCTCCATTGACTCTCCGTCAGCAGTTGCAACTTTATCAGTTAGGTCTCCACGACCTTAATCACAAGACGGTCAAAATGCTTTCCCAGCATTCTTGACATAAAACAGCCATTTACAAACAGCATTTACAAACAGTTTACAAATACAATTTCTATATTAACTCTCATTTTTCCACATTATCCCTCATGCAATCCACATTACTTATTCCACATTTCATTTATATGTGTACTCATCCAATCATATCATTTTCCATCTCTTCACTTCAGATTCCTTCACATCACATATCATATATTCACATCCATATCCACATCCATACATCCACATCCACATCCACATTCACATCCATACATCCACATCTACATGCTTATCTCCATTTTCACATCCTCATTTATACATCCACATCCCATATCCACATTCATACATACACATCCATATCCACATCCATATCCGCATTCATACATACACATCCATATCCACATCCACATGCATACATTCATTATCACGTCCTCATTCATACATCCACATCCACATACATACATACATACATCCACATCCACATCCACATTCTCATTCACATCTATACATCCATATCTACATGCACATTCACATCCATACATCCACATCTATATCCTCATTCACATCCATACATCCACATTCATGCATCCACATCTACATGCCTACATCCATACATACAAATCCACATTTACATCCATGCATCCACATCCACATCCTCATTCACATCCATACATCCACATTCATACATCCACATCCACACCCACATTCACATCCATACATCCACATCTACATGCTTATCTCCATTTTCACATCCTCAGTTATACATCCACATCCCATATCCACATTCATACATACACATCCATATCCACATCCACATGCATACATACATCCACATCCACATTCCCATTCACATATATACATCCATATCTACATGCACATTCACATCCATACATCCACATCTATATCCTCATTCACATCCATACATCCACATTCATGCATCCACATCTACATGCTTATCTCCATTTTCACATCCTCATTTATACATCCACATCCCATATCCACATTCATACATACACATCCATATCCACATCCACATGCATACATACATCCACATCCACATTCCCATTCACATATATACATCCATATCTACATGCACATTCACATCCATACATCCACATCTATATCCTCATTCACATCCATACATCCACATTCATGCATCCACATCTATATGCTTATCTCCATTTTCACATCCTCATTTATACATCCACATCCCATATCCACATTCATACATACACATCCATATCCACATCCACATGCATACATACATCCACATCCACATTCCCATTCACATATATACATCTTTATCTACATGTACATTCACATCCATACATCCACATCTATATCCTCATTCACATCCATACATCCACATTCATGCATCCACATCTACATGCATACATCCATACATCCACATCCACATTTACATCCATGCATCCACATCTACATCCTCATTCACATCCATACATCCACATTCATACATCCATACATCCACATTCATACATCCACATCCACATCCACATTCACATCCATACATCCACATTCATACATCCACATCCACATCCATACATCCACATTCATACATCCACATCCACATCCACATTCACATCCATACATCCACATTCATACATCCACATCCACATCCACATGCATCTTATCATATCTTATCACTTCCCATATCTTTTATGCATACCTCTATGCATGAAATTCAATTATGCTAAAAGTAACACTTTTATAATAAAATATTCAACTTTTATGCATACCTCTATACATGAAATCCAATATGATAAAAGTAACACTTTTGATATAAAAAAATTATCCTTTATGCATACTTCTATGCATGAAAATTAAAAATGATAAAAGTAACACTTTTGATATAAAAAAATTATCCTTTATGCATGATATTAAAATTCAATTTCTCCATGATTATAATGAAATTCTTTCAATTAATCTAGGATGATAATTCCTTGAATATGGTAGGAAGTCCTCTTTTTATGCTTTGAATGAAATTATTTTATGCATAATTTTTATAAAAATTTTGCCATAGCTCCGCTGCTATGACTGATAAATCTCAATTTTTTCTAAGGGATAAAGCTTATCATTAAGGAAATAATTAAAATGATCTCTAATTGGATCATTAATCTATAGTGGATTGAATCATCAATATGCATAAACTAAAAGCATAGAAAAAAGCCATTAAATTGGCCTCAAGCATAGCTTAATCTTGGGTTAAGGAAAAGCTTTATGAAAAGCTTGATTTGGATTGAGAACGGGTCATGAGTATGACCATTTCTTGAGTGAGAGAGAGAGTTTACATAAAAATCATTAGAATTTAAACATAAATGAAAATTAACTTCAATAGCATTTATTAACTTATGTAACTCTTCACTACTATTCAAACTTCAATAGTATTTTAAAAAAAAACCATACCAATTAAACTTCTCAAGCTTGAGAGGGGTTGAGAAGAGAGAAACATTGAGAAATTATAGAAAGATCAATATTCACTAATTACCTTACAACTTGCTTGATTCTTTGTTCACGGTAGAGGCCCCCAACCAATCAATTGGTTAAGTATGTTGATGGAGCCACTAATGGGGATTGAAGAAAGAGGGAAGCTCCAAAAACTAGTGAATTATTAAATGAATTCACAGTTCTTGGCTTAGGTGGAGTAGAGTAACGATGCATAAACACTAACTATTTTTCAACAAGGGGGAGGCTTCTATTTATAGGAAAAATTGAGCTCCTAACCAAACAAACTGATTCTAGAATTTTCTAAATCAGTTTGGTCAATATTTGACCATTTTTAGGTCAGTTAAGCTAACTTTTTGGAACTAGACTTGAATGAGGAGAGAGGAGAGATGAAATATCTCAATTTTTATGAGTTTAAAACTCATTCAAGCATGTGAAATATGCACCTCCTTTAAAGAACTCCCCTTCCTTACATATGTGTCATAATGGAATCATTTTAATATTGCTCATAGTTTTTTTTTACTAATAAACCTTGTACATTTTCAACTCTTCATCTTATGTGAAATATGCACCTCCTTTAAAGAATTCCCCTTCCTTACATATGTGTCATAATGGAATCGTTTTAAAATTGCTCATAGTTTTTTACTAATAAACCTTGTACATTTTCAACTCTTCATCTTATGTGAAATATGCACCTCCTTTAAAGAATTCCCCTTCCTTACATATGTGTCATAATGGCATCATTTTAATATTGCTCATAGTTTTTTACTAATAAACCTTGTACATTTTCAACTCTTCATCTTATGTGAGCATTTACTCATTTTTGGATACCCAAAATATCTCATATTTTTAATATTGCTCATAGTTTTTTACTAATAAACCTTGTACATTTTCAACTCTTCACCTTATGTGAGCATTTACTCATTTTTGGGTATCTTCTTTTTTTACAAATTTGGATTTATCTCTTCCCTACACATGGATTGATGCTATTGGCCCATAGGAACCTTAATTGGACCATAGTCTAAAGATTTCTGAAAATCTAGACCCTTAGACTAAGGTTCTTTATACCTATTTCCAATTAATTCCAATTGCACATTGGAAAATTCTTTTTGAATTTCTATTTCAAGGGAACTCATCTGAATTATAAGAGATATTTTTCTATCCAAAAATATTCAAAATCTGAATATTCTCTCTCTAGAATATTTTTCTCTCTCTAGGCTAAAACAGATAGAAACAAGGTCTTTATATTTCTGAAGAGGGTTGATTACAGGGGAAGATACTAGACATCAAAAAAGGGATTGGGGGAGGAATCTTACAGAACCCCAGGATAAAATTGGATCTTAAGAAAAAGAGCTGTCCTCTACCTTGCGAGATGAGGACATCTCGCACTTTTCAAGTGGGGTAGAGTGTAAGATTCCTCCCCAACCTTCGAGGTATACAGGAGTAAGAATCTCCCTTTCTGATCTTATAATTATTCCCTCTCTAAAATAAAAGAAAGTTTTTGTTTAAAAAAGGAAAACCCTTTCCCTAGAATACTTCTCAGGAGTCCCACCTATTTTAAGGATTTAGAACAATGAGTTCAGAAGTGAGAATCGGTGTTTTGGATACGAAGGTTTTGGTTTTCATTCGAGTACGGCCCAAAAGAAGTTCTTTAGCTCTTGGGGAGTATAAGAAGTTATCCCCCAGATATTGTGACCCTTATATCTGAATTCAATGAAAGTAGGTGACTTAGCCTACAAGCTTCTTTTATCTCCTCATCTCAAAATTCTTAATGCCTTCTATAGAAAAATGTGTCAAACACAAATCATGGAAAGACGGTACAACTTCAGTGGCAAGTTACCATTGGCTTCTAGGTTACGCTAGCTTCTTCCTTTATATAAGTCGCAACTTTTACTTGTCGCTCACAGTAATCTTACTCCCATCAATCTCCTTTCTTTCTTAATCTCCTTCATGGCTTGGCAATAGGAATTAGTTTTATCCCTGATGATTTCTCACCTTCAAGACGCAAGAGAGTCTGTGAAGAAAGACTTTATAGAACAGTATGAGCGCTCACTTTTTCCTCACCTAGGAACTTCTGTAGCTCAGACCAAATGGCGGACCTATCAAAACATAACTAGGGTAACACCCTGGGGTCAGCAGCACTTTCGTAATAATGTCCGCTTGGCCATGGTTATTGAAGCTTTGGGTTTGGGTCCCCGATACTACTGCGTCATGAGATGAAGGCATCTTGGGTTTTCTGAGCGGGTCTTCTTATTGGCGTGTTTTCTTCCTCATGAGAAGATATGCCTTTATCCCATTTTTGGCTTGCCTCTCAGAGGTCCTTTTGTTAATCACCTCATACCACTGAGATAGGTACGGCAATAACCAGCAGAATCATTCCCATAGATGAGTTACCCTATACTTGTGCAGCTTGTGAGTGCTGCTTTTGTGACCATATGATGGACGGGCTTATGGAAGTGTAAAGAGTTCTTCTATCTTTACTGTATAAGTTCTGAGAATGAATAAAGTTTAAATCTTGTTCTTATCTTGCTTTCTTTAAGACTTTTCTTGGTGGTTAATCTTGATTAAAATTTTTCTCTAAGTCTCATATTCGTGCATTTTTCTCTAAGTCTCATATTCGTGCATCTTGCGAAATTATCCTAGTTTGCGAGATGAGGACATCTCGTATTTTTTAAGTGGGGTAGAATGTAAGATTCCTCCTCCAACCCCTTTTTGATGTCTAGTATCTTCCCCTGTAATCAATGCCTCTTCAGAAATATAAAGACCTTGTTTCTAACTATTTTAGCCTAGAGAGGAAATAATTCTAGAGAGAGAATATTCAGATTATGAATATTTTTGGATAGAAAAATAACTCATCTTATTAAAATAAGTTCCCCTGTATCAGAAATTCAAAAAGAATTTTCCAATGTGCAATTGGAATTAATTGGAAATAGGTATAAGGAACCTTAGTCTAAGAGTCTAGATTTTTAGAAATTCTTGGATTATGGTCCAATTAAGGTTCCTATGGGCCAATAGCATCAATCCATGTGTAGGGAGGAGATAAATCCAAATTGTAAAAGAAGATACCCAAAAATGAGTAAATGCTCACATAAGATGAAGAGTTGAAAATGTACAAGGTCTATTAGTAAAAAACTATGAGCAATATTAAAAATATGAGATATTTTGGATATCCAAAAATGAGTAAATGCTCACATAAGATGAAGAGTTGAAAATGTACAAGGTTTATTAGTAAAAAACTATGAGCAATAAAATTATGACACATATGTAAGGAAGGAGAGTTCTTTAAAGAAGGTGCATATTTCACATAAGATGAAGAGTTGAAAATGTACAAGGTTTATTAGTAAAAAACTATGAGCAATAAAATTTTGACACATATGTAAGGAAGGGGAGTTCTTTAAAGAAGGTGCATATTTCACATAAGATGAAGAGTTGAAATTGTACAAGGTTTATTAGTAAAAAAACTATGAGCAATAGAATTTTGATACATATGTAAGGAAGGGGAGTTCTTTAAAGGAGGTGCATATTTCACATGCTTGAATGAGTTTTAAACTCAAAAATAATGTGATATTTTTATCTCTCATATCTCTTGAACCAAACCAAATCAAAATGGAACCAAATCGAATCAAAAAGTAACCAAACTAGGTCCAAGTCTAGTCCAAATTCAACCAAACTGACTTGGAAAATTCTAGAATCAGTTTGTTTGGTTAGGAGCTCAATTTTCCTATAAATAGAAGCCTTCCCTTGTTGAAAAAAATATAGTGTCTTATGCATTGTTACTCTACTCCACCTAAGCCAAGAACTGTGAATTCTTTAATAATTCACTAGTTTTTGATACTTCTCTCTTTCTTCAATCCCCATTGGTGGCTCCATCAACATACTAAACCAATTGATTGGTTGGGAGCCTCTACCGTGAACAAAGAATCAAGCAAATTATAAGATAAGTATAGTGAATTTTGATCTTTCTATAATTTCTCAATGATTCTCTCTTCTCAACCCCTCTCAAGCTTGAGAAGCTTAATTGGTATGGTTTTTAATATGCTATTGAAGTTAATTAATTAATGATAGTAAAGAATTACATAAATTTCCATTTATGTTTAATTCTAATAGATTTTTCTCTCTCTCACTTAAGAAATGGTCATATTCATGACCCTTTCTCAATCCAAATGAAGCTTTTCATAAGGCTTTTCCTTAATCCAAGATTAAGCTATGCTTGAGGCCAAATTAATGGCTTTTTCTATGCTTTTAGTTTATGTATATTGATGATTAAATCCATTATGGATTGATGATCCAATTAGAGACCATTCTAATTATTTCCTTAATGATAAGCTTTATCCCTTAGAAAAAATTGAGATTTATCAGTCATAGTAGCGGAGCTATGGCAAAATTTTTATAGAAATTACGCATAAAATAATTTCATTCAAAGCATAAAAAGAGGACTTCCTACCATATTCTAGGAATTATCATCCTAGATTAATTAAAAGAATTTTATTGTAATCATGGAGGTGTGGAGGTATGCATGTAGATGTAGATGTATAGATATGGATGTGAATGGAGATGTGGATGTATGCATGTAGATGTAGATGTATAGATGGGGATGGGAATGGAGATGTGGATGTATGCATATAGATGTATAGATGGGGATGTGAATGGAGATGTGGATGTATGCATGTAGATGTAGAGATGTGGAGGTGAATGGAGATGTGGATGTATGCATGTAGAAGTAGATGTATAGATGAGGATGTAAATGGAGATGTGGATGGATGCATGTAGATGTAGATGTATAGATGTAGATGTGAATGGAGATGTGGATGTATGCATGTAGATGTAGATGTATAGATGTAGATGTGGATGTGGAGGTGGATGGATGCATGTAGATGTAGATATATAGATGTAGATGTGAATGGAGATGTGGATGTATGCATGTAGATGTAGATGTATAGATGTAGATGTGGATGTGGAGGTGGATGTATGCATGTAGATGTAGATGTATGGAGGTGAATGTGAATGTGGATGTGGATGTATGCATAGAGATGTGGATGTATGCATGTAGATGTGAATGTACGCATATAGATGTGGATGTATGGATGTGAATGTGCATGTAGATGCGGATGTATGGATGTGGATGCATGAATGTGCATGTAGATGTGAATGTGAAAATAGATGTATGGATGTAGATGTGGATGTATGGATGTGAATATATGATATGTGATGTGAAGGAATCTGAAGTGATGAGATGGAAAATGATGTGATGGGATGAGTATACATATGAATGGAATATGGAATAAGTAATGTAGATTGATGAGGGATAATGTGGAAAAATGAAAGTTAAAATAGAAACTGTATCGTAAACTGTTTGTAAATGCTGTTTGACTGTTTTATGTCAAGAATGCTGGGGGAGCATTTTGACCATCTTGTGATTAAGGTCGTGGAGACCTAACTGATAAAGTTGCAACTGTTGAGACGGAGAGTCAATGAAGGACGTCTCGCGTAGCAAGGTCGGCCGAGGTCTTGACCAGCCTCGGTGTGATTAAAATGGTGAGCTTCCGGTACGGTGGATGAGGGGCCAAGGAAGCGGCCTATGAGTGAAGCACTAGGTCACCTGCGAAGGATCCTAGAGGGTGCTGACCATACGGTGCTCGGGCTCTGGGTCGCCTAGGATACCCACGCGTGCGTCGAGGAAGATATTGGAACAAGAGTAGGAGTTGTTTTCTGAAATCGGGCATGGATCTGGTTGATTGACCTTGCTGGTCTTCAATGGATGAGTCCATGTCTCTTTATATGGATCTGTTGGTTGATCTTGCTGATCTTCAACGAGAGTCCATCTTGATAAGTGATTATATTGATGGAGATGTGGATGTATTGATGTAGATGTATAGATGTGGATGTGAATGGAGTTGTGGGTGTATGCATGTAGATGTAGATGTATAGATGTGGATGTGAATGTGGAGGTGGATGTATGCATGTAGATGTAGATGTATGGATGTGAATGTGAATGTGGATGTGGATGTATGCATGGAGCTGTGGATGTATGCATGTAGATATGAATGTGCATGTAGATGTGGATGTATAGATGTGAATGTGGATGTGGATGTGGATATATGTATGGATGTGAATATATGATATGTGATGTGAAGGAATCTGAAGTGATGAGATGGAAAATGATGTGATGGGATGAGTACACATATAAATGGAATGTGGAATAAGTAATGTGGGTTGATGAGGGATAATGTGGAAAAATGAGAGTTAATATAGAAACTGTATTTGTAAACTGTTTGTAAATGCTGTTTGTAAATGATTCTTTTATGTCAAGAATGCTGGGGAAGCATTTTGGCCGTCTTGTGATTAAGGTCATGATGATAAAGTTGCAACTGCTGACGGAGAGTCAATGAAGGACGTCTCGCGTAGCAAGGTCATGAGGGGCCAAGGAAGCGGCCTATGAGTGAAGCGCTAGGTCACCTGCGACGGCGGCGGTGAAGGATCCTAGAGGGTGCTGACCATATGGTACTCAGGCTCTGGGTCGCCTAGGATACCCACGCGTGCGTCGAGGAAGATATTGGAACAAGAGTAGGAGTTGTTTTCTAAAATCGGGTATGGATCTGGTTGATTGACCTTGCTGGTCTTCAATGGATGAGTCCATGGCTCTTTATATGGATCTGTTGGTTGATCTTGCTGATCTTCAACGAGAGTCCATCTTGATAAGTGATTATATTGCCGAGTATTATGGGCTAGGAACTAGGAAACGGCCCCTGAGTGGACAGGTGGTGAGCGTCCTAGTTGCCAATGATGCCATAGATACTCTGATGAAGGAATGATAGGAAAATTAAGAATCAACTAGATAAATTGGAAGATGGTGATCAATGATACTATGGTTTTATTAAAGGATTGTTTTAAACTGGTTGAATCTGTGAAAAGGCAATTTCATATTGGGTGTGTGAGTGGTGTGACTAGTTTTATTTTTGCATGAACATCCGGCTAGGGGGCCTTGGAACTCTTTTCCTTGGTACCCGGGACAAAACCTAACCAAATTCTTAATTGGATCCCATCACTACAGTGGTTGGGTGGTTGGCTAACCCATGGGATCGGATGGGGTTAGGCTGGACTGATGGATCTGTAAATCGAGACTCAAACTTTTGTTTTTATGATAGATAACATAAATCCCGGACAGTAACTGTTCTATGGATAGGAATCAACGGCTGTGCCTCTTGAATGGGGAAAAAAGCGTTGATCCCGATGATCCAAGTGCAAGTTTCTTCCTTGATCTGACCAAGTATCTTATAGATGTAATTGGATCAGCTCGATCAAAAATGATCTTGACTACGTTAGAGTAAAAAGTTATCCTGGTGGAATCGCCTGTGCTTTCTGGTAAAGGAAGTTTTTTCGGGTTCGGTTTTGGAACAACCGAGACGGATTAGTCTCTTATCCGGATATCCGTGGGTGAGGCCCCGAATGTGGGACCCCTGTCCCGTGCAAGAAGTGCTACTTCCACTGCTAGTATCCCGAATCTATTGCTCGGTGGGAACAGGGATCTAACAGTTGGTATCAGAGCATTTGGTTAATAAAGATCAACTGAGAAGACAAATATGTCAAAAATTTATCAAGAAACACAAAAAAGTTATAATTGTGTGAGATAATTCATACAATTTGATATTCAAACTGAAATTCGTAATTTTGGTAATTGGGTCTTCAGATGGAAGTACCGCAATTATATAGAATCCCTGACTTTCTTGAGGCCTAGACATGATAGTATTTACCTTATAATTCCAAGGGCCATGACTACCCGTATATACCGAGAGTATACTGCAGCTCTTTACTGACAGTATATACGAGTAAATCTAAGACTCGAAATTATAAGCGTTAATGCTATCCAGATGATGAATTCGAATGTGGTTGATATGATTTTTAATTTTGTTTGAGAATTGATGAATTGATTTGGATTCTGATTGAAAAATGATGATTTTTAAAAAATTAGTTGAAATATAATGAAACCACGATGAGGGGGAATGGGACGAGTCCGTGTGATGATATTCATAACTAGAATGATGATAATGATTTCAGTAAATCACTATGAGATTAGTGGGTTGTGCTATCAAATTGTTACTGTGTTAACACTTGACTGGTAGATCAAGTTAAGGGATAACAAATTGAGGACTTACTTGACTGAAATTCCCGTGGAGGAATGTTCAGAAAGAAAATTTTTGGTCTAATGGACCATTATCATGTTAAAGATATGAATGATATGATCTGAATGAATTGTTATTTAATGATGAGTTCTATATAAGGGATATTTATCCCAGTATTCTGTGGGGTTGACCAGAATATAAGCAACCCCAGAATAAAATTGGATCTTAAGAAAAAGAGTTGTCCTCTACCTTGTGAGATGAGGACATCTCGCACTTTTTTAAGTGGGGTAGAATGTAAAATTTCTCCCCAGTTTTTGAGGTATTCAAAAATAAGAATCTCCCTTCTGATCTTATAACTATTCTCTCTCTAATATATAAATTTTGACAGAATCATGAGACGAGGAAACCGTAGCCGTCAGCAGCCAGACCCTGTCTCTAAAGATAACGAACTTGACCCTGATGTTCGCAAGGCTCTTCATAGGACTCAGCCAGGACCCTTCAAAGGAGAAGGGGAGAACCTGGGTGAGACTGTGGAGAAATGGGTGGAAGCCATGGAAGAGTATTTTGACGTCACAGGTTATAATGAGTTGAGCAAAATGGCTCTTGTCCGGTTGAAAATAGTGGAAACAGCTAGGGTAGCATGGAGGAACCACTGCGACACCAACCGTCTGGACAGAAATACTCAATCTTGGAACGACTTAAAAACCTATTTGAGAAAGAGATTTTGTTCCCCTAGATTTTTGGAAACCAAAATGAACGAATTTTTAGAGCGAAAACAGGAGAACAAAACCATTGAAGAATATCACCAGGCCTTTGCTCTTCTACTCAAATACTCACCACCTCTAGATGAAGAACAGCTCATGGCCAGGTTCATTCGGGCAATGAACGAACCCTTGGACACACTGGTCAAAAATGCCAAACCAGTGTCCATGGCTGAAGCAGTAAAAATGGCAAAGGATTTTGCCAAAGCCTTTGTAGTAAAGGTCCCGCCAAAGCCTCTAACTTTAAAAGATTCCAAGCCCAGGAAGGTACTTCAAACTTTCCACCCCCAAAGAGGCAGCAAGGACCGGTTCAGAATCAAGATGCCGGAAGATTCCAAAGTGAAGGAAGACCCTTCCCCCAGAATACTTTCTCAAGAGGACCACCTATTTTAAGGATTCAGAACGATGAACTCAGAAGTGAGAACCGGTGTTTTGGATGCCAAGGTTTTGGTCATCAGTTAAAAGACTGCCCAACTCCTGCCATGTCAAGGGGACAGGGAAGTCTAGGACCCCGAATTCAGAGACCAATCCCTTCATACCAGTCTAATCAGGGTCCGTCTCGCCCAAGCCAACAGAAGAACTCCAACTCAACCATCTGCCTCTATCTAGAGTAACCTCAGAACTCCTTTCCAGAACAGGGACAACCAAAGAGAAAGAATTACACCTCAGACTGCAGCGACGAGAGCAGTCACAATTTCAGAAGAAGTAGAAGAGGAAAAAAGGGCAGATCTATACTGCAATTGAAAACCAAGGGCTTAACCGACAGTTCTCAAGTCATCCATACTCCAGCAAAATACCAGGGAAAAATTGGCCGTCCACTTCCAAGGCATAACGTTGAAAGTGATTGAAGAAGAAGAAGAAGATGAAAGAGATCATACTCCACCTGCGAGATAAGGACATCTCACGTTTTTTTAAGTGGGGTAGAATGTAAGATTCCTCCCCCAACCCCCTTTTTGATGTCTAGCATATTCCCCTGTAATCAATTTCTTTTTTCTGAAATGTAAGAGATCTTGTTTGTGGCTATTTTAACCTAGACAGAGAAAATATTCTAGAGAGAGAATATTCAGATTTTGAATATTTTTGGATAGAAAAATATCTCATCTTTTTAAAATAAGTTCCCCTGAAACAGAAATTCAAAAAGAATTTTCCAATGTGCAATTGGAATTAATTGGAAATAGGTATAAAGAACCTTAGTCTAAGGGTCTAGATTTTCAAAAAAATTTGGATTATGGTCCAATTAAGGTTCCTATGGGCCAATAGCATCAACCCATGTGTAGGGAGGAGATAAATCCAATTTGTAAAAGAAGATACCCAAAAATGAGTAAATGCTCACATAAGATGAAGAGTTGAAAATGTACAAGGTTTATTAGTAAAAAACTACGAGCAATATTAAAAATATGAGATATTTTGGGTATCCAAAAATGAGTAAATGCTCACATAAGATGAAGAGTTGAAAATGTACAAGGTTTATTAGTAAAAAACTATGAGCAATATTAAAAATATGAGATATTTTGGGTATCCAAAAATGAGTAAATGCTCACATAAGATGAAGAGTTGAAAATGTACAAGGTTTATTAGTAAAAAACTATGAACAATAAAACTTTGACACATATGTAAGGAAGGAGAGTTCTTTAAAGAAGTTGCATATTTCACATAAGATGAAGAGTTGAAAATCTACAAGGTTTATTAGTAAAAAACTATGAACAATAAAATTTTGACACATATGTAAGGAAGGAGAGTTCTTTAAAGAAGGTGCATATTTCACATAAGACGAAGAGTTGAAAATGTACAAGGTTTATTAGTAAAAAAAAACTATGAGCAATAGAATTTTGATACATATGTAAGGAAGGGGAGTTCTTTAAAGGAGGTGCATATTTCACATACTTGAATGAGTTTTAAACTCAAAAATAATGTGATATTTTTATCTCTCATATCTCTTGAACCAAACCAAATCAAAATGGAACCAAATCGAATCAGAAAGTAACCAAACTAGGTCCAAATCTAGTCCAAATTCAACCAACCTGACTTGGAAAATTCTAGAATCAGTTTGTTTGGTTAGGAGCTCAATTTTTCCTATAAATAGAAGCCTTCCCTTGTTGAAAAAGATATAGTGTCTTATGCATTGTTACTCTACTCTACCTAAGCCAAGAACTCTGAATTCTTTAATAATTCACTAGTTTTTGATACTTCTCTCTTTCTTCAATCCCCATTGGTGGCTCCATCAACATACTAAACCAATTGATTGGTTGGGAGCCTCTACCGTGATCAAAGCATCAAGCAAATTATAAGGTAAGTATAGTGAATTTTGATCTTTTCTATAATTTCTCAATGATTCTCTCTTCTCAACCCCTCTTAAGCTTGAGAAGCTTAATTGGTATGGTTTTTGAAATACTATTGAAGTTAATTATTTAATGATAGTAAAGAATTACATAAATTTGCATTTATGTTTAATTCTAATGGTTGTTTTTCTCTCTCTCACTTAAGAAATGGTCATACTCATGACCCACTCTCAATCCAAACGAAGCTTTTCATAAAGCTTTTCCTTAATCCAAGATTAAGCTATGCTTGAGGCCAAATTAATGGCTTTTTTCTATGCTTTTAGTTTATGTATATCGATGATTCAATCCATTATGGATTGATGATCCAATTAGAGACCATTCTAATTATTTCCTTAATGATAAGCCTTATCCCTTAGAAAAAATTGAGATTTATCAGTCATAGTAGTGGAGCTATGGCAAAATTTTTATAGAAATTATGCATAAAATAATTTCATTCAAAGCATAAAAGGAGGACTTCCTACCATATTCTAGGAACTATCATCCTAGATTAATTAAAAGAATTTTATTATGCATGGAGATGTGGATGTTTGCATGTAGATGTAGATGTATGGATGTGAGTGTGAGTGTGGAGGTGGATGTATGCATGGAGATGTGGATGTATGCATGTAGAAGTAGATGTATAGTTTTTGATACTTCTCTCTTTCTTCAATCCCCATTGGTGGCTCCATCAACATACTAAACCAATTGATTGGTTGGGGGCCTCTACCGTGAACAAAGAATCAAGCAAATTATAAGATAACTATAGTGAATTTTGATCTTTTCTAAAATTTCTCAATGATTCTCTCTTCTCAACCCCTCTCAAGCTTGAGAAGCTTAATTGATATGGTTTTTGAAATGCTATTGAAGTTAATTAATTAATGATAGTAAAGAATTACATAAAATTCTATTTATATTTAATTCTAATGGTTTTTCTCTCTCTCACTTAAGAAACGGTCATACTCATGACCCTTTTCAATCCAAATGAAGCTTTTCATAAGGCTTTTCCTTAATCCAAGATTAAGCTATGCTTGAGGCCAAATTAATGGCTTTTTTTCTATGCTTTTAGGTTATGTATATCGATGATTCAATCCATTATGGATTGATGATCCAATTAGAGACCATTCTAATTATTTTCCTAATGATAAGCCTTATCCCTTAGAAAAAATTGAGATTTATCAGTCATAGTAGCGGAGCTATGGCAAAATTTTTATAGAAATTACACAAAATAATTTCATTCAAAGCATAAAAAGAGGACTTCCTACCATATTCTAGGAACTATCATCCTAGATTAATTAAAAGAATTTTATTATGCATGGAGATGTGGATGTTTGCATGTAGATATAGATGTATGGATGTGAGTGTGAATGTGGAGGTGGATGTATGCATGGAGATGTGGATGTATGCATGTAGAAGTCGATGTATAGATGAGGATGTAAATGGAGATGTGGATGGATGCATGTAGATGTAGATGTATAGATGTAGATGTGAATGGAGATGTGGATGTATGCATGTAGATGTAGATGTATAGCTGTAGATGTGGATGTGGAGGTGGATGGATGCATGTAGATGTAGATGTATAGATGTAGATGTGAATGGAGATGTGGATGTATGCATGTAGATGTAGATGTATAGATGTAGATGTGGATGTGGAGGTGGATGTATGCATGTAGATGTAGATGTGGATATGGAGGTGGATGTATGCATGTATATGTAGATGTGGATGTGTGGATGTGGAGGTGGATGTATGCATGTAGATGTAGATGTATAGATGTGGATGTGAATGTGGAGGTGGATGTATGCATGTAGATGTAGATGTATGGAGGTGAATGTGAATGTGGATGTGGATGTATGCATAGAGATGTGGATGTATGCATGTAGATGTGAATGTACGCATATAGATGTGGATGTATAGATGTGAATGTGCATGTAGATGCGGATGTATGGATGTGGATGCATGAATGTGCATGTAGATGTGGATATGAAAATAGATGTATGGATGTAGATGTGGATGTATGGATGTGAATGTGGATGTGGATGTGGATATATGTATGGATGTGAATATATGATATGTGATGTGAAGGAATCTGAAGGGATGAGATGGAAAGTGATGTGATGGGATGAGTATACATATAAATGGAATATGGAATAAGTAACATAGATTGATGAGGGATAATGTGGAAAAATGAAAGTTAAAATAGAAACTGTATTGTAAACTGTTTGTAAATGTTGTTTGTAAATGACTGTTTTATGTCAAGAATGTTGGGGGAGCATTTTGACCATCTTGTGATTAAGGTCGTGGAGACCTAACTGATAAAGTTGCAACTGTTGACGGAGAGTCAATGAAGGACGTCTCGCGTAACAAGGTTGGCCGAGGTCTTGACCAGCCTCAATGCGATTAAAATGGTGAGCTTCCGGTACGGTGGATGAGGGGCCAAGGAAGCGGCCTATGAGTGAAGCGCTAGGTCACCTGCGAAAGATCCTAGAGGGTGCTGACCATACGGTGCTCGGGCTCTGGGTCGCCTAGGATACCCACGCGTGCGTCGAGGAAGATATTGGAACAAGAGTAGGAGTTGTTTTCTGAAATCGGGCATGGATCTGGTTGATTGACCTTGCTGGTCTTGAATGGATGAGTCCATGGCTCTTTATATGGATCTGTTGGTTGATCTTGCTGATCTTCAACGAGAGTCCATCTTGATAAGTGATTATATTACCGAGTATTATGGGCTAGGAATTAGGAAACGGCCCCTGTGTGGACAGGTGGTGAGCGTCCTAGTTGCCAATGATGCCATAGATACTCTGATGAAGGAATGATGGGAAAATTAAGAATCAAGGCCATTTCATATTAGGTGTGTGAGTGGTGTGACTAGTTTTATTTTTGCATGAACATCCGGCTAGGGGGCCTTGGAACTCTTTTCCTTGGTACCCGGGACAAAACCTAACCAAATTCTTAATTGGATCCCATCACTACAGTGGTTGGGCGGTTGGCTAACCCATGGGATTGGATGGGGTTAGGCTGGACTGATGGATCCATAAATCGAGACTCAAACTTTTGTTTTTACGATAGAAAAAATAAATCCCGGACAGTAACTGTTCTATGGATAGGAATCAACGGCTGTGCCTCTTAAATGGGGAAAAAAGCGTTGATCCCAATGATCCAAGTGCAAGTTTCTCCCTTGATTTGACCAAGTATCTTATAGATGTAATTGGATCAGCTCAATCATAAATGATCTTGACTACTTTAGAGTAAAAAGTTATCCTGGTGGAATCGCCCGTGCTTTCCGGTAAAGGAAGTTTTTTTCGGGTTCGATTTTGGAACAACCGACGGATTAGTCTCTTATCCGGATATCCGTGGGTGGGTGAGGCCCCGAATGTGGGACCCCTGTCCCACGGTGCGAGAAGTGCTACTAACCAAACAAACTGATTCTAGAATTTTCCAAGTCAGTTTGGTTGAATTTGGACTAGATTTAGACCTAGTTTGGTTACTTTTTGATTCGATTTGGTTCCATTTTGATTTGGTTTGGTTCAAGAGATATGAGAGATAAAAATATCACATTATTTTTGAGTTTAAAACTCATTTAAGCATGTGAAATATGCACCTCCTTTAAAGAACTCCCCTTCCTTACATATGTGTCAAAATTTTATTGCTCATAGTTTTTTTACTAATAAACCTTGTACATTTTCAACTCTTTATCTTATGTGAAATATGCACCTTCTTTAAAGAACTCCCCTTCCTTACATATGTGTCAAAATTTTATTGCTCATAGTTTTTTACTAATAAACCTTGTACATTTTCAACTCTTCATCTTATGTGAAATATGCACCTTCTTTAAAGAACTCCCCTTCCTTACATATGTGTCAAAATTTTATTGCTCATAGTTTTTTACTAATAAACCTTGTACATTTTCAACTCTTCATCTTATGTGAGCATTTACTCATTTTTGGGTTTCTTCTTTTACAAATTGGATTTATCTCCTCCCTACACATGGATTGATGCTATTGGCCCATAGGAACCTTAATTGGACCATAATCCAAAAATTTCAGAAAATCTAGACCCTTAGACTAAGGTTCTTTATACCTATTTCCAATTAATTCCAATTGCACATTGGAAAAATTCTTTCTGAATTTCTGTTTTAGGGGGATTCATTTTAATAAGGTGAGATATTTTTCTATCCAAAAATATTCAAAATCTGAATATTCTCTCTCTAGAATAATTTCTCTCTCTAGGTTAAAACAGCCACAAAAAAGATCTCTTATATTTCAGAAAAGGAATTGATTACAGGGGAATATGCTAGACATCAAAAAGGGGTTGGGAGAGGAATCTTACATTCTACCCCACTTAAAAAATGCGAGATGTCCTCATCTCGCAAACTGGGATAATTTCGCAAGATGCACGAATATGAGACTTAGAGAAAAATTTTAATCAAGATTAACCACCAAGAAAAGTCTTAAAGAAAGCAAGATAAGAACAAGATTTAAACTTTATTCATTCTCGGAACTTATACAGTAAAGATAGAAGAACTCTTTACACTTCCATAAGCCCGTCCATCATATGGTCACAAAAGCAGCACTCACAAGCTGCACAAGTATAGGGTAACTCATCTATGGGAATGATTATGCTGGTTATTGCCGCACCTATCTCAGTGGTATGAGGTGATCTAACAAAAGGACCTCTGAGAGGCAAGCCAAAAATAGGATAAAGGCATATCTTCTCATGAGGAAGAAAACACGCCAGTAAGAAGACCCGCTCAGAAAACCCAAGATGCCTTGATCTCATGACGCAGTAGTATCGGGGACCCAAACCCAAAGCTTCAATAACCATGGCCAAGCGGACATTGTTACGAAAGTGCTGCTGACCCCAGGGTGTTACCCTAGTTATGTTTTGATAGGTCCGCCATTTGGTCTGAGCTACATAAGTTCCTAGGTGAGGAAAAAGTGAGCGCTCATACTGTTCTATAAAGTCTTTCTTCACAGACTCTCTTGCGTCTTGAAGGTGAGAAATCATCAGGGATAAAACTAATTCCTATTGCCAAGCCATGAAGGAGATTAAGAAAGAAAGGAGATTGATGGGAGTAAGATTACTGTGAGCGACAAGTAAAAGTTACGACTTATATAAAGGAAGGAGCTAGCGTAACCTAGAAGCCAATGGTAACTTGCCACTGAAGTTGTACCGTCTTTCCATGATTTGTGTTTGACACATTTTTCTATAGAAGGCATTAAGAATTTTGAGATGAGGAGATAAAAGAAGCTTGTAGGCTAAGTCACCTACTTTCATTGAATTCAGATATAAGGGTCACAATATCTGGGGGATAACTTCTTATACTCCCCCAGAGCTAAAGAACTTCTTTTGGGCCGTACTCGAATGAAAACCAAAACCTTGGTATCCAAAACACCGATTCTCACTTTTGAACTCATTGTTCTAAATCGTTAAAATAGGTGGGACTCCTGAGAAGTATTCTAGGGAAAGGGTCTTCCTTTTTTAAACAGAAACTTTCTTTTATTTTAGAGAGGGAATAATTATAAGATCAGAAAGGGAGATTCTTACTCCTGTATACCTCGAAGGTTGGGGAGGAATCTTACATTCTACCCCACTTAAAAAGTGCAAGATGTCCTCATCTCGCAAGGTAGAGGACAGCTCTTTTTCTTAAGATCCAATTTTATTCTGGGGTTCCTTATATTCTGGTCAACCCAACAGAACACTGGGATAAATATCCCTTATATGGAACTCATCATTAAATAACAATTCATTCAGATCATATCATTCATATCTTTAACATGATAATGGTCCATTAGACCGAAAAGTTTCCTTCGGAACATTCCTCCACAGAAATTTCAATCCAGCAAGTTCTCAATTTGACATCCCTTAACTTGATCTACCGGTCAAGTATTAACAGTAGCAATCTGACAGCACAACCCACTAATCTCATAGTGATTTGCTGAATTCATTATCATCATTCTAGTTATGAATATCATCACAGGGACTCATCCCATTCCCCCTCATTGTGGTTTCATTATATTTCAACTAATTTTTAAAAATCATCATTTTTCAATCAGAATCCAAATCAATTCATCAATTCTCAAATAGAATTAAAAATCATATCAATCACATTCGAAATCATCATCTCGATAGCATTAACGCTTATAATTTCAAGTCTTAGATTTACTCGTATATACTGTCAGTAAAGAGCTGCAGTTATACTCTCGGTATATACGGCAGTCACGACCCTTGGAATTATAAGGTAAATACCATCATGTCTAGGCCTCAAACAAGTCAGGGATTCTATATAATTGCGCTTCCATCTGAAGACCCAATTACAAAAACCTAACCAATGTAAGATTCCTCCCCAACCTTCGAGGTATACAGGAGTAAGAATCTCCCTTTCTGATCTTATAATTATTCCCTCTCTAAAATAAAAGAAAGTTTCTGTTTAAAAAAGGAAGACCCTTTCCCTAGAATACTTCTCAGGAGTCCCACCTATTTTAAGGATTTAGAACAATGAGTTCAGAAGTGAGAATCGGTGTTTTGGATACGAAGGTTTTGGTTTTCATTCGAGTACGGCCCAAAAGAAGTTCTTTAGCTCTTGGGGAGTATAAGAAGTTATCCCCCAGATATTGTGACCCTTATATCTGAATTCAATGAAAGTAGGTGACTTAGCCTACAAGCTTCTTTTATCTCCTCATCTCAAAATTCTTAATGCCTTCTATAGAAAAATGTGTCAAACACAAATCATGGAAAGACGGTACAACTTCAGTGGCAAGTTACCATTGGCTTCTAGGTTACGCTAGCTCCTTCCTTTATATAAGTCGCAACTTTTACTTGTCGCTCACAGTAATCTTACTCCCATCAATCTCCTTTCTTTCTTAATCTCCTTCATGGCTTGGCAATAGGAATTAGTTTTATCCCTGATGATTTCTCACCTTCAAGACGCAAGAGAGTCTGTGAAGAAAGACTTTATAGAACATTATGAGCGCTCACTTTTTCCTCACCTAGGAACTTCTATAGCTCAGACCAAATGGCGGACCTATCAAAACATAACTAGGGTAACACCCTGGGGTCAGCAGCACTTTCGTAATAATGTCCGCTTGGCCATGGTTATTGAAGCTTTGGGTTTGGGTCCCCGATACTACTGCGTCATGAGATGAAGACATCTTGGGTTTTCTAAGCGGGTCTTCTTACTGGCGTGTTTTCTTCCTCGTGAGAAGATATGCCTTTATCCCATTTTTGGCTTGCCTCTCAGAGGTCCTTTTGTTAGATCACCTCATACCACTGAGATAGGTACGGCAATAACCAACAGAATCATTCCCATAGATGAGTTACCCTATACTTGTGCAGCTTGTGAGTGCTGCTCATTAGGGAAAAACGGAGCTCATTTTGGGGCCCTGTAAGAAATTCACTATTTTTCGATTTATTTCTCTCCTAAAAGATCTCAAAAATAATAAAATATGGAAACGTGGCTCAGAACTGTCAGTAAGGACCACTGAACTGTCAGTTCAGAAAAGAATAAGATAATCTTTTGTCTAACTAACACGATTTTGCATTAAATGGAATAACATTTGAAGAGTGCAAAGGCATTTTGAAATTTGTTATCAAACTGGATGAGTGTGAGGTTGTAAAGGAAAAGAAAATGGAAAGGATTACTATCACATTGATGAATGGAGCACTTGATACATCATTGAATGAAGCGAGTTTGAAGTATTTTAGTGTGCAGTCGGAGAAACACATATGGTGGTTGGGCTCATTCCAGGTATGATTATTTTTTATTTCGTACTTGATTTTAGTCAATGTTTTCAAATCTTTTATAGTAAGACTTTTGTTTTGTATAATCACAGGTAAAGACAGAAGACCATGAAACACTAGATTGGGTGTTTCACCACACGGAAATACCAAGAATAATTAAAAGACAAGTGCAAGGAGAGAATCTCCATGTTGCAGGAAAAGGTGATTTTCAAGTAGAGTGGCACATGGCGGGGGATCTTAAAACACTTAAGTGCATGTATAACGTTAGTAAAGGAGGTAACTCAAAGTCTCCTTGTCTTTACTGCAAAGAATCAGCGCAAGTAATGGATTCTAAATGGTGGAAGAGAGCACCTAATAGAGATAAAGTTGACCCTGACTTCAAGGCCATTCTTGACATTCCACTATGTAATGTTCACATATGCACATTGCATGCTCTATGTCGAATTATTGAGAAATTGGTATTTTTGTATATTGGATTTGCTTGGAAACTCCGTCCCGAAAGAAATAGAAAGGATGCTCTTCATGCATTGGAAAAAGTGTTATCCGATATAGGTCTGCATGGAGGTGATGTTCATATCACAAAGGCTTTTAAAAAGTCTAGCAATGGCAAGGAGGTACCAATCAAGCCCTCTATTGGTGGTGTTAAGGCAAGAAGATTCTTGTCTCGACCCAAACACAATAGTAAGCAAGTAAGGCAAGGTAGAACAGTTTCAAGGATTAGTTATGGATTGTGGAAGCAAGTCCATAATGCCGTGAAAGATCATGAGGCAAATGGGGAAGCACAAAATGTGAAGGCAGAGGTGTGGAGGTCTCTTGATCAACTCTTCATGTTCTGTGACAATGTAACATGGACAAAGAGTGATTACAAGAACTTTGAAGAGGCAATAAAACATTTTGGGAAGTCAATGAAAGACGCATGGACAGCCTGCAATATAACTCACTACATGGTAAAGTGATGTCTTCTTCTTTTACTTAAGTGTGATCCTCTTTTCTTTTATAACTTACTATGCATTCTTATGTCTTTGTGAAAACAGCATATCATCTACAACCACCTTCCCTATTTTGTCAAAAAGTATGGATGCCCAGCAATTTGGTCTACCCAAGGCATGGAGAAGTCTCACTACATGGCACGTAATGCATTTTTCAGACACACACAACACTATGGAGGGAGTCAAAAGGCAAATAGTCTGAAGGAAGTCTTCCAATGGTTTTACCGAGGCATTCTACAAAGGCTGCATGCAGCCCAAAAGCAAAGACGAAGACAAACTTTGGACAATTCAATGGCAGCAGAGAGACATAGACAGTGGAGGGATTCAAAGATATTTAGAAACCATAAATGGACAAGTAAACATGAATAGCAGTTTGTAACTTATTGGTGTTATGTCCACATGTTTTCAAACTCAATCAATAGATTTTTATTCTGTGGAACAAGTGACTCTTGGTGTAATGCCTATATGTTTTGAGACTCCATCAAAAGTAAGTCTTTTGTGAAACATGTGATCTATATTAACAAGCATCAATACATCCATATATTAACACACAAAAAATTCAATCAATACTACTTAATTATGCTAGACATACTGTTGATCCTTACCAATAAAATACTGAGTGTCAAACACTTTTAGAAGCTTTTGAGTGTGGGAAGAGTACTGAAGTGTCATACAGTGATGGGACAAATGCAAAAGGGTACTAATCATCCGTACGGACAAGGAACTGATGAGGATCAAAGACTTTGTACAAATCAGTTCAACTTTAACATAATGCTTGTGCTATATTTGATGACTAAATCCTATTACTCCCAAGGCTTGCGAGTCGGAACTCTCTTTTTGAACTTGATTGGACTCTTTTTCTTCCTTATTGGCTTGATGTCGACTTTCTGTTTATCAATGCTTGCCTCTGTTGCTTGTCTGAGAGGGGTATCCTTGTCTTCAGCTATCTCCACGTGTTCTTCTTCTTGGATTGTGTGGCCTGATGCAATCATGGGTGGCTCTCGAAACCTTATGAGCTTGTGTTTTCCATAGCCCTCTAGACATTTGGGCTCCTTAACACCACATGCTAATGCATAAGAAGTGTAAGACAAAAAGTAAGAGGCCCTAGAGGCCTGCTTATTCACATAATCCCCAAATATATCTATGGCGGACAACCTCTCTATTAAAATGATCTTTTCCTTTTGCCATGGAAGATCATGTCCACCTAATACCCTAGACAAACATTTCAAGAAGTAAACAATGGCTTCTCCATTGTTGCTCAACTGCCTATGGTAAATCAAGATCTTAGCACTGCCTAGATCATGAATATAATGAGCTAGGCTTGACATTTTGCCAAACCCAGCTGGCTTGCTTCCACTTGATCTCTGGAGGAATGTGTCATCCTCAATTTGTAGCTGCCATGTATCAAAAGATTATAGTGAGACAAAGATACATAACTACAAAACATTTAAACACAACATAAAATATTTGATTTGAAGTAATAATATCATACCCTCTCATTTTCATCAGCAACAAGAAGTTCATCTTTCCAAAGATTTATTCCTCTCCCCTCCAGTCCAGCCTCTTCCTTAAGTTTTTCCTTATGAAGTGATGAGAGATTCATAGCTTCCTGGAAGGCAGCTTCATCTGGCTCTTGGAAACTTTCAGCCTCTTTGAAACAAATAGTAAGGGCCTCTGCAGGATCAAAGGTTGTTTCCAAAGCTAGCAGTGAATGGTCATCCTCTATGCCAACCTCCTTGTCAAGCCTTGAATCCTGGGCAATAAGGGAAATGGCATAGTCCTCCCTCAAATTGAACATACACTCTATATCATGGAGGAAAACATAATCTTTACCACCAATCAAGACACCTGGAAGCATGGGCACTGCATAGTTGCTGCTCTGAACATCAAAATCTTCAACTGGCTGTGCTGCCCTAAGAGTTTCAGTCCTCAGTTGAACAAGGTCAAGAGCAGCCACTTGCAGCCCCTCATCCTCGAGGTTGATATCTTCTTCCTGCTCTGACATATCTGTTGCCATAGGAATATCCTCTTTTACCTTCGCTACAGATATATCTTCTTCTTCAGTCTCCTGCCCTTGCTCTTCTAGAGATTGCTGTTGAAACACAATGTACATAAGGAATGCCATGTTTTCCTCAAGCACTCTACACTTTCTGGTGTGCAAGTTACAGCTGAATTTATATTCCTCAGGCAGGCTGTCAAACCTTCTATTCACATGGTACCTCAGCTTGTCAATGGAGACAATATGATTTAAATGCACAAAAATCTTTTCACCTTCCACAATCCTTCCTGCCTCTGTCAGTTGTTTGAAGGTATCCCAATGGTCTGAAAGGAAATCTTTGTGATGGTCCAAAAGAGAGCTCATAGTGAACTCCCTGTTGAAAATACTGTGGTATATGTGGAAGTTCCTTTGAGCCTTGCACTTGTGAAGAAAGTCAAATAGGAGTAAATCTGGAGATTTGTCCTCTTCTGGTTCCCTTTGTTTTGAAAGGGAAGACTCACCTTTCTGCTCTAGTCTCTTGCTTTTGCCTGAAGCAAAATTTATATAGCATGAATTCTATATGCTCACATATGCAATCAGATAATGTATAGGATATCACCAAACAAAACTCTTCATAAGCACACATGAATCACCTGGTGATTGTTGTGGTCTGAGTATAGCAGCAGAAAAGTCCAACTTCCTCTTGAAAGGAGGGACCTGAGGATCAACTGTTCCAAAGCAAAAACATTTCTCATCATCAAGAAAGACATCTCCATGGACATAGAAAGCAAAACAATGAGCAAACAGTAAAAACCAAAAGAGACACAAGACTTTGCAACAAAACGCGATGCAGATCCATTTGAAAAATGTAAAGTGCTCTCCTCGCATTTTGTTGCAAATTCTAAATTTCTACTGACATCCATTTCCAATCAAATGCTAGGGATATCTCACAATGTTCAGGACAGTAAATGATGCCAGGAGGAATTCCCCAGTGCAAAAGAGATTAAAAGAAGGAGGAAAAAATAAAAACTAAAACAAATATCAAAATTTGCAGGAAAACGCGATTTGGAGCATTTGGAAAATGTAAACCACTATAATCGCATTTTGTTGCAAAATTCTAAATCCTACTCATATCCATCTCTAATCAAATACTAGGGTGATCTGCTAGATTTCTAGGCACTGAGATTTAAGAATTCTACAGATGGAAGAAATATATATCAGAAAACATTGGAAAGGGTATAGATCTCTGACCTTTCTTTTCCTCTTCCATACTGTTGGAATAGCCCTGGAGATTCTCCTGCTCTCTTCCAAAACTGAGCTGTAGCACTGGTAACCTGGAGATCTGGTAATGGTAGTAGTCTTCAGACAGGTTGCAGAGTGGATGGAGTGTGTTGGGTAGAAAGTGGTCAAAGTGGGAAAGAAAAGGATGATGGGAGGGTGCTGGCAGGGATGGAATATGGGGAGGGAAAAGTGTTAATGGATCTAATTATGAAATCATGATTGGCACAATTTCCAAGGCAAAAAGTGACCCACAAATTTCAAATTCCAAAAGATCTGGTGGGACCCACACGTGTTAAAAAACGACTATATCTCACACGTGTGGTATTTAATAACTCAATTATTTGTATTTTGTAATAATCTACTCTCCTAACTTAGTTCTCTTGCATCTCTACCTCCCTACTCTACACCATCAGCATCCAGACCAGCAGCAGAGGTTCATACCCAGCACAGGATACTCATCATCAGCACAGCACACTTGCAGATAGCTTCCAGGTTAGTAAGAAAATCTTTTTCCTTTTCTTCTTGTTTAATAGTATATTAGGGTAAGGAATTGATTGATGTGATGTAGGTTACATATTATGATAAATATTATATGCATTTTTTAGATTTTCTCCACTGCATGTAGAAGCAGGAAGACTTTTTATTTGGGCCTGTTGAATGAGAGTTTGATCACTTCTTGATGTCCATAGGCTCAATCCATGTTGCACCAAGCTGCATACACACTGAAATGACTAAAGGCATGCTGAAGTATGTTGTCTCTAGAATTTGCAGCAAAACGCGAGGAGAGGATTTTAGAAATCTCAAAATAGTCCAGATCGCATTTTGCTGCAAATTTTAAAATGCTTCTTCATCCACCCATTTCAAGGCTGCATAGTTCTTCTATAAACTCAATAAATATTGTTTGTAGTTGGAAAGGTAGAGAATTCATCATAGGAATGCAATAGCATGTTGTTTCAAGTATTTGCAGAAAAACGCGATTTTGAGCTGTTACAAATTTCAAATCATCATAATCGCGTTTTGTTGCAAATTATTCAATTTTGCTTTATCCAATTTGTCATCACCTTCTTTAATCATTCTATGTTCTCCATGTTTCTAATCTTTTACTATTGCTTTGTATGGACCTTTTCAGAGTGATGGCAAGAACCAAGGCAACTGCAAGGAGGTCTGGCAAGGGGCCAGGGCTTGCAGCAGCAGCAGCTGGGGCTGATGTCAAGGAATCTAGTGTGCCTACAAAAGGAAGAGTTGCACATGGCAGGAAGGGGAAGCCAATGAGCATGCTGCAGCAAAAGTCCAAGAGGTTAAAGCATTCTGCTGGTGTGCTAAAGGAGATCAGGAAACAGCAAAAAGCTATAGGCTTTGCAATCCCCAAGGCACCTTTTCAGAGGCTAGTGAGAGAAATTTGTGATAGCTGGCACCTTGGTTTCAGGTGGAACAGGACTGCCATTCTTTCCTTACAGGAAATGGCAGAGGATTACTTGGAGAAGTACTTTGAAGATGCAATGCTTGTAGCAGCCCATGCTCACAGGGTAACTCTGATGGCCAAGGACTTCAACACATTGTCCAGAGTGAGGTGGAGGTATGACAAGCTGGTCCATCCTGTGGAATGGCAGGACATTAAAATGAGAGACATATTATTAATTCCACCTACAAGGAAATTGAAGGCAGACAAGGTGAAGGTTGTTGAAGTGACCCACTCAATGAGCACCAGAGGGAAAGCTGCTTATGAGGAGTCATTGAAGCAGCAAATAGAGGAATCCAAATCTGCTATAAATGTGGAGACTGTACAGATGGAGCTACAGATACAGAGAAGGTTGCAGGAGCTGGGCCCTAACATAGTTGTCCATATTGAAGATGATTTTTCAGAGAATAATTTTGACTTGACAAGAGCATGCTTGGCAGCATTGGCTCATAAGAATGAGTATTGCTCATATACTATCATTCTTGCAATGCTCTAGTAAGTGTCTTTTATTTTACATTTGTTTGCAAAACAATCCTTATTGTACCTCCTCCCTTACACCTTACCTTAATTATTGTTTTGTCCAATGTAGCATGATGAGAAGCTGGCTGAACCATGCTGTACAGCATACAGTTTATATTATTGATCCTGCAATTTCCTTCAAGTTAAGAGATCCAAAGGAAACTCCCATGGATATTTCCAATTGGTTCAGACACTGTGATTTTGATCATGTTGATATTTTGCTACTTCCATACCATAACAAGTATGTGTGTGGCTGCTTCTTTTGGGATTTTCCTTCAAGATTGAGTACTCTTGTAGCCTTTGATTTCTTAATACTTTTTTCCTTATGCAATGACCACTGGGAGCTTTGCTTCTATTAACATCCAGCAGAAGCAATGCTTTTTATTCAACTCTCTTAGAAACACACACAGAGAGGTTAAATTGTAAGTGGTTTGTGTGCTATTTTTAACTTTAAACTTCATTATTTGGATTTAATGCACACTAACTGAATTATATGTATTGCAGTTGTATTAGAAGACTTCTGGATGCATTGGATCAGTGTCCTCCTAATGTCAATCTTTTGGATTCAATAGAGCCAATAGATTTAGAGGTAGAAAGTTGCTCCCTCTACTGATGTCTATTTCATGCTATGCCTTTGAACTTATTGAATAATTTTATTTTGTTCAGACATTAACAGTTTCTAACATGTAAGATTCCTCCCCCAACCCCCTTTTGATGTCTAATATCTTCCCCTGTAATCAATCCCTCTTCAGAAATATAAAGACCTTGTTTCTAACTATTTTAACTTAGAGAGAGAAAATATTCTAGAGAGAGAATATTCAGATTATGAATATTTTTGGATAGAAAAATAATCATCTTATTAAAATAAGTTCCCCTGAAACAGAAATTCAAAAAGAACTTTCCAATGTGCAATTGGAATTAATTGGGTATAAAGGACCTTAGCTTTTAAGGGTCTAGATTTTCAGAAATTTTTGGATTATGGTCCAATTAAGGTTCCTATGGGCCAATAGCATCAATCCATGTGTAGGGAGGAGATAAATCCAATTTGTAAAAGAAGATACCCAAAAATGAGTAAATGCTCACATAAGATGAAGAGTTGAAAATGTACAAGGTTTATTAGTAAAAAACTATGAGCAATATTAAAATGATTCCATTATGACACATATGTAAGGAAGGGGAGTTCTTTAAAGGAGGTGCATATTTCACATAAGATGAAGAGTTGAAAATGTACAAGGTTTATTAGTAAAAAACTATGAGCAATATTAAAATGATTCCATTATGACACATATGTAAGGAAGGGGAGTTCTTTAAAGGAGGTGCATATTTCACATAAGATGAAGAGTTGAAAATGTACAAGGTTTATTAGTAAAAAACTATGAGCAATATTAAAATGATTCTATTAT
This sequence comes from Cibotium barometz, assembly GCF_041138505.1. Classification (NCBI taxonomy): domain Eukaryota; kingdom Viridiplantae; phylum Streptophyta; class Polypodiopsida; order Cyatheales; family Cibotiaceae; genus Cibotium; species Cibotium barometz. Next base: position 2,212,793 of record NC_141061.1, read on the forward strand.
GACACATATGTAAGGAAGGGGAGTTCTTTAAAGGAGGTGCATATTTCACATGCTTGAATGAGTTTTAAACTCATAAAAATTGAGATATTTCATCTCTCCTCTCTCCTCATTCAAGTCTAGTTCCAAAAAGTTAGCTTAACTGACCTAAAAATGGTCAAATATTGACCAAACTGATTTAGAAAATTCTAGAATCAGTTTGTTTGGTTAGGAGCTCAATTTTTCCTATAAATAGAAGCCTCCCCCTTGTTGAAAAAAACATAGTGTTTATGCATCGTTACTCTACTCCACCTAAGCCAAGAACTGTGAATTCATTTAATAATTCACTAGTTTTTGGAGCTTCCCTCTTTCTTCAATCCCCATTGGTGGCTCCATCAACACACTTAACCAATTGATTGGTTGGGGGCCTCTACCGTGAACAAAGAATCAAGCAATTTGTAAGGTAATTAGTGAATATTGATCTTTTCTATAATTTCTCAATGTTTCTCTCTTCTCAACCCCTCTCAAGCTTGAGAAGCTTAATTGGTATGGTTTTTTTTTTAATGCTATTGAAGTGAATTGATAATGTTAGTGAAGAGTTACATAATTTAATAAATGCTATTGAAGTTAATTTCCATTTATGTTTAAATTCTAATAGTTTTTATGTAATTTCTCTCTCTCAATCAAGAAATGGTCATACTCATGACCCATTCTCAATCCAAATCAAGCTTTTCATAAAGCTTTTCCTTAACCCAAGATTAAGCTATGCTTGAGGCCAAATTAATGGCTTTTTTCTATGCTTTTAGTTTATGTATATTGATGATTCAATCCATTAATGGATGAATGATCCAATTAGAGATCATTTTAATTATTTTCTTAATGATAAGTTTTATCCCTTAGAAAAATTGAGATTTATCAGTCATAGCAGCGGAGCTATGGTAAAATTTTTATAAAAATTATGCATAAAATAATTTCATTCAAAGCATAAAAAGAGGACTTCCTACCATATTCTAGGAATTATCATCCTAGATTAATTGAAAGATATTCATTGTAATCATAGAGAAATTGATTTTTATATTATGCATAATTGATTTTCATGCATAGAAGTATGCATAAAAGATAAATTTTTTTATATTAAAAGTGTTACTTTTATCATTTTTAATTTTCATGCATAGAAGTATGCATAAAGGAAAAATTTTTATATCAAAAGTGTTATTTTTACCATTTTTATTTCATGCATAGAAGTATGCATAATGATTAAATTTTTATATCAAAAGTGTTACTTTTACCATTTTTATTTTCATGCATAGAAGTATGCATAATGAATAAATTTTTATATCAAAAGTGTTATTTTTATCAATTTTTATTTTCATGCATAGAAGTATGCATAAAGGATAAATTTTTATATCAAAAGTGTTATTTTTATCATTTTTATTTTCATGCATAGAAGTATGCATAAAGGATAAATTTTTATATCAAAAGTGTTACTTTTATCATTTTTATTTCATGCATAGAAGTATACATAATGGATAAATTTTTATATCAAAAGTGTTACTTTTGTCATATTTGAATTTCATGCATAAAGGTATGCATAAAAGTTGATTATTTTATTATAAAAGTGTGTCTTTTATTATATTGAATTTCATGCATAGAGGTATGCATAAAGGTTGATTATTTTATTATAAAAGTGTGACTTTTATCATAATTGAATTTCATGCATAGAGGTATGCATAAAAAGTTGATTATTTTATTGTAAGAGTGTTCCTTTTATCATATTGGATTTCATGCATAGAGGTATGCATAAAAGATATTCTTTTTATACTAAAAGTGTGATTTTTCTCATAAATGGATTTTATGCATAACTTAGATGCATAAGAGAAATTCTTTTATTCTAAAAGTGTAATTCCTACTAAATTGAATTTATGCATAAGAAGATGCATAAAAATTTGATTTTTAATTCAAAAGTGTCATTCTCATCTAAATTGAATTTATGCATAGGAAGATGCATAAAAGATTGAATTTTAATTCAAAAGTGTCATTTTCATTTAAAATGAATTTATGCATAGGAAGATGCATAAAAGATTGATTTTACTTCGGAAGTATTAATCTCCTTAAATGGAATTTATGGATAAGTAAATGTATAAAGAAATCTTATATCAAATATAAGATTTCTCTTGTATTCTATAAATAGATATGAGATGTGATAGGATGTGATAAGAGGTGTATAAGAGGTAATAAGAGGTGATAAGATGAATTAAGATGTGATAAGATGTGTATGGGATGAGGTAAGAAGTGTATGTGATAGGATAAGATGTATATGGGTTGTGATAGGGCAAGAATAGATGTGATGTGAAGGCATATGGGGTTATATGAATGGGAATGTGGAAATGGATGTATGTATGTGGATGTGTGGATGTGGAGATGGGAGTATGGATATATGAATGTGAAAATGGATGTAGGCATGAAGATGTATATGCATAGATGTGAATGTGGATGTAGATGTGGATGTATAGATGTGAATGGGAATGTGGATGTGAATGTGGATGTAGATGTGGATGTATGGATGTGAATGGGAATGTGGATGTGGATGTATGTATGTATGTATGTGGATGTATAGATGTGAATGGGAATGTGGATATGGATGTATGTGAATGTGGATGTAGATGTGGATGTATAGATGTGAATGGGAATGTGGATGTGGATGTATGAATGAGGACGTGATAATGGATGTATGCATGTAGATGTGGATATATGGATATGAATGTGGATGTGGATGTATGAATGAGGACGTGATAATGGATGTATGCATGTAAATGTGGATATATGGATGTGAATATGAATGTGGATGTGGATGTGGATGTATGGATGTCGATATGGATGTGTATGTATGAATGTAGATATGGGATATGGATGTATAAATGAGGATATGAAAATGGAGGTATACATGTAGATATGGATGTATGGATGTGAATGTGGATGTATGGATGTGAATGTGGATATGGATGTGGATGTATGGATGTGGATATGGATGTGTATGTATGAATGTGGATATGGGATGTGGATGTATAAATGAGGATGTGAAAATGGACGTATGCATGTAAATGTGGATGTATGGATGTGAATGTGAATGTGTATGTGAATTAATGTGTCGTCGATATGAGGAAATGGATGAGAATGAGTACACATTGAATGGAATGTGGAATAAGTAATGTGGACTAAGGAGGGATAATGTGGAAAGACGAGAGTTCGATTTAGAAACTGTATTTTATGACTGTTTGTAAATGACTGTTTTATGTCAAGAATGCTGGGGAAGCATTTTGACCATCTTGTGGATTAAGGTCATGAAGACCTAACTGTTAAAGTTGCAACTGCTGTCGGAGAGTCAATGGAGGACGTCTCGCGTAGCAAGGTCGACCGAGGTCTTGACCAGCCTCGGTTCGATTTAAATGGTGAGCTTCCGGTACGGTGGATGAGGGACCAAGGAAGCGGCCTATGAGTGAAGCGCTAGGTCACCTGCGAAGGCTCCTAGAGGGTGCTGACCATACGGTGCTCGGGCTCTGGGTCACCCAGGATACCCACGCGTGCGTCGAGGAAGATATTGGAACAAGGAGTAAGAGTTGTTTTGTGAAACCGGGCATGGATCTGGTTGATTGACCTTGCTGGTCTTCAATGGATGAGTCCATGGCTCTTTATATGGATCTGTTGGTTGATCTTGCTGATCTTCAACGAGAGTCCATCTTGAATTTTTATAAGTGATTATATTGCCGAGTATTATGGGCTAGGAACTATTGAAAAGGCCCCGTGTGGACAGGTGGTGAGCGTTCTAGTTGCCAATGATGCCATAGATACTCTGATGAAGGAATGATGGAAAATTATGAATCAACCGGATAAATTGGAAGATTGTGATCAGTGGTACTATGGTTTCATTAAAGGATTGTTTTAAAGTTAGCTGATTCTAAGAAAAAGGCAATTTCATATTGGGTGTGTAAGTGGTGTGGCTAGTTTTATGTTTGCATGAACTTCCGGCTAGGGGGCCTTGGAACTCTTTTCCTTGGTACCCGGGACAAAACCTAACCAAATTCCAAATTGGATCCCATCACTACAGTGGTTGGGCGGTTGGCTAACCCATGGGATCGGATGGGGTTAGGCTGGATTGATGGATTCGTAAATCGAGATTTAATTTCTATTATTACGATAGATGAAGTAAATCCCGGATAGAAATTGTTCTATGGATAGGAATCAACGGCTGTGCCTCTTGATGGGGAAAAAAGCGTTGATCCCAATGATCCAAGTGCAAGTTTCTTCCTTGATTTGACCAAGTACCGTTAAAGGTGCAGTCAGATCAGTTGATCCGTAATGATCTTGACTACGTTAGAGTAAAGAGTTATCCTGGTGGAATCTCCCATGCTTTCCGGGTAAAGGAAGTTTTTCCGATTTCGGTTTTGGACAAACCGACGGATTAGTCTCTTGTCCGGATATCCGTGGGCGAGGCCCCGAGTGTGAGACCCCTACCCGCGCATGATGTGTTACTTCCGCTGCCAGTATCCTGAATCCGTTGCTCGGTGGGAACAGGGATCTCACAGTCGGTATCAGAGCATTTGGTTAATAAAGATCAACTGAGAAGACAAATATGTCAAAAATTTATCAAGAAACACAAAAAGGTTGTAATTGTGTGATATAAGTCATACAATTTGATATACTAAAATTCGTAATTTGGTAATTGGGTCTTCAGATGGAAGTACCACAATTATATAGAATCCCTGACTTGCTTGAGGCCTAGACATGATGGTATTTACCTTATAATTCCAAGGGCCGTGATTACCTGTATATACCGAGAGTATACTGCAGCTCTTTACTGACAGTATATACGATTAAATCTAAGACTTGAAATTATAAGCGTTAATGCTATCCAGAGGATGATTTCGAATGTGGTTGATATGATTTTTAATTCTATTTGAGAATTGATGAATTGATTTGGATTCTGATTGAAAAATGATGATCCTTGAAATTTGGTTGAAATGTAATAAGCTGAGCGAAACCTCAATGAGGATGAATGGGACAAGTCCCTGTGATGATATTCATAACTGGAATGATGATAATGATTTCAGCAAATCACTATGAGATTAGTGGATTGTGCTGTCAGATTGCTACTATTAATACTTGACCGTTAGATCAAGTTAAGGGATGACAAATTGAGAACTTACTTGACTAAAATTCCCGTGGAGGAATGTTCAGAAGGAAATTTTTCTACCTAATGGACCATTATCATGTTAAAGATATGAATGATATGATCTGAATGAATTATTGATGAGTTCTAAGGGATATTTATCCCAGTATTGTGTTGGGTTGACCAGAATATAAGGAACCCCAGAATAAAATTGGATCTTAAGAAAAAGAGTTATCCTCTACCTTGCGAGATGAGGACATCTCGCACTTTTTTAAGTGGGGTAGAATGTAAGATTCCTCCCCAACCTTCGAGGTATATAGGAGTAAGAATCTCCCTTTTGATCTTATAATTATTCACTCTCTAAAATAAAAGAAAGATTCTGTAAAAAAAAAGAAAAAAAAGAAAAAAAAAAGAAAAAAAAGAAAAAAAAGAAAAAAAAGAAAAAAAAGAAAAAAAAAGAAGATCCTTTTCCTAGAATACTTCTCAAGAGTCCTACCTATTTTAAGGATTCAGAACAATGAGTTCAAAAGTGAAAATCGGTGTTTTGGATACCATGGTTTTGGTTTTCATTCGAGTACGGCCCAAAAAGAAGTTCTTTATCTCTTGGGGAGTATAAGAAGTTATCCCCCAGATATTGTGAACCTTATCTGAATTCAATAAAAGTAGGTGACTTAGCCTACAAGCTTCTTTTATCTCCTCATCTCAAAGTTCTTAATGCCTTCTATAGAAAAATGTGCCAAACCCAAATCATGGAAAGACGGTAAAACTTCAGTGGCAAGTTACCGTTGGCTTCTAGGTTACGCTAGCTCCTTCCTTTATATAAGTCGTAACTTTTACTTGTCGCTCACAGTAATCTTACTTCCATCGATCTCCCTTCTTCTTAATCTCCTTCATGGCTTGGCAACAGGAATTAGTTTTATCCATGATGATTTCTCACCTTCAAGACGCAAGCGAGTCTGTGAAGAAAGATTTTATAGAACAGTATGAGCGCTCACTTTTCCCTCACTTGGGAACTTCTGTAGCTCAGACCAAATGGCGGACCTATCAAAACATAACTAGGGTAACACCCTGGGGTCAGCAGCACTTTCGTAACGATGTCCGCTTGGCCATGGTTATTGAAGCTTTGGGTTTGGGTCCCCGATACTACTGCGTCATGAGATCAAGACATCTTGGGTTTTCTGAGCGGGTCTTCTTACTGGCGTGTTTTCTTCCTCATGAGAAGATATGCCTTTACCCCGTTTTTGGCTTACCTCTCAGAGGTTCTTTTGTTAGATCACCTCATACCACTGAGATAGGTGCGGCAATAACCAGCAGAATCATTCCCATAGATGAGTTACCCTATACTTGCGCAGCTTGTGAGTGCTGCTTTTGTGATCATATGATGGACGGGCTTATGGAAGTGTAAAGAGTTCTTCTATCCTTACTGTATAAGTTTTGAGAATGAATAAAGTTTAAATCTTGTTCTTATTTTGAATCTTGCTCTCTTTAAGACTTTTCTTGGTGGTTAACCTTGATTAAAATTTTTCTCTAAGTCTCATATTCGTGCATCTTGCGAAATTATCCCAGTTTGCGAGATGAGGACATCTCGCATTTTTTAAGTGGGGTAGAATGTAAGATTCCTCCCCCAACCCCCTTTTGATGTCTAATATCTTCCCCTATAATCAATCCCTCTTCAGAAATATAAAGACCTTGTTTCTAACTATTTTAACTTAGAGAGAGAAAATATTCTAGAGAGAGAATATTCAGATTATGAATATTTTTGGATAGAAAAATAACTCATCTTATTAAAATAAGTTCCCCTGAAACAGAAATTCAAAAAGAACTTTCCAATGTGCAATTGGAATTAATTGGAACTGGGTATAAAGGACCTTAGCTTTTAAGGGTCTAGATTTTCAGAAATTTTTGGATTATGGTCCAATTAAGGTTCCTATGGGCCAATAGCATCAATCCATGTGTAGGGAGGAGATAAATCCAATTTGTAAAAGAAGATACCCAAAAATGAGTAAATACTCACATAAGATGAAGAGTTGAAAATGTACAAGGTTTATTAGTAAAAAACTATGAGCAATATTAAAATGATTCCATTATGACACATATGTAAGGAAGGGGAGTTCTTTAAAGGAGGTGCATATTTCACATAAGATGAAGAGTTGAAAATGTACAAGGTTTATTAGTAAAAAACTATGAGCAATATTAAAATGATTCCATTATGACACATATGTAAGGAAGGGGAGTTCTTTAAAGGAAGTGCATATTTCACATAAGATGAAGAGTTGAAAATGTACAAGGTTTATTAGTAAAAAACTATGAGCAATATTAAAATGATTCCATTATGACACATATGTAAGGAAGGGGAGTTCTTTAAAGGAGGTGCATATTTCACATGCTTGAATGAGTTTTAAACTCATAAAAATTGAGATATTTCATCTCTCCTCTCTCCTCATTCAAGTCTAGTTCCAAAAAGTTAGCTTAACTGACCTAAAAATGGTCAAATATTGACCAAACTGATTTAGAAAATTCTAGAATCAGTTTGTTTGGTTAGGAGCTCAATTTTTCCTATAAATAGAAGCCTCCCCCTTGTTGAAAAAAACATAGTGTTTATGCATCGTTACTCTACTCCACCTAAGCCAAGAACTGTGAATTCATTTAATAATTCACTAGTTTTTGGAGCTTCCCTCTTTCTTCAATCCCCATTGGTGGCTCCATCAACACACTTAACCAATTGATTGGTTGGGGGCCTCTACCGTGAACAAAGAATCAATCAATTTGTAAGGTAATTAGTGAATATTGATCTTTTCTATAATTTCTCAATGTTTCTCTCTTCTCAACCCCTCTCAAGCTTGAGAAGCTTAATTGGTATGGTTTTTTTTTTACTGCTATTGAAGTGAATTGATAATGTTAGTGAAGAGTTACATAATTTAATAAATGCTATTGAAGTTAATTTCCATTTATGTTTAAATTCTAATAGTTTTTATGTAATTTCTCTCTCTCAATCAAGAAATGGTCATACTCATGACCCATTCTCAATCCAAATCAAGCTTTTCATAAAGCTTTTCCTTAACCCAAGATTAAGCTATGCTTGAGGCCAAATTAATGGCTTTTTTCTATGCTTTTAGTTTATGTATATTGATGATTCAATCCATTAATGGATGAATGATCCAATTAGAGATCATTTTAATTATTTCCTTAATGATAAGCTTTATCCCTTAGAAAAATTGAGATTTATCAGTCATAGCAGCGGAGCTATGGCAAAATTTTTATAAAAATTATGCATAAAATAATTTCATTCAAAGCATAAAAAGAGGACTTCCTACCATATTCTAGGAATTATCATCCTAGATTAATTGAAAGATATTCATTGTAATCATAGAGAAATTGATTTTTATATTATGCATAATTGATTTTCATGCATAGAAGTATGCATAAAAGATAAATTTTTTTATATTAAAAGTGTTACTTTTATCATTTTTAATTTTCATGCATAGAAGTATGCATAAAGGAAAAATTTTTATATCAAAAGTGTTATTTTTACCATTTTTATTTCATGCATAGAAGTATGCATAATGGTTAAATTTTTATATCAAAAGTGTTACTTTTACCATTTTTATTTTCATGCATAGAAGTATGCATAATGGATAAATTTTTATATCAAAAGTGTTATTTTTATCAATTTTTATTTTCATGCATAGAAGTATGCATAAAGGATAAATTTTTATATCAAAAGTGTTATTTTTATCATTTTTATTTTCATGCATAGAAGTATGCATAAAGGATAAATTTTTATATCAAAAGTGTTACTTTTATCATTTTTATTTCATGCATAGAAGTATACATAATGGATAAATTTTTATATCAAAAGTGTTACTTTTGTCATATTTGAATTTCATGCATAAAGGTATGCATAAAAGTTGATTATTTTATTATAAAAGTGTGTCTTTTATTATATTGAATTTCATGCATAGAGGTATGCATAAAGGTTGATTATTTTATTATAAAAGTGTGACTTTTATCATAATTGAATTTCATGCATAGAGGTATGCATAAAAAGTTGATTATTTTATTGTAAGAGTGTTACTTTTATCATATTGGATTTCATGCATAGAGGTATGCATAAAAGATATTCTTTTTATACTAAAAGTGTGATTTTTCTCATAAATGGATTTTATGCATAACTTAGATGCATAAGAGAAATTCTTTTATTCTAAAAGTGTAATTCCTACTAAATTGAATTTATGCATAAGAAGATGCATAAAAATTTGATTTTTAATTCAAAAGTGTCATTCTCATCTAAATTGAATTTATGCATAGGAAGATGCATAAAAGATTGAATTTTAATTCAAAAGTGTCATTTTCATTTAAAATGAATTTATGCATAGGAAGATGCATAAAAGATTGATTTTACTTCGGAAGTATTAATCTCCTTAAATGGAATTTATGGATAAGTAAATGTGTAAAGAAATCTTATATCAAATATAAGAATTCTCTTGTATTCTATAAATAGATATGAGATGTGATAGGATGTGATAAGAGGTGTATAAGAGGTGATAAGAGGTGATAAGATGAATTAAGATGTGATAAGATGTGTATGGGATGAGGTAAGAAGTGTATGTGATAGGATAAGATGTATATGGGTTGTGATAGGGCAAGAATAGATGTGATGTGAAGGCATATGGGGTTATATGAATGGGAATATGGAAATGGATGTATGTATGTGGATGTGTGGATGTGGAGATGGGAGTATGGATGTATGAATGTGAAAATGGATGTATGCATGAAGATGTATATGCATAGATGTGAATGTGGATGTAGATGTGGATGTATAGATGTGAATGGGAATGTGGATGTGAATGTGGATGTAGATGTGGATGTATGGATGTGAATGGGAATGTGGATGTGGATGTATGTATGTATGTATGTGGATGTAGATGTGGATGTATAGATGTGAATGGGAATGTGGATATGGATGTATGTGAATGTGGATGTAGATGTGGATGTATAGATGTGAATGGGAATGTGGATGTGGATGTATGAATGAGGACGTGATAATGGATGTATGCATGTAGATGTGGATATATGGATATGAATGTGGATGTGGATGTATGAATGAGGACGTGATAATGGATGTATGCATGTAAATGTGGATATATGGATGTGAATATGAATGTGGATGTGGATGTGGATGTATGGATGTCGATATGGATGTGTATGTATGAATGTAGATATGGGATATGGATGTATAAATGAGGATGTGAAAATGGAGGTATACATATAGATATGGATGTATGGATGTGAATGTGGATGTATGGATGTGAATGTGGATATGGATGTGGATGTATGGATGTGGATATGGATGTGTATGTATGAATGTGGATATGGGATGTGGATGTATAAATGAGGATGTGAAAATGGACGTATGCATGTAAATGTGGATATATGGATGTGAATGTGAATGTGTATGTGAATTAATGTGTCGTCGATATGAGGAAATGGATGAGAATGAGTACACATTGAATGGAATGTGGAATAAGTAATGTGGACTAAGGAGGGATAATGTGGAAAGACGAGAGTTCGATTTAGAAACTGTATTTTATGACTGTTTGTAAATGACTGTTTTATGTCAAGAATGCTGGGGAAGCATTTTGACCATCTTGTGGATTAAGGTCATGAAGACCTAACTGTTAAAGTTGCAACTGCTGTCGGAGAGTCAATGGAGGACGTCTCGCGTAGCAAGGTCGACCGAGGTCTTGACCAGCCTCGGTTCGATTTAAATGGTGAGCTTCCGGTACGGTGGATGAGGGACCAAGGAAGCGGCCTATGAGTGAAGCGCTAGGTCACCTGCGAAGGCTCCTAGAGGGTGCTGACCATACGGTGCTCGGGCTCTGGGTCACCCAGGATACCCACGCGTGCGTCGAGGAAGATATTGGAATAAGGAGTAAGAGTTGTTTTGTGAAACCGGGCATGGATCTGGTTGATTGACCTTGCTGGTCTTCAATGGATGAGTCCATGGCTCTTTATATGGATCTGTTGGTTGATCTTGCTGATCTTCAACGAGAGTCCATCTTGAATTTTTATAAGTGATTATATTGCCGAGTATTATGGGCTAGGAACTATTGAAAAGGCCCCGTGTGGACAGGTGGTGAGCGTTCTAGTTGCCAATGATGCCATAGATACTCTGATGAAGGAATGATGGAAAATTATGAATCAACCGGATAAATTGGAAGATTGTGATCAGTGGTTCTATGGTTTCATTAAAGGATTGTTTTAAAGTTAGCTGATGCTAAGAAAAAGGCAATTTCATATTGGGTGTGTAAGTGGTGTGGCTAGTTTTATGTTTGCATGAACTTCCGGCTAGGGGGCCTTGGAACTCTTTTCCTTGGTACCCGGGACAAAACCTAACCAAATTCCAAATTGGATCCCATCACTACAGTGGTTGGGCGGTTGGCTAACCCATGGGATCGGATGAGGTTAGGCTGGATCCGTAAATCGAGATTTAATTTCTATTATTACGATAGATGAAGTAAATCCCGGATAGAAATTATTCTATGGATAGGAATCAACGGCTGTGCCTCTTGATGGGGAAAAAAGCGTTGATCCCAATGATCCAAGTGCAAGTTTCTTCCTTAATTTGACCAAGTACCGTTAAAGGTGCAGTCAGATCAGTTGATCCGTAATGATCTTGACTACGTTAGAGTAAAGAGTTATCCTGGTGGAATCTCCCATGCTTTCCGGGTAAAGGAAGTTTTTCCGGTTTCGGTTTTGGACAAACCGACGGATTAGTCTCTTGTCCGGATATCCGTGGGCGAGGCCCCGAGTGTGAGACCCCTACCCGCGCATGATGTGTTACTTCCGCTGCCAGTATCCTGAATCCGTTGCTCGGTGGGAACAGGGATCTCACTTAACATATCTTTCCAACTATCCAGACACCACAACAAGATGATTCAAGTAGCTGTGGCTGGAGAGTGCTGATTAGTGCCAAATATATACTTTCAATCTATTTTGAGATAGGACAGCCAGAGCTTGTAAGAAAAATAATTTTCATTTAGCTTCAAAAAATTTGATATTGGTACAAAGTGTTCTAAATCATCATATCTCATTGCAGATGAGAGAAGATAGCTTCAACTCGAGCTATGTATATAGTTTCAGAGCTGATATAATTTGGAAGTTTTTGAAGTATGCCTTCCCCAAACCTATTGTACCAGCTACTGTCGAGTTAGGTGAGAGCTCTAAAGTCCAAGAAGGTGTCATACACCTTGATGACACAGATGATGCAGATGTGGTGCCACAAGAACAAGGACCTAGTGCTGATGAGGAGAAGCCACAAGAACAAGGACCTGCTGCTGCTGATGTTATTGAGGAAATGATGGAGCAACAGCAAACAGATGCTCCAGGGGCAGTAGAGGAGACAATGGAGCAGCACCAAGAGACTCTACACGACAAGATGGAGCAACAGAAAGTAGATTCTCCAAATAAAGATGATACGGTGAGCTTGGACCATGTAGAGCAGCCTCTAGATCAGCTTGTAGATAAATAGAAAATTGTTGTCAAGAATATGTTCTACATATGTAATTAAACACTTCTGTATATAATTTTACATTTCTGAATATAATACCTTTGTTTATGGAGTCTGTGTTATCTCAATTTTAAAATTTTCAATGTCTTTGCATTTTATTGATCTCTCTCTTCTTTTGAGCACCTGCAAAAAAGCAATATGAAACAATAGGGTAAAGTAAACTAATAGCAGTGCTTAATGAGACTAGGATAAGTCACATGGTATACCTTCTTATTGTTGTAGATAAATAAAAAGTCCTTTGAAATAGAACCTTCTGTCTCAAATAGAATGTCATTGCGCAATTGAGCTAGGGAGCAACATTGTCTTAATGTGATATTGACTAGCACATCACCATTCTCAACAACATCAATATCAAGAAGTTTATTTTCTACACCAAAAGAATCTTCATCTTGATCCATAGGGACTAGTTTTGTACCTAGCATTCGACTGCGCTTATAATAAAAAGAAAAAATGAAATTTTGTGATGCAACCATGTACTTCAATTGCATAGAAGGTTGGACAACCTCACAAAACACTGAACTACATGTCTTCTTATCCCAACCTTTATCCAAAAATTGTGGCATGCATGCCAGACTTGTTACTTTAACTGTGAACATTGTTTTTGAAACCTTCACTGGAAAGGTATTAAACAAGTCTACAAAAACTGTGAGAGGCATGCACAAAGAAATTTTTATTATCCTTGTGGCAATATTGAGCCTCAGAGCTTTCTGTACTTCTTTGAAAAGCTTGGCTCTATATGCCTCTGTAACACTAAAATATGGGAGAGGCCAATCCACTGAATTCCATGCTGGAAGGTCTTGTTTTCTTAACACACCATGTGTGTTTGCATTGTCCAGCAACTGATAAAAATGATCAGTAAAAAATATACCGGATTGAGCTAGCTCTGTTGCACATCGACCTTTGTATTGTTGTTCTCCTATCGATCCATGCAAAACATCTATAAATCCCAGAATACAATCGATGTTTTGCCATGTCTCATACGATGAAGGGTATAAATCTGAAATAAAATAACACAAGAATATCAATAAGCAAAGAAAGAAAGCTTTGTCTTAAAAATCCATGCACCTCATAAAGAACAAAACCACAATAGAAAAATATACAATTAGGCCTGTGTTGCGGAAGATCATTTGGATAGTCTCGCAAGACAAGTTCTTTATGCATGTACACATGCTGAATCAAAACTTCTTTCACCGATATCTTTCCTCTGGTGATTTTAAAATCTCGTACTCTTCCCTTCCATGATGCCAAGAAAATATTTTTTGTCTGGGGTCTCTTTCTTTTACTAGGTTGCATGAGCACCCATGATCCTTTCGAAACAGTAAACCTTTCCCAAGTTCCTTCCGTTTTGACTGTACTTGAATTCTCTACCGAAGAAATAGAAGAAGCAGGTCGACGGGGTAAGGATGTGTGGTATAATTCTGCCTTCATAGCATTATCATCCACAGAGCGTCTTCCACAAGAACGACCATAGTTTTTATTCACCATGGATACCTTGTGAATCTGTAACCACAGCAAAGTAATGTAAACAAGATAACAAAGTGAAGTTTCAAGAAAGAGAAAGTAGGCAGACAGATAGTTGACAAGAAACATCTTACTCTAAGCCAAACTGGATCAAGGGAGCAGTTTTGGAAAAGAAGAGGTTGCTGCACAATGAGGTAGTGGTGTAGAATGGTAGACCTTTCGAAGGAAAGGCAGCACAACAATTCAAAGTTCAAAGGGAGGTGGAAGCAGGAAGGCCCTTGTCAGAGAAAATGTCAGACTAGATTCTATCTTCATGTCCAAAGATCTTGTGAGAATAAAAAACCAATCTCCACATTAATGTAGCACGCTTGTACCTACATAAAATATTGTTTCTTTTATCTATTTTCTTTTATTTTTGTGAATTTCCAACGTTACGTTGGCCCTCTGTTCATTGGTTGAGAGCTTATTTTTCCAAACCGTAAAAGGCCCCAAAATGAGCTCCCTTTTTCCCTAATGTTTGTGACCATATGATGGACGGGCTTATGGAAGTGTAAAGAGTTCTTCTATCTTTACTGTATAAGTTCCGAGAATGAATAAAGTTTAAATCTTATTCTTATCTTGCTTTCTTTAAGACTTTTCTTGGTGGTTAATCTTGATTAAAATTTTTCTCTAAGTCTCATATTCGTGCATCTTGCGAAATTATCCCAGTTTGCGAGATGAGGACATCTCGCATTTTTTAAGTGGGGTAGAATGTAAGATTCCTCCCCCAACCCCTTTTTGATGTCTAGTATCTTCCCCTGTAATCAATCCCTCCTCAGAAATATAAAGACCTTGTTTTTAACTGTTTTAGCCTAGAGAGAGAAAATTATTCTAGAGAGGGAATATTCAGATTATGAATATTTTTGGATAAAAAAATACCTCATCTTATTGAAATAAGTTCCCTTGAATCAGAAATTCAAAAAGAGTTTTCCAATGTGCAATTGGAATTAATTGGAAATAGGTATAAAGAACCTTAGTCTAAGGGTCTAGATTTTCAGAAATTTTTGGATTATGGTCCAATTAAGGTTCCTATGGGCCAATAGCATCAATCCATGTGTAGGGAGGAGATAAATCCAAATTGTAAAAGAAGGTACCCAAAAATGAGTAAATGCTCACATAAGATGAAGAGTTGAAAATGTACAAGGTTTATTAGTAAAAAACTATGAGCAATATTAAAAATATGAGATATTTTGGGTATCCAAAAATGAGTAAATGCTCACATAAGATGAAGAGTTGAAAATGTACAAGGTTTATTAGTAAAAAACTATGAGCAATAAAATTGTAACACATATGTAAGGAAGGAGAGTTCTTTAAAGAAGGTGCATATTTCACATAAGATGCAGAGTTGAAAATGTATAAGGTTTATTAGTAAAAAACTATGAGCAATAAAATTTTGACACATATGTAAGGAAAGGGAGTTCTTTAAAGAAGGTGCATATTTCACATAAGATAAAGAGTTGAAAATGTACAAGGTTTATTAGTAAAAAAACTATGAGCAATAGAATTTTGACACATATGTAAGGAAGGGGAGTTCTTTAAAGGAGGTGCATATTTCACATGCTTGAATGAGTTTTAAACTCAAAAATAATGTGATATTTTTATCTCTCATATCTCTTGAACCAAACCAAATCAAAATGGAACCAAATCGAATCAAAAAGTAACCAAACTAGGTCTAAATCTAGTCCAAATTCAACCAAACTGACTTGGAAAATTCTAGAATCAGTTTGTTTGGTTAGGAGCTTAATTTTCCTATAAATAGAAGCCTTCCCTTGTTAAAAAAAAAATTAGTGTCTTATGCATTGTTACTCTACACCTAAGCCAAGAACTGTGAATTCTTTAATAATTCACTAGTTTTTGATACTTCTCTCTTTCTTCAATCCCCATTGGTGGCTCCATCAACATACTAAACCAATTGATTGGTTGGGGGCCTCTACCGTGAACAAAGAATCAAGCAAATTATAAGATAAGTATAGTGAATTTTGATCTTTCTATAATTTCTCAATGATTCTCTCTTCTCAACCCCTCTTAAGCTTGAGAAGCTTAATTGGTATGGTTTTTGAAATGCTATTGAAGTTAATTAATTAATGATAGTAAAGAATTACATAAATTCCCATTTATGTTTAATTCTAATGGGTTTTTCTCTCTCTCACTTAAGAAATGGTCATACTCATGACCCTTTCTCAATCCAAATGAAGCTTTTCATAAGGCTTTTCCTTAATCCAAGATTAAGCTATGCTTGAGGCCAAATTAATGGTTTTTTCTATGCTTTTAGTTTATGTATATTGATGATTCAATCCATTATGGATTGATGATCCAATTAGAGACCATTCTAATTATTTCCTTAATGATAAGCTTTATCCCTTAGAAAAATTTGAGATTTATCAGTCATAGTAGCGGAGCTATGGCAAAATTTTTATAGAAATTACGCATAAAATAATTTCATTCAAAGCATAAAAAGAGGACTTCCTACCATATTCTAGGAATTATCATCCTAGATTAATTAAAAGAATTTTATTGTAATCATGGAGGTGTGGAGGTACGCATGTAGATGTAGATGTATAGATATGGATGTGAATGGAGATGTGGATGTATGCATGTAGATGTAGATGTATAGATGGGGATGGGAATGGAGATGTGGATGTATGCATGTAGATGTATAGATGGGGATGTGAATGGAGATGTGGATGTATGCATGTAGATGTAGAGATGTGGAGGTGAATGGAGATGTGGATGTATGCATGTAGAAGTAGATGTAAAGATGAGGATGTAAATGGAGATGTGGATGGATGCATGTAGATGTAGATGTATAGATGTAGATGTGAATGAAGATGTGGATGTATGCATGTAGATGTAGATGTATAGATGTAGATGTGGATGTGGAGGTGGATGGATGCATGTAGATGTAGATGTATAGATGTAGATGTGAATGGAGATGTGGATGTATGCATGTAGATGTAGATGTATAGATGTAGATGTGGATGTGGAGGTGGATGTATGCATGTAGATGTAGATGTATGGAGGTGAATGTGAATGTGGATGTGGATGTATGCATAGAGATGTGGATGTACGCATATAGATGTGGATGTATGGATGTGAATGTGCATGTAGATGCGGATGAATGGATGTGGATGCATGAATGTGCATGTAGATGTGGATGTGAAAATAGATGTATGGATGTAGATGTGGATGTATGGATGTGAATATATGATATGTGATGTGAAGGCATCTGAAGTGATGAGATGGAAAATGATGTGATGGGATGAGTATACATATGAATGGAATATGGAATAAGTAATGTAGATTGATGAGGGATAATGTGGAAAAATGAAAGTTAAAATAGAAATTGTATTGTAAACTGTTTGTAAATGTTGTTTGTAAATGACTGTTTTATGTCAAGAATGCTGGGGGAGCATTTTGACCATCTTGTGATTAAGGTCGTGGAGACCTAACTGATAAAGTTGCAACTGCTGACGGAGAGTCAATGAAGGACGTCTCGCGTAGCAAGGTCGGCCGAGGTCTTGACCAGCCTCGGTGCGATTAAAATGGTGAGCTTCCGATACGGTGGATGAGGGGCTAAGGAAGCGGCCTATGAGTGAAGCGCTAGGTCACCTGCGCGAAGGATCCTAGAGGGTGCTGACCATACGGTGCTCAGGCTCTGGGTCGCCTAGGATACCCATGCGTGCGTCGAGGAAGATATTGGAACAACAGTAGGAGTTGTTTTCTGAAATCGGGCATGGATCTGGTTGATTGACCTTGCTGGTCTTGAATGGATGAGTCCATGGCTCTTTATATGGATCTGTTGGTTGATCTTGCTGATCTTCAACGAGAGTCCATCTTGATAAGTGATTATATTGCCGAGTATTATGGGCTAGGAATTAGGAAACGGCCCCTGTGTGGACAGGTGGTGAGCGTCCTAGTTGCCAATGATGCCATAGATACTCTGATGAAGGAATGATGGGAAAATTAAGAATCAACCAGATAAATTGGAAGATTGTGATCAGTGATACTATGGTTTTATTAAAGGATTGTTTTAAACTGGTTGAATCTGTGAAAAGGCAATTTCATATTGGGTGTGTGAGTGGTGTGACTAGTTTTATTTTTGCATGAACATCCGGCTAGGGAGCCTTGGAACTCTTTTCCTTGGTACCCGGGACAAAACCTAACCAAATTCTTAATTGGATCCCATCACTACAGTGGTTGGGCGGTTTGGCTAACCCATGGGACTGGATGGGGTTAGGCTGGACTGATGGATCCGTAAATCGAGACTCAAACTTTTGTTTTTATGTTAGATAACATAAATCCCGGACAGTAACTGTTCTATGGATAGGAATCAACGGCTGTGCCTCTTGAATGGGGAAAAAAGCGTTGATCCCAATGATCCAAGTGCAAGTTTCTTCCTTGATTTGACCAAGTATCCTATAGATGTAATTAGATCAGCTCGATCAGAAATGATCTTGACTACGTTAGAGTAAAAAGTTATCCTGGTGGAATCGCCCGTGCTTTCCGGTAAAAGAAGTTTTTCCGGGTTCGTTTTGGAACAACCGACGGATTAGTCTCTTATCCGGATCTCCGAGGGTGAGGCCCCGAATGTGGGACCCCTGTCCCGCGCGAGAAGTGCTACTTCCGCTGCAACCAAACTATGAGCAATAAAATTTTGACACATATGTAAGGAAGGGGAGTTCTTTAAAGAAGGTGCATATTTCACATAAGATGAAGAGTTGAAAATGTACAAGGTTTATTAGTAAAAAACTATGAGCAATAAAATTTTGACACATATGTAAGGAAGGGGAGTTCTTTAAAGAAGGTGCATATTTCACATAAGATGAAGAGTTGAAAATGTTCAAGGTTTATGAGTAAAAATCTATGAGCAATAAAATTTTGACACATATGTAAGGAAGGGGAGTTCTTTAAAGAAGGTGCATATTTCACATAAGATGAAGAGTTGAAAATGTACAAGGTTTATTAGTAAAAAAACTATGAGCAATAAAAATTTGACACATATGTAAGGAAGGGGAGTTCTTTAAAGGAGGTACATATTTCACATGCTTGAATGAGTTTTAAACTCAAAAATCATGTGATATTTTTATCTCTCATCTCTCTTGAACCAAACCAAATCAAAATGGAACCAAATCAAATCAAAAAGTAACTTTTACTTGTCGCTCACAGTAATCTTACTCCCATCAATCTCCTTTCTTTCTTAATCTCCTTCATGGCTTGGCAACAGGAATTAGTTTTATCCCTGATGATTTCTCACCTTCAAGACGCAAGAGAGTCTGTGAAGAAAGACTTTATAGAACAGTATGAGCGCTCAATTTTTCCTCACCTAGGAACTTTTGTAGCTCAGACCAGATGGAAAAACCTATCAAAACATAACTAGGGTAACACCCTGGGGTCAACAGCACTTTCGTAACAATGTCCGCTTGGCCATGGTTATTGAAGCTTTGGGTTTGGGTCCCCGATACTACTGCGTCATGAGATCAAGGCATCTTGGGTTTTCTAAGCGGGTCTTCTTACTGGCGTGTTTCTTCCTCGTGAGAAGATATGCCTTTATCCTGTTTTTGGCTTGCCTCTCAGAGGTCCTTTTGTTAGATCACCTCATACCACTGAGATAGGTACGGCAATAACCAGCAGAATCATTTCCATAGATGAGTTACCCTATACTTGTGCAGCTTGTGAGTGCTGCTTTTGTGACCATATGATGGACGAGCTTATGAAAGTGTAAAGAGTTCTTCTATCTTTACTGTATAAGTTCAGAGAATGAATAAAGTTTAAATCTTGTTCTTATCTTGCTTTCTTTAAGACTTTTCTTGGTTGTTAATCTTGATTAAAATTTTTCTCTAAGTCTGATATTCGTACATTTTTCTCTAAGTCTCATATTCGTGCAACTTGCGAAATTATCCCAGTTTGCGAGATGAGGACATCTCGCATTTTTTTAAGTGGGGTAGAGTGTAAGATTCCTCCCCCAATCCCTTTTTGATGTCTAGTATCTTCCCCTGTAATCGATCCCTCTTTAGAAATATAAAGACCTTGTTTCTAACTGTTTTAGCCTAGAGAGAGAAAATTATTCTAGAGAGAGAATATTCAAATTATGAATATTTTTGGATAGAAAAATAACTCATCTTATTAAAATAAGTTCCCTTGAATCAGAAATTCAAAAAGAATTTTCCAATGTACAACTGGAATTAATTGGAAATAGGTATAAAGAACCTTAGTCTAAGGGTCTAGATTTTCAGAAATTTTTGGATTATGGTCCAATTAAGGTTCCTATGGGCCAATAGCATCAATCCATGTGTAGGGAGGAGATAAATCCAAATTGTAAAAGAAGATACCCAAAAATGAGTAAATGCTCACATAAGATGAAGAGTTGAGAGTTGAAAATGTACAAGGTTTATTAGTAAAAAACTATGAGCAATATTAAAAATATGAGATATTTTGGGTATCCAAAAATGAGTAAATGCTCACATAAGATGAAGAGTTGAAAATGTACAAGGTTTATTAGTAAAAAACTATGAGCAATAAAATTGTGACACATATGTAAGGAAGGAGAGTTCTTTAAAGAAGGTGCATATTTCACATAAGATGAAGAGTTGAAAATGTACAAGGTTTATTAGTAAAAAACTATGAGCAATAAAATTTTGACACATATGTAAGGAAGGGGAGTTCTTTAAAGAAGGTCTAGATGATGAATTCGAATGTGATTGATATGATTTTTAATTCTGTTTGAGAATTGATGAATTGATTTGGATTCTGATTGAAAATTTTGATTGAAAAATGATGATTTTTAAAAAATTAGTTGAAATATAATGAAACCACAATGAGGGGGAATGGGACGAGTCCGTGTGATGATATTCATAACTAGAATGATGATAATGATTTCAGTAAATCACTATGAGATTAGTGGGTTGTGCTGTCAAATTGTTACTGTGTTAACACTTGACCGGTAGATCAAGTTAAGGGATAACAAATTGAGGACTTACTTGACTGAAATTCCCATGGAGGAATGTTCAGAAAGAAAATTTTCGGTCTAATGGACCATTATCATGTTAAAGATATGAATGATATGATCTGAATGAATTGTTATTTAATGATGAGTTCTATATAAGGGATATTTATCCTAGTATTCTGTGGGGTTGACCAGAATATAAGCAACCCCAGAATAAAATTGGATCTTAAGAAAAAGAGTTGTCCTCTACCTTGCGAGGTGAGGACATCTCGCACTTTTTTAAGTGGGGTAGAATGTAAAATTTCTCCCCAGTTTTTGAGGTATTCAAAAATAAGAATCTCCCTTCTGATCTTATAACTATTCTCTCTCTAATATATAAATTTTGACAGAATCATGAGACGAGAAAACCGTAGCCGTTAGCAGCCAGACCCTGTCTCTGAGGATAACTGATGTTCGCAAGGCTCTTCATAGGACTCAGTCAGGACCCTTCAAAGGAGAAGGGGAGAACCTGGGTGAGACTGTGGAGAAATGGGTGGAAGCCATGGAAGAGTATTTTGACGTCACAGGTCATAATGAGTTGAGCAAAATGGCTCTTGGCTGGTTGAAAATAGTGGAAACAGCCAGGGTAGCATGGAGGAACCACTGCGACACCAACCGTCTGGACAGAAATACTCAATCTTGGAACGACTTAAAAACCTATTTGAGAAAGAGATTTTGTCCCCCTGGATTTTTGGAAACCAAAATGAACGAATTTTTAGAGCCAAAACAGGAGAACAAAACCATTGAAGAATATCACCAGGCCTTTGCTCTTCTACTAAAATACTCACCACCTCTAGATGAAGAACAGCTCATGGCCATGTTCATTCGGGCAATGAACGAACCCTTGGACACACTGGTCAAAAATGCCAAACCAGTGTCCATGGCTGAAGCAGTAAAAATGGCAAAGGATTTTGCCAAAGCCTTTGTAGTAAAGGTCCCGCCAAAGCCTGCACCCTCTAACTTTAAAAGATTCCAAACCCAGGAAGGTACTTCAAACTTTCCACCCCCAAAGAGGCAGCAAGGACCGGTTCAGAATCAAGATGCCGGAAGATTCCAAAGTGAAGGAAGACCCTTCCCCCAGAATACTTTCTCAAGAGGACCACCTATTTTAAGGATTCAGAACGATAAACTCAGAAGTGAGAACCGGTGTTTTGGATGCCAAGGTTTTGGTCATCAGTTAAAAGACTACCCAACTCCTGCCATGTTAAGGGGGCAGGGAAGTCTAGGACCCCGAATTCAGAGACCAATCCCTTCATACCAGTCTAATCAGGGTCCGTCTTGCCCAAGCCAAGGGAACCCCAAAAGAACTCAAACTCAACCATCTGCCTCTATCGAGAGTAACCTCAGAACTCCTTTCCAGAATAGGGACAACCAAAGAGAAAGAATTACACCTCAGACTGCAGCAGCGAGAGCAGTCACAATTTCAGAAGAAGTAGAAGAGGAGAAAAGGGCAGATCTATACTGCAATTGAAAACCAAGGGCTTAACCAACACTTCTCAAGTCATCCATACTCCAGCAGAATACCAGGGAAAAATCGGCCGTCCACTTCCAAGGCGTAACGTTGAAAGTGATTGAAGAAGAAGAAGAAGATGAAAGAGATCATACTCCACCTGCGAGATGAGGACATCTCACGTTTTTTTAAGTGGGGTAGAATGTAAGATTCCTCCCCCAACCCCCTTTTTGATGTATATTCCCCTGTAATCAATTCCTTTTTCTGAAATATAAGAGATCTTGTTTGTGGCTGTTTTAACCTAGAGAGAGAAAATATTCTAGAGAGAGAATATTCAAATTTTGAATATTTTTGGATAGAAAAATATCTCATCTTATTAAAATAAGTTCCCCTGAAACAGAAATTCAAAAAGAATTTTCCAATGTGCAATTGGAATTAATTGGAAATAGGTATAAAGAACCTTAGTCTAAGGGTCTAGATTTTCAGAAATTTTTGGATTATGGTCCAATTAAGGTTCCTATGGGCCAATAGCATCAATCCATGTGTAGGGAGGAGATAAATCTAAATTGTAAAAGAAGATACCCAAAAATGAGTAAATGCTCACATAAGATGAAGAGTTGAAAATGTACAAGGTTTATTAGTAAAAAACTACGAGCAATATTAAAAATATGAGATATTTTGGGTATCCAAAAATGAGTAAATGCTCACATAAGATGAAGAGTTGAAAATGTACAAGGTTTATTAGTAAAAAACTATGAGCAATATTAAAAATATGAGATATTTTGGGTATCCAAAAATGAGTAAATGCTCACATAAGATGAAGAGTTGAAAATGTACAAGGTTTATTAGTAAAAAACTATGAACAATAAAATTTTGACACATATGTAAGGAAGGAGAGTTCTTTAAAGAAGGTGCATTTTTCACATAAGATGAAGAGTTGAAAATGTACAAGGTTTATTAGTAAAAAACTATGGATGTGGATGTGGATATATGTATGGATGTGAATATATGATATGTGATGTGAAGGAATCTGAAGGGATGAGATGGAAAATGATGTGATGGGATGAGTATACATATAAATGGAATATGGAATAAGTAATGTAGATTGATGAGGGATAATGTGAAAAAATGAAAGTTAAAATAGAAACTGTATTGTAAACTGTTTGTAAATGCTGTTTGTAAATGAATGTTTTATGTCAAGAATGCTGGGGGAGCATTTTGACCATCTTGTGATTAAGGTCATGGAGACCTAACTGATAAAGTTGCAATTGCTGACAGAGAGTCAATGAAGGATGTCTCGCATAGCAAGGTCGGCCGAGGTCTTGACCAGCCTCGGTGCGATTAAAATGGTGAGCTTCCGGTACGGTGGATGAGGGGCCAAGGAAGCGGCCTATGAGTGAAGCGCTAGGTCACCTGCGAGAAGGATCCTAGAGGGTGCTGACCATACGGTGCTCGGGCTCTGGGTCGCCTAGGATACCCACGCGTGCATCGAGGAAGATATTGGAACAAGAGTAGGAGTTGTTTTCTGAAATCGGGCATGGATCTGGTTGATTGATCTTGCTGGTCTTCAATGGATGAGTCCATGGCTCTTTATATGGATCTGTTGGTTGATCTTGCTGATCTTCAACAAGAGTCCATCTTGATAAGTGATTATATTGCCGAGTATTATGGGCTAGGAATTAGGAAACGGCCCCCGTGTGGACAGGTGGTGAGCGTCCTAGTTGCCAATGATGCCATAGATACTCTGATGAAGGAATGATGGGAAAATTAAGAATCAACCAGATAAATTGGAAGATTGTGATCAATGATACTATGGTTTTATTAAAGGATTATTTTAAAGTGGTTGAATCTGTGAAAAGGCAATTTCATATTGGGTGTGTGAGTGGTGTGACTAGTTTTATTTTTGCATGAACATCCGGCTAGGGGGCCTTGGAACTCTTTTCCTTGGTACCCAGGACAAAACCTAACCAAATTCTTAATTGGATCCCATCACTACAGTGGTTGGGCTAACCCATGGGATTGGATGGGGTTAGGCTGGACTGATGGATCCGTAAATCGAGACTCAAACTTTTGTTTTTACGATAGAAAAAATAAATCCCAGACAGTAATTGTTCTATGGATAGGAATCAACGGCTGTGCCTCTTGAATGGGGAAAAAAGCGTTGATCCCAATGATCCAAGTGCAAGTTTCTCCCTTGATCTGACCAAGTATCTTATAGATGTAATTGGATCAGCTCGATCAGAAATGATCTTGACTACATTAAAGTAAAAAGTTATCCTGGTGGAATCGCCCGTGCTTTTCGGTAAAGGAACTTTTTTCCGGGTTCGATTTTGGAACAAGCGACGGATTAGTCTCTTATCCGAATATCCGTGGGTAAGGCTACGAATGTGGGACCCCTGTCCCGCGCGAGAAGTGCTACTTCCGCTGCTAGTATCCCGAATCTGTTGCTCGGTGGGAACAGGGATCCTACAGTTGGTATCAGAGCCTTTGGTTAATAAAGATCAACTGAGAAGACAAATATGTCAAAAATTTATCAAGAAACACAAAAACGTTATAATTGTGTGAGATAATTCATACAATTTGATATTCAAACTGAAATTCATAATTTTGGTAATTGGGTCTTCAGATGGAAGTACCGCAATTATATAGAATCCTCGACTTGCTTGAGGCCTAGACATGATAGTATTTACCTCATAATTCCAAGGGCCGTGACTACCCGTATATACCGAGAGTATACTGCAGCTCTTTACTGATAGTATATACGAGTAAATCTAAGACTTGAAATTATAAGCATTAATGCTATCCAGATGATGAATTCGAATGTGATTGATATGATTTTTAATTCTGTTTGAGAATTGATGAATTGATTTGGATTCTGATTGAAAATTCTGACTGAAAAATGATGATTTTTAAAAAATTAGTTGAAATATAATGAAACCACAATGAGGGGGAATGGGACGAGTCCATGTGATGATATTCATAACTAGAATGATGATAATGATTTCAGTAAATCACTATGAGATTAGTGGGTTGTGCTGTCAAATTGTTACTGTGTTAACACTTGACCGGTAGATCAAGTTAAGGGATAACAAATTGAGGACTTACTTGACTGAAATTCCCGTGGAGGAATGTTCAGAAAGAAATTTTTCGGTCTAATGGACCATTATCATGTTAAAGATATGAATGATATGATCTGAATGAATTGTTATTTAATGATGAGTTCTATATAAGGGATATTTATCCCAGTATTTTGTGGGGTTGACCAGAATATAAGCAACCCCAGAATAAAATTAGATCTTAAGAAAAAGAGTTGTCCTCTACCTTGCGAGATGAGGACATCTCGCACTTTTTTAAGTGGGGTAGAATGTAAAATTTCTCCCCAGTTTTTGAGGTATTCAAAAATAAGAATCTCCCTTCTGATCTTATAAATATTCTCTCTCTAATATATAAATTTTGACAGAATCATGAGACGAGGAAACCGTAGCCGTCAGCAGCCAGACCCTGTCTCTGAAGATAACGAACTTGACCCTGATGTTCGCAAGGCTCTTCATAGGACTCAGCCAGGACCTTTCAACAAAGGAGAAGGGGAGAACCTGGGTGAGACTGTGGAGAAATGGGTGGAAGCCACGGAAGAGTATTTTGACGTCACAGGTCATAATGAGTTGAGCAAAATGGCTCTTGGCCGATTGAAAGTAGTGGAAACAGCCAGGGTAGCATGGAGGAACCACTGCGACACCAACCGTCTGGACAGAAATACTCAATCTTGGAACGACTTAAAAACCTATTTGAGAAAGAGATTTTGTCCCCCTAGATTTTTGGAAACCAAAATGAACGAATTTTTAGAGCTAAAACAGGCGAACAAAACCATTGAAGAATATCACCAGGCCTTTGCTCTTTTACTCAAATACTCACCACCTCTAGATGAAGAACAGCTCATGGCCATGTTCATTCGGGCAATGAACGAACCCTTGGACACACTGGTCAAAAATGCCAAACCAGTGTCCATGGCTGAAGCAGTAAAAATGGCAAGGGATTTTGCCAAAGCCTTTGTAGTAAAGGTCCCGCCAAAGCCTGCACCCTCTACTTTAAAAGATTCCAAGCCCAGGAAGGTACTTCAAACTTTCCACCCCCAAAGAGGCAGCAAGGACCGGTTCAGAATCAAGATGCCGGAAGATTCCAAAGTGAAGGAAGACCCTTCCCCCAGAATACTTTCTCAAGAGGACCACCTATTTTAAGGATTCAGAACGATGAACTCAGAAGTGAGAACCGGTGTTTTGGATGCCAAGGTTTTGGTCATCAGTTAAAAGACTGCCCAACTCCTGCCATGTCAAGGGGACAGGGAAGTCTAGGACCCCGAATTCAGAGACCAATCTCTTCATACCAGTCTAATCAGGGTCTGTCTCGCCCAAGCCAAGGGAACCCCAGAAGAACTCCAACTCAACCATCTGCCTCTATCCAGAGTAACCTTAGAACTCCTTTCCAGAATAGGGACAACCAAAGAGAAAGAATTACACCTCAGACTGCAGCAGCGAGAGGAGTCACAATTTCAAAAGAAGTAGAAGAGGAAAAAAGGGCAGATCTATACTGCAATTGAAAACCAAGGGCTTAACCGACAGTTCTCAAGTCATCCATGCTCCAACAGAATACCAGGGAAAAATCGGCCGTCCACTTCCAAGGCGTAACGTTGAAAGTGATTGAAGAAGAAGAAGAAGATAAAAGAGATCATACTCCACCTGCGAGATGAGGACATCTCGCGTCTTTTTAAGTGGGGTAGAATGTAAGATTCCTCCCCCAACCCCCTTTTTGATGTCTAGCATATTCCCCTGTAATCAATTCCTTTTTCTGAAATATAAGAGATCTTGTTTGTGGCTGTTTTAACCTAGAGAGAGAAAATATTCTAGAGAGAGAATATTCAGATTTTGAATATTTTTGAATAGAAAAATATCTCATCTTATTAAAATAAGTTCCCCTGAAACAAAAATTCAAAAAGAATTTTTCAATGTGCAATTGGAATTAATTAGAAATAGGTATAAAGAACCTTAGTCTAAGGGTCTAGATTTTCAGAAATTTTTGGATTATGGTCCAATTAAGGTTCCTATGGGCCAATAGCATCAATCCATGTGTAGGGAGGAGATAAATCCAAATTATAAAAGAAGATACCCAAAAATGAGTAAATGCTCACATAAGATGAGGAGTTGAAAATGTACAAGTTTTATTAGTAAAACTACGAGCAATATTAAAAATATGAGATATTTTGGGTATCCAAAATGAGTAAATGCTCACATAAGATGAAGAGTTGAAAATGTACAAGGTTTATGAGTAAAAAACTATGAGCAATATTAAAAATATGAGATTTTTTGGGTATCCAAAAATGAGTAAATGCTCACATAAGATGAAGAGTTGAAAATGTACAAGGTTTATTAGTAAAAAACTATGAACAATAAAATTTTGACACATATGTAAGGAAGGAGAGTTCTTTAAAGAAGGTGCATATTTCACATAAGATGAAGAGTTGAAAATGTACAAGGTTTATTAGTAAAAAACTATGAACAATAAAATTTTGACACATATGTAAGGAAGGAGAGTTCTTTAAAGAAGGTGCATATTTCACATAAGACGAAGAGTTGAAAATGTACAAGGTTTATTAGTTAAAAAAAACTATGAGCAATAGAATTTTGACACATATGTAAGGAAGAGAAGTTCTTTAAAGGAGGTGCATATTTCACATGCTTGAATGAGTTTTAAACTCAAAAACAATGTGATATTTTTCTCTCTCATATCTCTTGAACCAAACCAAATCAAAATGGAACCAAATCGAATCAGAAAGTAACCAAACTAGGTCCAAATCTAGTCCAAATTCAACCAAACTGACTTGGAAAATTCTAGAATCAGTTTGTTTGGTTAGGAGCTCAATTTTTCCTATAAATAGAAGCCTTCCCTTGTTGAAAAAGATATAGTGTCTTATACATTGTTACTCTACTCTACCTAAGCCAAGAACTGTGAATTCTTTAATAATTCACTAGTTTTTGATACTTCTCTCTTTCTTCAATCCCCATTGGTGGCTCCATCAACATACTAAACCAATTGATTGGTTGGGGGCCTCTACCGTGATCAAAGAATCAAGCAAATTATAAGGTAAGTATAGTGAATTTTGATCTTTTCTATAATTTCTTAATGATTCTCTCTTCTCAACCCCTCTCAAGCTTGAGAAGCTTAATTGGTATGGTTTTTGAAATGCTATTGAAGTTAATTAAATAATGATAGTAAAGAATTACATAAATTTACATTTATGTTTAATTCTAATGGTTTTTTCTCTCTCTCTCACGTAAGAAATGGTCATACTCATGACCCACTCTCAATCCAAATGAAGCTTTTCATAAAGCTTTTCCTTAATCCAAGATTAAGCTTTTCCTTAAGGCCAAATTAATGGCTTTTTTCTATGCTTTTAGTTTATGTATATCGATGATTCAATCCATTATGGATTGATGATCCAATTAGAGACCATTCTAATTATTTCCTTAATGATAAGCCTTATCCCTTAGAAAAAATTGAGATTTATCAGTCATAGTAGCGGAGCTATGGCAAAATTTTTATAGAAATTATGCATAAAATAATTTCATTCAAAGCATAAAAAGAGGACTTCCTACCATATTCTAGGAACTATCATCCTAGATTAATTAAAAAAAATTTATTATGCTTGGAGATGTGGATGTTTGCATGTAGATGTAGATGTATGGATGTGAGTGTGAGTGTGGAGGTGGATGTATGCATGGAGATGTGGATGTATGCATATGGAAGTAGATGTATACATGAGGATGTAAATGGAGATGTGGATGGATGCATGTAGATGTAGATGTATAGATGTAGATGTGAATGGAGATGTGGATGTATGCATGTAGATGTAGATGTATAGATGTAGATATGGATATGGAGGTGGATATTTGCATGTAGATGTAGATGTAGATGTAGATGTGGAGGTGGATGTATGCATGTAGATGTAGATGTGGAGGTGGATGTATGCATGTAGATGTAGATGTATAGATGTGGATGTGAATGTGGAGGTGGATGTATGCATGGAGATGTGGATGTATGCAGGTAGAAGTAGATGTATAGATGAGGATGTAAATGGAGATGTGGATGGATGCATGTAGATGTAGATGTATAGATGTAGATGTGAATGGAGATGTGGATGTATGCATGTAGATGTAGATGTATAGATGTAGATGTATGCATAGAGATGTAGATGTATGCATGTAGATGTGAATGTACGCATATAGATGTCGATGTATGGATGTGAATGTGCATGTCGATGCGGATGTATGGATGTGGATGCATGAATGTGCATGTAGATGTGGATGTGAAAATAGATGTATGGATGTAGATGTGGATGTATGGATGTGAATATATGATATGTGATGTAAAGGAATCTGAAGTGATGAGATGGAAAATGATGTGAACTGTAAGATCCTTGTTCCCACCGAGCAACAGATTCGGGATACTAGGAGCGGAAGTAGCACTTCTCACGCAGGACAGGGGTCCCAGATTCGGGGCCTCACCCACAGATATCCGGATAAGAGACTAATCCGTTGGTTGTTCCAAAACCGAACCTGGAAACACTTCCTTTACCGGAAAGCACGAGTGATTCCACCAGGATAACTTTTTACTCTAACGTAGAAAAGATCATTTATGATCGAGCTGATCCAATTACATCTATAAGATACTTGGTGAGATCAAGGAAGAAACTTGCACTTGGATCATTGGGATCAACGCTTTTTTTCCCATTCAAGAGGCACAGCCGTTGATTCCTATCCATAGAACAGTTACTGTCCGGGATTTATTTTATCTATCGTAAAAACAAAAGTTTGAGTCTCGATTTACGGATCCATCAGTCCAGCCTAACCCCATCCGATCCCATGGGTTAGCCAACCACCCAACCACTGTAGTGATGGGATCCAATTAAGAATTTGGTTAGGTTTTGTCCCGGGTACCAAGGAAAAGAGTTCCAAGGCCCCTTAGCCGGATGTTCATGCAAAAATAAAACTAGTCACACCACTCACACACCCAATATGAAATTGCCTTTTCACAGATTCAACCAGTTTAAAACAATCCTTTAATAAAACCATAGTATTACTGATCACCATCTTCCAATTTATCCAGTTGATTCTTAATTTTTCCATCATTCCTTCATCAGAGTATCTATGGCATCATTGGCAAGATGGACTCTCATTGAAGATCAGCAAGATCAACCAACAGATCCATATAAAGAGCCATGGACTCATCCATTGAAGACCAGCAAGGTCAATCAACCAGATCCATGCCCGATTTCAGAAAACAACTCCTACTCTTGTTCCAATATCTTCCTCGATGCACGCGTGGGTATCCTAGGCGACCCAGAGCCCGAGCACCGTATGGTCAGCACCCTCCCTCGCGCAGGTGACCTAGCGCTTCACTCATAGGCCGCTTCCTTGGCCCCTCATCCACCGTACCGGAAGCTCACCATTTTAATCGCACCGATCAATTGGTTTAGTATGTTGATGGAGCCACCAATGGGGATTGAAGAAAGGGAGAAGTATCAAAAACTAGTGAATTATTAAAGAATTCACAGTTCTTGGCTTAGGTGGAGTAGAGTAACAATGCATAAGACACTATATTTTTTTCAACTAGGGAAGGCTTCTATTTATAGGAAAAATTGAGCTCCTAACCAAACAAACTGATTCTAGAATTTTCCAAGTCAGTTTGGTTGAATTTGGACTAGATTTGGATCTAGTTTGGTTACTTTTTGATTCGATTTGGTTCCATTTTGATTTGGTTTGGTTCAAGAGAGATGAGAGATAAAAATATCACATTATTTTTAAGTTTAAAACTCATTCAAGTATGTGAAATATGTACCTCCTTTAAAGAACTCCCCTTCCTTACATATGTGTCAAATTTTTATTGCTTATAGTTTTTTTTTTACTAATAAACCTTGTACATTTTCAACTCTTCATCTTATGTGAAATATGCACCTTCTTTAAAGAACTCCCCTTCCTTACATATGTGTCAAAATTTTATTGCTCATAGTTTTTTACTCATAAACCTTGTACATTTTCAACTCTTCATCTTATGTGAAATATGCACCTTCTTAAAAGAACTCCCCTTCCTTACATATGTGTCAAAATTTTATTGCTCATAGTTTTTTTACTAATAAACCTTGTACATTTTCAACTCTTCATCTTATGTGAATTATGCACCTTCTTTAAAGAACTCCCCTTCCTTACATATGTGTCAAAATTTTATTGCTCATAGTTTTTTACTAATAAACCTTGTACATTTTCAACTCTTCATCTTATGTGAGCATTTACTCATTTTTGGGTATCTTCTTTTACAAATTGGATTTATCTCCTCCCTACACATGGATTGATGCTATTGGTCCATAGGAACCTTAATTGGACCATAATCCAAAAATTTCTGAAAATCTAGACCCTTAGACTAAGGTTCTTTATACCTATTCCCAATTAATTCCAATTGCACATTGGAAAATTCTTTCTGAATTTCTGTTTCAGGGGGATTCATTTTAATAAGGTGAGATATTTTTCTATCAAAAAAAATATTCAAAATTTGAATATTCTCTCTCTAGGTTAAAACAGCCACAAACAAGATCTCTTATATTTCAGAAAAGGAATTGATTACAGGGGAATATGCTAGACATCAAAAAGGGGTTGGGGGAGGAATCTTACATTCATTAAACATAGATGGATTGACTCTCCGTCAACAGTTGCAACTTTATCATCACGACCTTAATCATAAGATGGCCAAAATGCTTACCCACCGTTCTTGACATAAAACAATCATTTACAAACAGTTTACAAATACAATTTCTATATTAACTCTCATTTTTCCACATTATCCCTCATCAACCCACATTACTTATTCCACATTCCATTTATATGTGTACTCATACTGATTTACAAACAGCATTTACAAACAGTTTACAATACAAATTCTATTTTAACTTTCATTTTTCCACATTATCCCTCATCAATCTACATTACTTAATCCATATTCCATTTATATGTATACTCATCCCATCACATCATTTTCCATCTCATCACTTCAGATTCCTTTACATCACATATCATATATTCACATCCATACATCCACATCTACATCCATACATCTATTTTCACATCCACATCTACATGCACATTCATGCATCCACATCCATACATCCGCATCTACATGCACATTCACATCCATACATCGACATCTATATGCGTACATTCATATCTACATGCATACATCTACATCTCTATGCATACATCCACCTCCACATTCACATTCACCTCCATACATCTACATCTACATGCATACATCCACCTCCACATTCACATCCACATCTATACATCTACATCTACATCTACATGCATACATCCACCTCCACATCTACATACACATCTATATCTATATGCATACATCCACCTCCACATCCACATCTACATCTATACATCTACATCTACATGCATACATCCACATCTTCATTCACATCTACATCTATACATCTACATCTACATGCATCCATCCACCTCCACATCCACATCTACATCTATACATCTACATCTACATGCATACATCCACATCTCCATTCACATCTACATCTATACATCTACATCTACATGCATCCATCCACATCTCCATTTACATCCTCATCTATACATCTACTTCTACATGCATACATCCACATCTCCATGCATACATCCACCTCCACATTCACATCCACATCTATACATCTACATCTACATGCATACATCCACCTCCACATCTACATCCACATCTACATCTACATCTACATGCATACATCCACCTCCACATCTACATCTACATCTACATCTATATGCATACATCCACCTGCACATCCATATCTACATCTATACATCTACATCTACATGCATACATCCACATCTCCATTCACATCTACATCTATACATCTACATCTACATGCATCCATCAGCATCTCCATTTACATCCTCATCTATACATCTACTTCTACATGCATACATCCACATCTCCATGCATACATCCACCTCCACACTCACACTCACATCCATACATCTACATCTACATGCAAACATCCACATCTCCATGCATAATAAAATTCTTTTAATTAATCTAGGATGATAGTTCCTAGAATATGGTAGGAAGTCCTCTTTTTATGCTTTGAATGAAATTATTTTATGCATAATTTCTATAAAAATTTTACCATAGCTTCGCTACTATGACTGATAAATCTCAATTTTTTCTAAGGGATAAGGCTTATCATTAAGGAAATAATTAGAATGGTCTCTAATTGGATCATCAATCCATAATGGATTGAATCATCGATATACATAAACTAAAAGCATAGAAAAAAGCCATTAATTTGGCCTCAAGCATAGCTTAATCTTGGATTAAGGAAAAGCTTTATGAAAAGCTTCGTTTGGATTGAGAGTGGGTCATGAGTATGACCATTTCTTAAGTCAGAGAGAGAGAAAAAAAACCATTAGAATTAAACATAAATGAAAATTTATGTAATTCTTTACTATCATTAATTAATTAACTTCAATAGCATTTCAAAAACCATACCAATTAAGCTTCTCAAGCTTGAGAGGGGTTGAGAAGAGAGAATCATTAAGAAATTATAGAAAAGATCAAAATTCACTATACTTACCTTATAATTTGCTTGATTCTTTGATCACGGTAGAGGCCCCCAACCAATCAATTGGTTTAGTACGTTGATGGATCCACCAATGGGGATTGAAGAAAGAGAGAAGTATCAAAAACTAGTGAATTATTAAAGAATTCACAGTTCTTGGCTTAGGTAGAGTAGAGTAACAATGCATAAGACACTATATCTTTTTCAACAAAAGAAGGCTTCTATTTATAGGAAAAATTGAGCTCCTTACCAAACAAACTGATTCTAGAATTTTCCAAGTCAGCTTGGTTGAATTTGGACTAGATTTGGACCTAGTTTGGTTACTTTTTTATTCGATTTGGTTCCATTTTGATTTGGTTTGGTTCAAGAGATATGAGAGATAAAAATATCACATTATTTTTGAGTTTAAAACTCATTCAAGCATGTGAAATATGCACCTCCTTTAAATAACTCCCCTTCCTTACATATGTGTCAAAATTCTATTGCTCATAGTTTTTTTTTAACTAATAAACCTTGTACATTTTCAACTCTTCGTCTTATGTGAAATATGCACCTTCTTTAAAGAACTCTCCTTTCTTACATATGTGCCAAAATTTTATTGTTCATAGTTTTTTACTAATAAACCTTGTACATTTTCAACTCTTCATCTTATGTGAAATATGCACCTTCTTTAAAGAACTCTCCTTCCTTACTTATGTGTCAAAATTTTATTGTTCATAGTTTTTTACTAATAAACCTTGTACATTTTCAACTCTTCATCTTATGTGAGCTTACTCATTTTTGGATACCCAAAATATCTCATATTTGTAATATTGCTCATAGTTTTTTTACTAATAAACCTTGTACATTTTCAACTCTTCATCTTATGTGAGCATTTACTCATTTTTGGATACCCACTGTAGGATCCCTGTTCCCACCGAGCAACAGATTCGGGATACTAGCAACGGAAGTAGCACTTCTCGTGCGGGACAGGGGTCCCACATTCGGGGCCTCACCCACGGATATCCGGAGAAGAGACTAATCCGTCGGTTGTTCCAAAATCGAACCCGGAAAAAACTTCCTTTACCGGAAAGCACGGGCGATTCCACCAGGATAACTTTTTACTCTAACGTAGTCAAGATCATTTCTGATCGAGCTGATCCAATCACATCTATAAGATACTTGGTTAGATCAAGGGAGAAACTTGCACTTGGATCATTGGG
Source organism: Cibotium barometz (assembly GCF_041138505.1). Classification (NCBI taxonomy): domain Eukaryota; kingdom Viridiplantae; phylum Streptophyta; class Polypodiopsida; order Cyatheales; family Cibotiaceae; genus Cibotium; species Cibotium barometz. The sequence continues at coordinate 2,248,308 of NC_141061.1, forward strand.
ATCAACGCTTTCTTTCCCATTCAAGAGGCAGAGCCGTTGATTCCTATCCATAGAACAGTTACTGTCCGGGATTTATTTTTTTTATCGTAAAAATAAAAGTTTGAGTCTCGATTTACGAATCCATCAGTCCAGCCTAACCCCATCCAATCCCATGGGTTAGCCAACCGCCCAACCACTGTAGTGATGGGATCCAATTAAGAATTTGGTTAGGTTTTGTCCCGGGTACCAAGGAAAAGAGTTCCAAGGCCCCCTAGCCGGATGTTCATGCAAAAATAAAACTAGTCACACCACTCACACACCCAATATGAAATTGCCTTTTCACAGATTCAACCACTTTAAAACAATCCTTTAATAAAACCATAGTATCATTGATCACAATCTTCCAGTTTATCCGGTTGATTCTTAATTTTTCCATCATTCCTTCATCAGAGTATCTATGGCATCATTGGCAACTAGGACGCTCACCACGTGTCCACACAGGGGCCGTTTCCTAATTCCTAGCCCATAATACTCGACAATATAATCACTTATCAAGATGGACTCTCGTTGAAGATCAGCAAGATCAACCAATAGATCCATATAAAGAGCCATGGACTCATCCATTCAAGACCAGCAAGGTCAATCAACCAGATCCATGCCCGATTTCAGAAAACAACTCCTACTCTTGTTCCAATATCTTCCTCGACGCACGCGTGGGTATCCTAGGTGACCCAGAACCCGAGCACCGTATGGTCAGCACCCTCTAGGATCCTTCGCAGGTGACCTAGCGCTTCACTCCTAGGCCGCTTCCTTGGCCCCTCATCCACCGTACCGGAAGCTCACCATTTTAATCGCACCGAGGCTGGTCAAGACCTCGGCCGACCTTGCTACGCGAGACGTCCTTCATTAACTCTCCGTCAGCAGTTGCAATATTATCAGTTAGGTCTCCACGACCTTAATCACAAGATGGTCAAAATGCTCCCCCAGCATTCTTGACATAAAACAGTCATTTCATGCATTTACAAACAGTTTACAAGACAGTTTCTATTTTAACTTTCATTTTTCCACATTATCCCTCATCAATCTACATTACTTATTCCATATTCCATTTATATGTATACTCATCCCATCACATCATTTTCCATCTCATCCCTTCAGATTCCTTCACATCACATATCATATATTCACATCCATACATATATCGACATCCACAGGGTCACATTCACATCCATACATCCACATCTACATCCATACATCTATTTTCACATCCACATCTACATGCACATTCATGCATCCACATCCATACATCCGCATCTACATGCACATTCACATCTATACATCCACATCTATATGCGTACATTCACATCTACATGCATACATCCACATCTCTATGCATACATCCACATCCACATTCACATTCACCTCCACACATCTACATCTACATGCATACATCCACCTCCACATTCACATCCACATCTATACATCTACATCTACATGCATACATCCACCTCCACATCCACATCCACATCTACATCTACATGCATACATCCACCTCCACATCCACATCTACATCTATACATCTACATCTACATGCATACATCCACATCTCCATTCACATCTACATCTATACATCTACATCTACATGCATCCATCCACCTCCACATCCACATCTATATCTATACGTCTACATCTACATGCATACATCCACATCTCCATTCACATCTACATCTATACATCTACATCTACATGCATCCATCCACATCTCCATTTACATCCTCATCTATACATCTACTTCTACATGCATACATCCACATCTCCATGCATACATCCACCTCCACATTCACACTCACATCCATACATCTATATCTACATGCAAACATCCACATCTCCATGCATAATAAAATTCTTTTAATTAATCTAGGATGATAGTTCCTAGAATATGGTAGGAAGTCCTCTTTTTATGCTTTGAATGAAATTATTTTGTGTGTAATTTCTATAAAAATTTTGCCATAGCTCCGTTACTATGACTGATAAATCTCAAATTTTTTTAAGGGATAAGGCTTATCATTAGGAAAATAATTAGAATGGTCTCTAATTGGATCATCAATCCATAATGGATTGAATCATCAATATACATAAACTAAAAGCATAGAAAAAAAGCCATTAATTTGGCCTCAAGCATAGCTTAATCTTGGATTAAGGAAAAGCCTTATGAAAATCTTCATTTGGATTGAAAAGGGTCATGAGTATGACCGTTTCTTAAGTGAGAGAGAGAAAAACCATTAGAATTAAATATAAATAGAATTTTATGTAATTCTTTACTATCATTAATTAATTAACTTCAATAGCATTTCAAAAACCATATCAATTAAGCTTCTCAAGCTTGAGAGGGGTTGAGAAGAGAGAATCATTAAGAAATTATAGAAAAGATCAAAATTCACTATACTTATCTTATAAATTGCTTGATTCTTTATTCACGGTAGAGGCCCCCAACCAATCAACTGGTTTAGTATGTTGATGGAGCCACCAATGGGGATTTAAGAAAGAGAGAAGGGTCAAAAACTAGTGAATTATTAAAGAATTCATAGTTCTTGGCTTAGGTGGAGTAGAGTAACAATGCATAAGACACTATATCTTTTTCAACAAGGGAAGGCTTCTATTTATAGAAAAAATTGAGCTCCTAACCAAACAAACTGATTCTAGAATTTTCCAAGTCAGTTTGGTTGAATTTGGACTAGATTTGGACCTAGTTTGGTTACTTTTTGATTCGATTTGGTTCCATTTTGATTTGGTTTGGTTCAAGAGATTTGATTTGGTTTGGTTCAAGAGATATGAGAGAAAAAAATATCACATTATTTTTGAGTTTAAAACTCATTCAAGCATGTGAAATATGCACCTCCTTTAAGGAACTCCCCTTCCTTACATATGTGTCAAAATTTTATTGCTCATAGTTTTTTTTACTAATAAACCTTGTACATTTTCAACACTTCATCTTATGTGAAATATGCACCTTCTTTAAAGAACTCCCCTTCCTTACATATGTGTCAAAATTTTATTGCTCATAGTTTTTTACTAAACCTTGTACATTTTCAACTCTTCATCTTATGTGAGCATTTACTCATTTTTGGGTATCTTCTTTTACAATTTGGATTTATCTCCTCCCTACACATGGATTGATGCTATTGGCCCATAGGAACCTTAATTGGACCATAATCCAAAAATTTCTGAAAATCTAGACCCTTAGACTAAGGTTCTTTATACCTATTTTCAATTAATTCCAATTGCACATTGAAAAATTATTTTTGAGTTTCTGTTTCAAGGGAACTTATTTTAATAAGATGAGTTATTTTTCTATCCAAAAATATTCATAATCTGAATATTCTCTCTCTAAAATAATTTTCTCTCTCTAGGCTAAAACGGTTAGAAACAAGGTCTTTATACTTCTCAAGAGGGATTGATTACAGGGGAAGATACTAGACATCGAAAAGGGGTTGGGGGAGGAATCTTACATTCTACCCTACTTAAAAAATGCGAGATGTCCTCATCTCGCAAACTGGGATAATTTCGCAAGATGCACGAATATGAGACTTAGAGAAAAATTTTAATCAAGATTAACCACCAAGAAAAGTCTTAAAGAAAGCAAGATAAGAACAAGATTTAAACTTTATTCATTCTCGGAACTTATACAGTAAAGATAGAAGAACTCTTTACACTTCCATAAGCCCGTCCATCATATGGTCACAAAAGCAGCACTCACAAGCTGCACAAGTATAGGGTAACTCATCTATGGGAATGATTTTGCTGGTTATTGCCGCACCTATCTCAGTGGTATGAGGTGATCTAACAAAAGGACCTCTGAGAGGCAAGCCAAGAACGGGGTAAAGGCATATCTTCTCATGAGGAAGAAAACACGCCAGTAAGAAGACCCGCTCAGAAAACCCAAGATGCCTTGACCTCATGATGCAGTAGTATCGGGGACCCAAACCCAAAGCTTCAATAACCATGGCCAAGCCGACATTGTTACGAAAGTGCTGCTGATCCCAGGGTGTTACCCTAGTTATGTTTTGATAGGTCCGCCATTTGGTCTGAGCTATAGAAGTTCCTAGGTGAGGAAAAAGTGAGCGCTCATACTGTTCTATAAAGTCTTTCTTCACAGACTCTCTTGTGTCTTGAAGGTGAGAAACCATCATGGATAAAACTAATTCCTGTTGCCAAGCCATGAAGGAGATTAAGAAGTAGGAAAATCGATGGGAGTAAGATTACTGTGAGCGATAAGTAAAAGTTACGACTTATATAAAGGAAGGAGCTAGTGTAACTTAGAAGCCAACGGTAACTTGCCACTGAAGTTTTACCGTCTTTCCATGATTTGGGTTTGGCACATTTTTCTATAGAAGGCATTAAGAATTTTGAGATGAGGAGATAAAAGAAGCTTGTAGGCTAAGTCACCTACTTTCATTAAATTCAGATATAAGGGTCACAATATCTGGGGGATAACTTCTTATACTCCCCAAGAGATAAAGAACTTCTTTTGGGCCGTACTCGAATGAAAACCAAAATCTTGGTATCCAAAACACTGATTCTCACTTCTGAACTCATTGTTCTAAATCCTTAAAATAGGTGGGACTCCTAAGAAGTATTCTAGGGAAAGGGTCTTCCTTTTTTAAACAGAAACTTTCTTTTATTTTAGAGAGGGAATAATTATAAGATCAGAAAGAGAGATTTTTACTCCTGTATACCTTGAAGGCTGGGGAGGAATCTTACATAAACTCTTTACACTTCCATAAGCCCGTCTATCATATGGTCACAAAAGCAGCACTCACAAGCTGCACAAGTATAGGGAAACTCATGTATGGGAATGATAAGGCTTATCTTTAAAATAATAAGGCTTATCTTTAAGGGAATGATTAGAATGATCCCTAATTGGATCATTAACTCTTAATGGATTAAATAAAAATAATCATAAACTAAAAGCATAGATAAAAAAAACTATTAATTTATTATCAAGCATAGACTAATCTTGGATTAAGAAAAAGCTTTATGAAAAGCTTCATTTGGATTGAGAATGGGTCATGAGTATGACCATTTCTTAAGTGAGAGAGAGAAAAAACCATTAGAATTAAACATAAATGAAAATTTATGTAATTCTTTACTATCATTAATTAATTAACTTCAATAGCATTTCAAAAACTATACCAATTAAGCTTCTCAAGCTTGAGAGGGGTTGAGAAGAGATAATCATTGAGAAATTATAGAAAAGATCAAAATTCACTATACTTACCTTATAATTTGCTTGATTCTTTATTCACGGTAGAGGCCCCCAACCAATCAATTGGTTTAGTATGTTGATGGAGCCACCAATGGAGATTGAAGAAAGAGAGAAGTGTCAAAAAACTAGTGAATTATTAAAGAATTCACAATTCTTGGCTTAGGTAGAGTAGAGTAACAATGCATAAGACACTATCTTTTTTTCAACAAGGGAAGGCTTCTATTTATAGGAAAAATTGAGCTCCTAACCAAACAAACTGATTCTAGAATTTTCCAAGTCAGTTTGTTGAATTTGGACTAGATTTGGACCTAGTTTGATTACTTTTTGATTCGATTTGGTTCCATTTTGATTTGGTTTGGTTCAAGAGAGATGAGAGATAAAAATATCACATTATTTTTTAGTTTAAAACTCATTCAAGCATGTGAAATATGTACCTCCTTTAAAGAACTCCCCTTCCTTACATATGTGTCGAAATTTTATTGCTCATAGTTTTTTTACTAATAAACCTTGTACATTTTCAACTCTTCATCTTGTGTAAAATATGCACCTTCTTTAAAGAACTCCCCTTCCTTACATATGTGTCAAAATTTTATTGCTCATAGTTTTTTACTAATAAACCTTGTACATTTTCAACTCTTCATCTTATGTGAAATATGCACCTTCTTTAAAGAACTCCCCTTCCTTACATATGTGTCAAAATTTTATTGCTCATAGTTTTTTACTAATAAACCTTGTACATTTTCAACTCTTCATCTTATGTGAGCATTTACTCATTTTTGGGTATCTTCTTTTACCAATTGGATTTATCTCCTCCCTACACATGGATTGATGCTATTGGCCCATAGGAACCTTAATGGGACCATAATCCAATTTTTTTTGAAAATCTAGACCCTTAGACTAAGGTTCTTTATACCTATTTCCAATTAATTCCAATTGCACATTGAAAAATTCTTTCTGAATTTCTGTTTCAGGGGGGATTCATTTTAATAAGGTGAGATATTTTTCTATCCAAAAATATTCAAAATTTGAATATTCTCTCTCTAGAATAATTTTCTCTCTCTAGGCTAAAAATTTAGAAACAAGGTCTTTATATTTTTGAAGAGGAATTGATTACAGGGGAATATGCTAGACATCAAAAAGGGGGGTTGGGGGAGGAATCTTACATTCTACCCCTCATCTCGCAACTTGGGATAATTTCGCAAGATGCACGAATAAAGATTAACCACCAAGAAAAGTCTCAAAGAGAGTAAGATTCAAGACAAGAACAAGATTTAAACTTTATTCATTCTCGGAACATATACAGTAAAGATAGAAGAACTCTTTACACTTCCATAAGCCTGTCCATCATATGGTCACAAAAGCAGCACTCACAAGCTGCGCACGTATAAGGTAACTCATCTATGGGAATAATTCTATTGGTTATTGCCGCACCTATCTCAGTGGTATGAGGTGATCTAATAAAAGGACCTCTGAGAGGCAAGCCAAAAATGGGGTAAAGGCATATCTTCTCATGAGGAAGAAAACACGCCAGTAAGAAGGCCCGCTCAGAAAACCCAAGATGTCTTGACCTCATGATGCAGTAGTATCGGGGACCCAAACCTAAGGCTTCAATAACCATGGCCAAGCGGACATTGTTACGAAAGTGCTGCTGACCCCAGGGTGTTACCCTAGTTATGTCTTGATAGGTCCGCCATTTGGTCTGCGCTACAAAAGTTCCCAAGTGAGGGAAAAGTGAGCGCTCATACTGTTCTATAAAGTCTTTCTTCACAGACTCTCTTGCGTCTTGAACGTGAGAAATCATCATGGATAAAACTAATTCCTGTTGTCAAGCCATGAAGGAGATTAAGAAGAAGGGAGATCGATGGACGTAAGATTACTGTGAGCGATAAGTAAAAGTTACGACTTATATAAAGGAAGGATCTAGCGTAACCTAGAAGCCAACGGTAACTTGCCACTGAAGTTTTACCGTCTTTCCATGATTTGGTTTTGACGCATTTTTCTATAGAAGGACATTAAGAATTTTGAGATGAGGAGATAAAAGAAGTTTGTAGGCTAAGTCACCTACTTTCATTGAATTCAGATATAAGGGTCACAATATCTGGGGGATAACTTCTTATACTCCCCAAGAGATAAAGAACTTCTTTTGGGTCGTACTCGAATGAAAACCCAAAACCTTAGTATCCAAAACACCGATTCTCACCTCTGAACTCATTGTTCTAAATCCTTAAAACATGTGGGACTCCTGAGAAGTATTCTAGGGAAAGGGTCTTCCTTTTTTAAACAGAAACTTTCTTTTATTTTAGAGAGGGAATAATTTTAAGATGAGAAAGGGAGATTCTTACTCCTGTATACCTCGAAGGCTGGGGAGGAATCTTACATTCTACCCCACTTAAAAAGTGCGAGATGTCCTCATCTCGCAAGGTAGAGGACAGCTCTTTTTCTTAAGATCCAATTTTATTCTGGGGTTCCTTATATTCTGGTCAACCCAACAGAACACTGGGATAATTATCTCTTATATAGGACTCATCATTAAATAACAATTCATTCAGATCATATCATTCATATCTTTAACATGATAATGGTCCATTAGACCGAAAAGTTTCCTTCGAAACATTCCTCCACGGAAATTTCAGTCAAGCAAGTTCTTAATTTGACATCCCTTAACTTGATCTACCGGTCAAGTATTAACAGTAGCAATCTGACAGCACAACCCACTAATCTCATAGTGATTTGCTGAATTCATTATCATCATTCTAGTTATGAATATCATCACAGGGACTCGTCCCATTCCCCCTCATTATGGTTTCATTATATTTCAACTAATTTTTAAAAATCATCATTTTTTAATCAGAATTTTCAATCAGAATCCAAATCAATTCATCAATTCTCAAACAGAATTAAAAATCATATCAATCACATTCGAAATCATCCAGCCCTTGGAATTATAAGGTAAATACCATCATGTCTAGGCCTCAAGCAAGTCAGGGATTCTATAGAATTGCGGTACTTCCATTTGAAGACCAAATTACGAATTTCAGTTTGAATATCAAATTGTATGAATTATCTCACACAATTATAACCTTTTTGTGTTTCTTGATAAATTTTTGACATATTTGTCTTCTCAGTTGATCTTTATTAACCAAATGCTCTGATACCAACTATGAGCAATAAAATTTTGACACATATGTAAGGAAGGGGAGTTCTTTAAAGAAGGTGCATATTTCACATAAGATGAAGAGTTGAAAATGTACAAGGTTTATTAGTAAAAAACTATGAGCAATAAAATTTTGACACATATGTAAGGAAGGGGAGTTCTTTAAAGAAGGTGCATATTTCACATAAGATGAAGAGTTAAAAATGTACAAGGTTTATTAGTAAAAAAACTATGAGCAAAAAAATTTTGACACATATGTAAGGAAGGGGAGTTCTTTAAAGGAGGTGCATATTTCACATGCTTGAATGAGTTTTAAACTCAAAAATAATGTGATATTTTTATCTTTCATCTGTCTTGAACCAAACCAAATCAAAATGGTACCAAATCGAATCAAAAAGTAACCAAACTAGATCCAAATCTAGTCCAAATTCAACCAAACTGACTTGGAAAATTCTAGAATCAGTTTGTTTGGTTAGGAGCTCAATTTTTCCTATAAATAGAAGCCTTCCCTTGTTGAAAAAAATATAGTGTCTTATGCATTGTTACTCGACTCCACCGAAGCCAAGAACTATGAATTCTTTAATAATTCACTAGTTTTTGACACTTCTCTCTTTCTTAAATCCCCATTGGTGGCTCCATCAACATACTAAACCAATTGATTGGTTGGGGGCCTCTACCGTGATCAAAGAATCAAGCAAATTATAAGGTAAGTATAGTGAATTTTGATCTTTTCTATAATTTCTCAATGATTCTCTCTTCTCAACCCCTCTCAAGCTTGAGAAGCTTAATTGGTATGGTTTTTGAAATGCTATTGAAGTTAATTAATTAATGATAGTAAATAATTACATAAAATTTTATTTATATTTAATTCTAATGGTTTTTCTCTCTCTCACTTAAGAAATGGTCATACTCATGACCCTTTTCAATCCAGATGAAGCTTTTCATAAGGCTTTCCCTTAATCCAAGATTAAGCTATGCTTGAGGCCAAATTAATGGCTTTTTTCTATGCTTTTAGTTTATGTATATTGATGATTCAATCCATTATGGATTGATAATCCAATTAAAGACCATTCTAATTATTTCCTTAACGATAAGCTTTATCCCTTAGAAAAAATTGAGATTTATCAGTCATAGTAGCGGAGCTATGGCAAAATTTTTATAGAAATTACGCATAAAAAAAATTTCATTCAAAGCATAAAAAGAGGACTTCCTACCATATTCTAGAAACTATCATCCTAGATTAATTAAAAGAATTTTATTATGCATAGAGATGTGGATGTTTGCATGTAGATGTAGATGTATGGATGTGAGTGTGAATGTGGAGGTGGATGTATGCATGGAGATGTGGATGTATGCATGTAGAAGTAGATGTATAGATGAGGATGTAAATAGAGATATGGATAGATGCATGTAGATGTAGATGTATAGATGTGGATGTGAATGGAGATGTGGATGTATGCATGTAGATGTAGATGTATAGATATGGATGTGAATGGAGATGTGGATGTATGCATATAGATGTAGATGTATAGATGGGGATGTGAATGGAGATGTGGATGTATACATGTAGATGTAGATGTATAGATATGGATGTGAATGGAGATGTGGATGTATGCATGTAGATGTAGATGTATAGATATGGATGTGAATGGAGATGTGGATGTATGCATATAGATGTAGATGTATAGATGGGGATGTGAATGGAGATGTGGATGTATGCATGTAGATGTAGATGTATAGATATGGATGTGAATGGAGATGTGGATGTATGCATGTAGATGTAGATGTATAGATGGAGATGTGAATGGAGATGTGGATGTATGCATGTAGATGTAGATGTATAGATGGGGTTATGAATGGAGATGTATAGATGGGGTTATGAATGGATATGTGGATGTATGCATGTAGATATAGATGTATAGATGTGGATGTGAATGGAGATGTGGATGTATGCATGTAGATGTAGATGTATGGATGTAAATGTGAATGTGGATGTGGATGTGGATATATGCATGTAGATGTAGATGTATAGATGTAGATGTGAATGTGGAGGTGGATGTATGCATGTAGATGTAGATGTATGGATGTGAATGTGAATGTGGATGTGGATGTATGCATGGAGTTATGGATGTATTCATGTAGATATGAATGAATGCATATAGAGGTGCATGTATGGATGTGAATGTGGATATATGTATGGATGTGAATATATGATATGTGATGTGAAGGAATCTGAAGTGATGAGATGGAAAATGATGTGATGGGAGGAGTACACATATAAATGGAATGTGGGTTGATGAGAATAATGTGGAAAAAAATAGAGTTAATATAGAAACTATATTTGTAAACTGTTTGTAAATGGTGTTTGTAAATGACTGTTTTATGTCAAGAATGCTGGGGAAGCATTTTGACCGTCTTGTGATTAAGGTCGTGATGATAAAGTTGCAACTGCTGACGAAGAGTCAATGAAAGACGTCTCGTGTAGCAAGGTCGGCCGAGGTCTTGACCAGCCTCGGTGCGATTAAAATGGTGAGCTTCCGGTACGGTGGATGAGGGGCCAAGGAAGCGGCCTATGAGTGAAGCGCTAGGTCACCTGTGAAGGATCCTAGAGGGTGCTGACCATATGGTGCTCGGGCTCTGGGTCGCCTAGGATACCCACGCGTGCGTCGAGGAAGATATTGGAACAAGAGTAGGAGTTGTTTTCTGAAATCGGGCATGGATCTGGTTGATTGACCTTGCTGGTCTTCAATGGATGAGTCCATGGCTCTTTATATGGATCTGTTGGTTGATCTTGCTGATCTTTAACGAGAGTCCATCTTGATAAGTGATTATATTGCCGAGTATTATGGGCTAGGAGCTAGGAAACGGCCCTTGAGTGGACAGGTGGTGAGCGTCCTAGTTGCCAATGATGCCATAAATACTCTGATGAAGGAATGATGGAAAAATTAAGAATCAACTGGATAAATTGGAAGGTGGTGATTAGTGATACTATGGTTTTATTAAAGGATTGTTTTAAACTGGTTGAATCTGTGAAAAGGTAATTTCATATTGGGTGTGTGAGTGGTGTGACTAGTTTTATTTTTGCATGAACATCCGGCTAGGGGGCCTTGGAACTCTTTTCCTTGGTACCCGGGACAAAACCTAATCAAATTTTTAATTGGATCCCATCACTACAGTGGTTGGACGGTTGGCTAACCCATGGGATCGGATGGGGTTAGGCTGGACTGATGGATCCGTAAATCGAGACTCAAACTTTTGTTTTTACCATAGATAAAATAAATCCCGGACAGTAACTCTTCTATGGATAGGAATCAACGGCTGTGCCTCTTGAATGGCGAAAAAAGCATTGATCCCAATGATCCAAGTGCAAGTTTCTTCCTTGATCTGACCAAGTATCTTATAGATGTAATTGGATCAGCTCGATCAGAAATGATCTTGACTACGTTAGAGTAAAAAGTTATCCTGGTGGAATCGCCCGTGCTTTCCGGTAAAGAAAGTTTTTCCGGGTTCGGTTTTGGAACAACCGACAGATTAGTCTCTTATCCGGGTATCCGTGGGTGAGGCCCCGAAGGTGGGACCCCTGTCCTGCGCGAGAAGCGCTACTTCCGCTGCTAGTATCCCGAATCTGTTGCTCGGTGGGAACAGGGATCTCACAGTTGGCATCAGAGTAATGTGAATGTGGATAGGGATCAACGGCTATGCCTCTTGAATAATGTAGGATTCCTCCCCCAACCCCTTTTCGATGTCTAGTATCTTCCCCTGTAATCAGAAATATAAAGACCTCGTTTCTAACCGTTTTATCCTAGAGAGAGAAAATTATTCTAGAGAGAGAATATTCAGATTATGAATATTTTTGGATAGAAAAATAACTCATCTTAATAAAATAAGTTCCCCTGAAACAGAAATTCAAAAAGAATTTTCCAATGTGCAATTGGAATTAATTGGAAATAGGTATAAAGAACCTTAGTCTAAGGGTCTAGATTTTCAGAAATTTTTGGATTATGGTCCAATTAAGGTTCCTATGGGCCAATAGCATCAATCCATGTGTAGGGAGGAGATAAATCCAAATTGTAAAAGAAGATACCCAAAAATGAGTAAATGCTCACATAAGATGAAGAGTTGAAAATGTACAAGGTTTATTAGTAAAAAACTATGAGCAATAAAATTTTGACACATATGTAAGGAAGGAGAGTTCTTTAAAGAAGGTGCATATTTCACATAAGATGAAGAGTTGAAAATGTATAAGGTTTATTAGTAAAAAAGTATGAGCAATAAAATTTTGACACATATGTAAGGAAGGGGAGTTCTTTAAAGAAGGTGCATATTTCACATAAGATGAAGAGTTGAAAATGTACAAGGTTTATTAGTAAAAAAAACTATGAGCAATAAAATTTTGACACATATGTAAGGAAGGGGAGTTCTTTAAAGGAGGTGCATATTTCACATGCTTGAATGAGTTTTAAACTCAAAAATAATGTGATATTTTTATCTCTCATATCTCTTGAACCAAACCAAATCAAAATGGAACCAAATCGAATCAAAAAGTAACCAAACTAGGTCCAAATCTAGTCCAAATTCAACCAAACTGACTTGGAAAATTCTAGAATCAGTTTGTTTGGTTAGGAGCTCAATTATTCCTATAAATAGAAGCCTTCCCTTGTTGAAAAAGATATAGTGTCTTATGCATTGTTACTCTACTCCACCTAAGCCAAGAACTATGAATTCTTTAATAATTCACTAGTTTTCGACACTTCTCTCTTTCTTAAATCCCCATTGGTGGCTTCATCAACATACTAAACCAATTGATTGGTTGGGGGCCTCTACCGTGAAGAAAGAATCAAGCAAATTATAAGGTAAGTATAGTGAATTTTGATCTTTTCTATAATTTCTCAATGATTCTCTCTTCTCAATGCAACCCCTCTCAAGCTTGAGAAGCTTAATTGATATGGTTTTTGAAATGCTATTGAAGTTAATTAATTATAGATAGTAAAGAATTACATAAAATTCTATTTATATTTAATTCTAATGGTTTTTCTCTCTCTCACTTAAGAAATGGTCATACTCATGACCCTTTTTAATCCAAATGAAGCTTTTCATAAGGCTTTTCCTTAATCCAAGATAAAGCTATGCTTGAGGCCAAATTAATGGCTTTTTTTCTATGCTTTTAGTTTATGTATATCGATGATTCAATCCATTATGGATTGATGATCCAATTAAAGACCATTCTAATTATTTTCTTAATAATAAGCCTTATCCCTTAGAAAAAATTGAGATTTATCAGTCATAGTAGCGGAGCTATGGCAAAATTTTTATAGAAATTACACATAAAATAATTTCATTCAAAGCATAAAAAGAGGACTTCCTACCATATTCTAGGAACTATCATCCTAGATTAATTAAAAGAATTTTATTATGCATGGAGATGTGGATGTTTGCATGTACATGTAGATGTATGGATGTGAGTGTGAATGTGGAGGTGGATGTATGCATGGAGATGTGGATGTATGCATGTAGAAGTAGATGTATAGATGAGGATGTAAATGGAGATGTGGATGGATGCATGTAGATGTAGATGTGAATGGAGATGTGGATGTATGCTTGTAGATGTAGATGTATAGATGTAGATGTGGATGTGGAGGTGGATGGATGCATGTAGATGTAGATGTATAGATGTAGATGTGAATGGAGATGTGGATGTATGCATGTAGATGTAGATGTATAGATGTAGATGTGGATGTGGAGGTGGATGTATGCATGTAGATGTGGATGTGGATGTGGAGGTGGATGTATGCATGTAGATGTAGATGTATAGATGTGGATGTGAATGTGGAGGTGGATGTATGCATGTAGATGTAGATGTATGGAGGTGAATGTGAATGTGGATGTGGATGTATGCATAGAGATGTGGATGTATGCATGTAGATGTGAATGTACGCATATAGATGTGGATGTATGGATGTGAATGTGCATGTAGATGCGGATGTATGGATGTGGATGCATGAATGTGCATGTAGATGTGGATGTGAAAATAGATGTATGGATGTCGATGTGGATGTCGATGTGGATGTATGGATGTGAATGTGGATGTGGATGTGGATATATGTATGGATGTGAATATATGATATGTGATGTGAAGGAATCTGAAGGGATGAGATGGAAAATGATGTGACGGGATGAGTATACATATAAATGGAATATGGAATAAGTAATGTAGATTGATGAGGGGTAATGTGGAAAAATGAAAGTTAAAATAGAAACTGTATTGTAAACTGTTTGTAAATGCTGTTTGTAAATGACTGTTTTATGTCAAGAATGCTGGGGGAGCATTTTGACCATCTTATGATTAAGGTCATGGAGACCTGACTGATAAAGTTGCAACTGCTGACGGAGAGTCAATGAAAGACATCTCGCGTAGCAAAGTCGGCCGAGGTCTTGACCAGCCTCGGTGCGATTAAAATGGTGAGCTTCCGGTACGGTGGATGAGGGGCCAAGGAAGCGGCCTATGAGTGAAGCGCTAGGTCACCTGCGAAGGATCCTAGAGGGTGCTGACCATACGGTGCTCGGGCTCTGGGTCGCCTAGGATACCCACGCGTGCGTCGAGGAAGATATTGGAACAAGAGTAGGAGTTGTTTTCTGAAATCGGGCATGGATCTGGTTGATTGACCTTGCTGGTCTTCAATGGATGAGTCCATGGCTCTTTATATGGATCTGTTGGTTGATCTTGCTGATCTTCAACGAGAGACCATCTTGATAAGTGATTATATTGCCGAGTATTATGGGCTAGGAATTAGGAAACGGCCCCTGTGTGGACAGGTGGTGAGCGCCCTAGTTGCCAATGATGCCATAGATACTCTGATGAAGGAATGATGGGAAAATTAAGAATCAACCGGATAAGTTGGAAGATTGTGATCAATGATACTATGGTTTTATTAAAGGATTGTTTTAAAGTGGTTGAATCTGTGAAAAGGCAATTTCATATTGGGTGTGTGAGTGGTGTGACTAGTTTTATTTTTGCATGAACATCCGGCTAGGGGGCCTTGGAACTCTTTTCCTTGGTACCCGGGACAAATCCTAACCAAATTCTTAATTGGATCCCATCACTACAGTGGTTGGGCGGTTGGCTAACCCATGGGATTGGATGGGGTTAGGCTGGACTGATGGATCCGTAAATAGAGACTCAAACTTTTGTTTTTATGATAGAAGAAATAAATCCCGGACAGTAACTGTTCTATGGATAGGAATCAACGGTTGTGCCTCTTGAATGGGGAAAAAAGCGTTGATCCCAATGATCCAAGTGCAAGTTTCTCCCTTGATCTGACCAAGTATCTTATAGATGTAATTGGATCAGCTCGATCAGAAATGATCTTGACTACGTTAGAGTAAAAAGTTATCCTGGTGGAATCGCCCGTGCTTTCCGGTAAAGAAAGTTTTTCCGGGTTCGATTTTGGAACAACCGACGGATTAGTCTCTTATCCGGATATCCGTGGGTGAGGCCCCGAATGTGGGACCCCTGTCTCGCGCGCGAGAAGTGCTACTTCCGCTACTAGTATCCCGAATCTGTTGCTCGGTGGGAACAGGGATCCTACAGTTGGTATCAGAGCCTTTGGTTAATAAAGATCAATTGAGAAGACAAATATATCAAAAACTTATCAAGAAACACAAAAAGGTTATAATTGTGTGAGATAATTCATACAATTTGATATTCAAACTGAAATTCGTAATTTGGTAATTGGGTCTTCAGATGGAAGTGCCGCAATTATATAGAATCCCTGACTTGCTTGAGGCCTAGACATGATAGTATTCACCTTATAATTCCAAGGGCCGTGACTACTCGTATATACCGAGAGTATACTGTAGCTCTTTACTAACAGTATATACGAGTAAATCTAAGACTTGAAATTATAAGCGTTAATACTATCCAGATGATGATTTCGAATGTGATTGATATGATTTTTAATTCTGTTTGAGAGTTGATGAATTGATTTGGATTCTGATTGAAAATTCTGATTGAAAAATGATGATTTTTAAAAATTAGTTGAAATATAATGAAACCACAATGAGGGGGAATGGGACGAGTCCCTGTGATGATATTCATAACTAGAATGATGATAATGAATTCAGCAAATCACTATGAGATTAGTGGGTTGTGCTGTCAGATTGCTACTGTTAATACTTGACCGGTATAAAGAACCTTAGTCGAAGGGTCTAGAATTTTAGAAATTTTTGGATTATGGTCCAATTAAGGTTCCTATGGGCCAATAGCATCAATCCATGTGTAGGGAGGAGATAAATCCAAATTGTAAAAGAAGATACCCAAAAATGAGTAAATGCTCACATAAGATGAAGAGTTGAAAATGTACAAGGTTTATTAGTAAAAAACTATGAGCAATAAAATTTTGACACATATGCAAGGAAGGGGAGTTCTTTAAAGGAGGTGCATATTTCACATGCTTGAATGAGTTTTAAACTCAAAAATAATGTGATATTTTTATCTCTCATATCTCTTGAACCAAACCAAATCAAAATGGAACCAAATCGAATCAAAAAGTAACCAAACCAGGTCCAAATCTAGTCCAAATTCAACCAAACTGACTTGGAAAATTCTAGAATCAGTTTGTTTGGTTAGGAGCTCAATTTTTCCTATAAATAGAAGCCTTCCCTTGTTGAAAAAGATATAGTGTCTTATGCATTGTTACTCTACTCCACCTAAGCCAAGAACTATGAATTCTTTAATAATTCACTAGTTTTTGACACTTCTCCCTTTCTTCAATCCCCATTGGTGGCTCCATCAACATACTAAACCAATTGATTGGTTGGGGGCCTCTACCGTGAACAAAGAATCAAGTAAATTATAAGATAAGTATAGTGAATTTTGATCTTTTCTATATAGTTTCTCAATGATTCTCTCTTCTCAACCCCTCTCAAGCTTGAGAAGCTTAATTAGTATGGTTTTTAAAATGCTATTGAAGTTAATTAATTAATGATAGTAAAGAATTACATAAAATTCTATTTATATTTAATTCTAATGGTTTTTCTCTCACTCACTTAAGAAATGGGCATACTCATGATCCATTCTCAATTCAAATGAAGCTTTTCATAAAGCTTTTTCTTAATCCAAGATTAATCTATGCTTGAGAACAAATTAATAGTTTTTTTTATCTATGCTTTTAGTTTATGACTATTTGGATTTAATCCATTAAGAGTTAATGATCCAATTAGGGATCATTCTAATCATTCCCTTAAAGATAAGTCTTATCTTTAAAATAATTGAGATTTATCAGTTATAGTAGTGAAGCTATGGCAAAATTTTATAAAAATTTACACAAAATAATTTCATTCAAAGCATGAAAAGAGGACTTCCTACCATATTCTAGGAATTATCATCCTAGATTAATTAAAAGAATTTTATTATAATCATGGAGGTGTGGAGGTATGCATGTAGATATAGATGTATAGATATGGATGTGAATGGAGATGTAGATGTATGCATGTAGATGTAGATGTATAGATGTGGATGTGAATGAAGATGTAGATGTATGCATGTAGATGTAGATGTATAGATGTGGATGTGAATGGAGATGTGGATGTATGCATGTAGATGTAGATGTATAGATGTGGATGTGAATGGAGATGTGGATGTATGCATGTAGATGTATAGATGTGGATGTGAATGGAGATGTGGATGTATACATGTAGATGTATAGATGTGGATGTGAGCGGAGATGTGGATGTATGCATGTAGATGTAGATGTACAGATGCGGATGTGAATGGAGATGTGGATGTATGCATGTAGATGTAGATGTATAGATGTGGATGTGAATGGAGATGTGGATGTATGCATGTAGATGTAGATGTATAGATGTGGATGTGAATGTGGAGGTGGATGTATGCATGTAGATGTAGATGTATGGATGTGAATGTGAATGTGGATGTGGAAGTATGCATGGAGATGTGGATGTATGCATGTAGATGTAGATGTATGGATGTGAATGTGAATGTGGATGTGGATGTATGCATGTAGATAGGAATGTATGCATATAGAGGTGGATGTATAGATGTGAATGTGGATATAGATGTGGATATATGTATGGATGTGAATATATGATATGTGATGTGAAGGAATATATGTATGGATGTTAATATATGATATGTGATATGAAGGAATCTGAAGTGAGAGATGGAAAATGATGTGATTGGATGAGTACACATATAAATGGAATGTGGAATAAGTAATGTGGGTTGATGAGGGATAATGTGGAAAAATCAGAGTTAATATAGAAACTGTATTTGTAAACTGTTTGTAAATGCTGTTTGTAAATGATTGTTTTATGTCAAGAATGTTGGGGAAGCATTTTGACCGTCTTGTGATTAAGGTCGTGATGATAAAGTTGCAACTGCTGACGGAGAGTCAATGAAGGACGTCTCGCGTAGCAAGGTCGGCCGAGGTCTTGACCAGCCTCGGTGCGATTAAAATGGTGAGCTTCCGGTACGGTGGATGAGGGGCCAAGGAAGCGGCCTATGAGTGAAGCGCTAGGTCACCTGCGAAAGGATCCTAGAGGGTGCTGACCATACGGTGCTCGGACTCTGGGTCGCCTAGGATACCCACGCGTGCATCGAGGAAGATATTGGAACAAGAGTAGGAGTTGTTTTCTGAAATCGGGCATGGATCTGGTTGATTGACCTTGCTGGTTTTCAATGGATGAGTCCATGGCTCTTTATATGGATCTGTTGGTTGATCTTGCTGATCTTCACCGAGAGTCCATCTTGATAAGTGATTATATTGTCGAGTATTATGGGCTAGGAACTAGGAAACAGCCCCTGAGTGGACAGGTGGTGAGCGTCCTAGTTGCCAATGATGCCATAGATACTCTGATGAAGGAATGATGAGAAAATTAAGAATCAACTGGATAAATTGGAAGATGGTGATCAGTGATACTATGGTTTTATTAAAGAATTGTTTTAAACTGGTTGAATCTGTGAAAAGGCAATTTCATATTGGGTATGTGAGTGGTGTGACTAGTTTTATTTTTGGATGAACATCTGGCTAGGGGGCCTTGGAACTCTTTTCCTTGGTACTCGGGACAAAACCCAACCAAATTCTTAATTGGATCCCATCACTACAGTGGTTGGGCGGTTGGCTAACCCATGGGACTGGTGGATGGGGTTAGGCTGGACTGATGGATCCGTAAATCGAGACTCAAACTTTTGTTTTTACGATAGAAAAAATAAATCCCGGACAGTAACTGTTCTATGGATAGGAATCAACGGCTGTGCCTCTTGAATGGGAAAAAAGCGTTGATCCCAATGATTCAAGTGCAAGTTTCTCCCTTGATCTGACCAAGTATCTTATAGATGTAATTGGATCAGCTCGATCAGAAATGATCTTGACTACGTTAGAGTAAAAAGTTATCCTGGTGAAATCGCCCGTGCTTTCCGGTAAAGGAAGTTTTTTCCGGGTTCGGTTTTGGAACAACCGACGAATTAGTCTCTTATCCGGATATCCGTGGGTGAGGCCCCGAATGTGGGACCCCTGTCCCGCGCGAGAAGTGCTACTTCCGCTGCTAGTATCCCGAATCTGTTGCTCGGTTGGAACAGGGATCCTACAACAAGTTGGGACAGTACTTTGAAGGTGACAAATCTAATGCAACCCTCCCCATTACTACCAAGGGATTAACTCTAAAGGGAATCCTTGATGGTGGTGCTGGAGTGAGCATTGTGACTAAAAACTGTTGGGAATCTATGGGAAGACCTCACCTTGAAGTCACAAACATAGTGGTTAAGATGGCAAACGGAACTATTGCTAAACCTATTGGAATGTTAAGGGACCTTAAGATCAAGGTTTTGGGATACAAGGTAAGACATACCTTCATTGTAATGGATTTCTCCAAGCATCCTATGTCATATCAAATGATCTTAGGATGTCCTTTCATGAGGGAAGCACAAATGGTGCACGACTGGTCGAAACACCATGTCTACCTACAATTCCAGGACTCTGTCATTCGAGTTGATCTTGAGAATGGTCGCGCGCATCCTCTAGGAAGCAAGGTTATCATCGATAATCGATCGGATACTACTATTCACTCCGCCCCATTAAGGTATTGCTATACATGCAAAAAAGAGACTGATGATGGGAAAGATTCTCCAGATATGGATGTCCTACCGGGTATGACTAAGTCAGATAACATGGATTGGGTACACCTAGTGGCAACCATAGACACATGGGGAAATAGAGGCACAAGTTGGGTAACACCTGCTGAGGGGCAAGATATGCCACCGTTAGTGCCAATAAACATGATAGGTGTTATGCACTTAACTCCTGATGGCAAGAACATGGCAAACTCAACTGACAGTAGCAAAGAGTCTGACCAATGTAACTCTGAGTATGACTCTCAAGAACAAACTGACTCTGAGCCTGATGGGAGGGATAAATCAAATATTCACCCAAATGTGGAAGCAAGGCCTAGGACAGTGACCTCCTACAGTTCATCCGAAAGTGAGGGGGACACAAGTGAAGATCGACCAAGTGAGTTCGAATCTGACAAAAACAAAAATCAAAAACTTGGTAAGAAGAAAACAAGACATAAGCGACAACGCTATCGAGCTAATGTACGAACTGCAATAAACAAGGAGAGATCCACTACAGAATGGCTTAGTTATGTAGGAGCTATTAACGCTCATCGGAAGTTAGCGGATAATTGGGGACAATACCTCCAAAGTGTCATGTGGTGTATTCCGCAACCTCATGACATCGCCCAATTAGAAATCGAAGAGAAGCCAAAACTAAGTCGTACTGCAAGAAGGCGGCAAAACCAAGAGTTAGCTTAGCAACAAAAGGAGGCGGAATTAAAAGAAAAAATCGGGCACAACAAGAACCAGTAGACTTACACCCCGCACCCGAGCATTTCAAATCATTCACCACCACAGGGGAACGTAAAGTGGTCTACACAAAAGCCCAACGAACGCCTACCAATGGGAGTAGCGGTGTCTACGATGGCCCTGCGGTAATTAAGGAGATAGACTTAGCAGATTTGAGTGAGGAGTCTAAACCAGTTTTTATTGCTCAAGACCTCAACAAGATGGAAGAAGCTGCCCTTAAGAAGCTTCTTAAAGAATTCAAGGACATATTTGCTTGGACATATCATGATATGAAGGGTGTTCCACCCTCGGTGGTGCAACACACGATTCCAATGATTACCACTGCTAAACCAGTCTAGCAACCTCCCTACCCAATGAATCCTAAGTATGCAAAGATTGTACAAGAGAAAATTGAAAAGCTTGTAAAATGTGGATTCATATACCCTATTGAGCACTCAGAATGGGTTTCTCCGATAGTCATCGTACCAAAGAAGAATGGGAAACTCGGAGTGTGCATTGATCTCAAAAAGGTTAATGCAGCCACCAGAAGGGATCATTACCCCTTGCCATATTCTGATCATGTGCTTGAAAGAGTGGCAAGCCAAGGAGGCATATAGCTTTTTACATGGGTACTCGGGTTACAATCAGATCACAATTGCAGTCGAGGACCAAGCTAAAACAGCATTTATCACGGAGTTTGGAGTGTTTGCCTTTCGCGTCATGGCTTTTGGCTTGACCAATGCACCTACAACATTCCAACGATTGATAAATACGGTCTTTAAGGAATATCTAAGGGACTTCTGTGAAGCTTTCTTAGATGATCTTTGTGTTCATTCCTCTTGGGACGAGCACTTGATGTGTTTACGAAAAATATTTGAAAGGTGTAGATTATATCGCATCTCATTGAATCCTTTCAAATGCCAATTCTGGGTTAAACACAGAGTTATCTTAGGGCATATAGTGTCCAAAAATGGGATTTCCACAGACGAGAGTAAAATCAAGGTCATTTTGGAATTGCCCCCACCTACCAACTATAAGGGAGTCCAACGCTTTATGGGCCACGTTGGTTATTATCGAAGGTTTATTCTATTCTTCGTCGAGATAGATAGCTTGACCATTGTATAAGCTTCTCATCGAGTTTATTTGGACCGAAGAATGTGACCGTGCCTATGAGCTATTAAAGAAGACCTTGGCGAGTGCTCCAATCTTGAGGATGCCTAACTGGGATTTACTCTTCCATGTGCATATTGATTCATCAAACTTTGCTATTGGGTGTGTGTTAACTCAACCTGGAGAACACAAACTAGACTACCCCATTAGCTTTTCCAGTCGCCAGTTGAACGATGCTGAGATGAACTACATCACTATGGAGCGAGAAGGGTTGGCAATGATATATGCAGTAAAGAAATTTTGTTATTACCTCCTTGCTACCAAGTTTGTTTTCTATGTGGATCATCAAGCATTGTTGTATCTGGTAAACAAACCATGCTCCACAGGAAGAATCACACGATGGCTATTGATTCTTCTTGAGTTTGATTTCACTGTTGTTTTGTGAGACCTAGCAAAAAACATGTTATGGCTGATCATTTGTCTCGCATACCTAATGGTGAGGCTCCTACAGGGGTTGATGTGATGACTTACCTAACACTTCCCTGTTCATGGTGGAGACAATGCCTAAATGGAGTGAGAAGATTGTTAACTTTTTGGTTAATGGCTTTCCACCCAAGGAGCTTTGTAAAGATCTAGCTCGAAAGCTGATCAAAGAATGCAAACCCTATTTCCTGATAGCTGGGACTCTTTATAAACGAGGAAAGGATGACGTTCTTAGGAGTTGTTCTCGAGAGGATGAGTATCTATACATTTTGCAAGAGGCACATATGGGTGTAGCTGGTGGTCACTTCTCAGGAGACTTAACTGCGCGAAAGATCTTACAATCAGGGTATTGGTGGCCCACTATGTTCCAAGATGCATCACTCTTTGTGAAGGGTTGCGATGAATGCCAACGATACAAGAAACCCCAGCGGAAGGATCAGATGCCCCTACATCCAATCAAAGTAAACCAACCATTTGAAAAGTGGGGTTTAGACTTTGTAGGTCCAATTAGCCCAGCGGCCCGAAACACACAATCTTGCTATATTATTGTGGCCACTGACTATATGACCAAATGGGCTGAAGCAAAGGCGACACGTAAGGCAGATGCAAGGACAACAGCCAAGTTCCTCTTTGAAAATATAATCACACGCTTCGGTTGTCCTTTTGAACTTGTGAGTGACAATGTACGCATTTTATAAATGAAGTGATTAAGGAGCTCACAACAAATTTCATGATATCCCAGCATAAATCTACTCCTTACTATCCGCAAGCGAATGGCCAAGCCGAGAGTACCAACAAGACTTTAATCTCTGTTTTGACAAAGATAGTTGAAGCTCATCGCACAGATTGGGATCTAAAGCTTACGACAGCTTTATGGGCCTATCGTACTGCGTACAAAGTGGCTATTAATTGCACACCATTCAAAATGGTATATGGCCAAGAAGCAGTCATGCCGTGGGAATTTGTCATTCCTAGTCTTCGTGCTGCTACTCAGGAGGGTTGGGATGGTAATCCCTTAGTAGAGTGTCTATATATCCTTGAGCGGCTAAGCGAAGAAAGACAATTGGCTGTATACAATGCCCTTGTGGAGAAGGATAGAAGGAAAAAATGGTTTAATCGCCACCTGAAGGACAAGGACATCAAGGTTGGGGATAAAGTCCTGATGTATGGAGTGCGTAACGAAAAGAAGAAGCTCAAATATGCTAGTAAGGGACCGTATAGAGTATGTGAAATTACCCCGCAAGGTACCATCCAAGTGGAGACTCTCGACGGAGTTGAAACCATTGGATTCCTTAATGGGAGTAAATTCAAAAGGTACTATGACCCCCTGAGCCAAGAGGAGTTACATGCAATCCATCAAAAGAAGGCAGCTAAAGAACAAGCTGAGCTTAAAAAGATACAAGCAAGAATTGAAGCCAAAGAACGTCAACAGCGTGCTAGGCACCAACAGGAAGCCAACTTGGGGATTACACAAGCATTTTTCGAGGAGGCAGACGAATATTCACTGGAATCTGACCCACCTCTAAGATACCCAATTGAGTTACAGAGTCCTTACGGGCGGGGAGGTGTGTATAATGCATTATTGGATATACAGGAGCGCAACACAATTTGCTATTATATGGCGTGTGGTGTTAACTTGGAAAACCACCTTTATCCAAGAGTGCTATCCAAGTTAAAGGAATCAACAAGAAGAAAACCCCTGTCTCAGGAATTCTGCACACTCCGGTTGCCTATGACAAGGGGACCGTAATTCAAAGTTTTTTGGTTATGCCTGCGGGTACCATGGAAGGGACTGTATACTTAGGGCGCAAATGGATGATGGCCACCAAGTGCAATATTGATTGGGCAATCACACGAGTCACAACGCAAGAACCAACACTAGGTCTGACCGCTCAAAATCCCGCACCTAAGTCATCCACTCAAATGTTAGATAATGAAAAATCACAAAGTCCAGTGGCAAAACCATCTTTGATTGTTTGCCACCCCTCTAACGCTTCAACGCCAAGAGTGGAAACATGCAGGGTGGTCTCTAAAGCTCCGCTTACTATGCCAAAAAATACATACAAATGGGTCCCAAAAGCTTTGCTAACAGCTACTTCCCCTGCTCAATCTCGTTCAAACAAGAAGCCTCGTAGGAGGAAAGCAGCTACCCACGCGAAAAAGGGCAATGTAACATCACGATGGATCCCTAAAAAATTATTAGTAGCCTAAGGGTATTACGAAGGGAATGACCAGATTTGGGTCCCTAAGCATGAGCTGAATCCCTCTACATCACCTGTAAAACCTTGCAAACCAAATGTTGCCACCCCAACGACAATTCAAGACCGTGGTAAGGGAAAGGTAACAGAGTGCTCCGCACCACTTCTTCTAGAGTTAGTTTGGATTCCCAAACGATATCGATCAATACCACCTAGCTCAGGAAGGGGGGAGCCACATGAAGCTTCTAGCTCCTCATGCTAGGCACATGTTGATATAGAAGTTTCTTCATGCTCTACACCTACTCTTGTCAACACCCAACAAGAGACCAATGAGTCTATGTCTCCCTTTGTAAAAGTATCCTCGGAAACCATTTCCTCCATTCGTCAATGGGAGCGTACACTACCATCTCTGCAATTTGATGTGGCCACAAGGGTCATAAAAAGCTATCTGCCCACATCACAACCTATGACCCGCTGGACAAATTGGTTCCAAGAGGCTGCAACATCATTGCAGAAAATATGATCTACCCAAGGAAAGGGGGAGCATGTTCTCACGTCGACATTCTATTGCTTCCTCCCTAACCTTCTCCCCTGACCATGTAATTGCCAAATTCAAGGGGATATACATATATAGCTTCATACACAGAAAAGAAAAGAAAAGAAAAGCAAAAAATAGTAAAAAGAGCAAGAGCACAATAAGAGCAGAAATATCCGTATACAATCAGGAACTAGATTGACCTGTCATAAACCTACTGATGCTATATCTGTGTTTGCAGATATGCAGATGCACGATCATCATACACTTCATCCACTCCTACCTTTGGTGAGAGGTATCATTTGTACCTCTCTCAGATATTTCACATGTGCTATCCTATAATTGAAACTGAATGGGATCATATAGATGTGCTAGCCAGAGAGGAAAATGTTGAGGAATTAGAATGGTTAATACGCCTATTGACCATGATTGACCCCTACTCCGTAGAGGACATATCCCCGATAGTCTAAGACTTTCCTTTTCCTCCACAAGATGACTATCCTCACATGGTTACATTCTTGATGAGTTTATGTGGATGGGAAAACGAAAACGATATATCTGACGATGACAAATGGACAGATGAAACTCATGGCACTACTGAGGCTGACTTTATTTATTTGGATGATGCAGATAGAGGCTTAGCCTTAGGGCTAGAGCCAGGACTATACAACATCCTCTTACCATATCCTCAGTAGTAGTGTGGTGACTGTAGGTAGGTTAGTGTTTTCAAGTTGTTTCTAGTTTGGAGTCCTTAAACGAGTCTTTAATTTTTCACACTGATGTGCCTCTCAAGGTATAGTGCTTGTTAGTTGATTGTACAGGTTGAAAAGTTTGAGGTGGGTTCGCTTTCAAGTCCTGAGATAGCCGCAACGCTCATACATAAATATCTCATCAAATTGCAAGCTGTCTCATCAAATCAAGGAGATCTCCAATTTTAGGTGTAATTCTTCCATGCCCACTCTCTTTAATCTTTACTGTTCAATTAATTGCATGAATTATATTGCATGACCACATGGAATTTGTCAAAGCACTACTTAGTTTTTGAAGTTGCCTGACGTGTTAGTGTAAATCCTTAATAACACTATATTCGTGAGTTTGGGAATTTCCCAACTCCCATTTTTTGAATACTAAAAAGGTGGGACCTGGATAACATGCCTATAAGTTTCTCAAAACCATATCATGTGACCTATTGTTGGAAAGCGCTTGGAAAATGGAATCTAGTGAGCTATAGATCACTCAATTTGGAGTAATAGTGTTCAAGTTATGATTAATCCAAAGATTTGACCACGTGTCCCAAACTACTAGGAAATTCCCATATTCCCCAATATGGTGTTTAATGAGTTTAACCTTATTGGATATATTCTTGAGAATGCATGCAGTTTATAGTTAACCCTGGAATACGATTGTCTTAGGTCTAGGGTCAAACCATCTTAATGTTTGACACTTGGCCATGTGTGTGTTGACCTCTAGGACATAGCTTTTATCCCTTTATCGAAAGGATGCAAGACAAATTATAGTTCAGGAGCGAAGACCTAAAAAAAAAAGAAAAAGAAAAGAAAAAGAAAAAAAGGCCTACAATAAATGGCAATACAAGTCTATTATGTGCTCTAATGTTGGCCTATCGCCTTATTGATACTTGGTAGGCTAGGAGTATTCTACTCCAGACCGATGCCTTGGTTGGTAGGGGGTAGCCTTGCCTAAGGTGAACTAATAGATTCCTGGATAATGCCTTGTGTTAAACATGGTACCAGGATCGATGTTAGTCTTGCCTTAGGAAGGTCACCATTGTGTGTAAAAATTGTCACGTGCATAAAGAAATTAAGGCAAAAGGCTCCTGTAACTCTGATGTTTCTTGTGTCCCTAGGCTCGTGGTATTAATTGGTTCTTAGAGTAGACACAGTGTGGTCATCTGTTTATTTATTAAGCTTAGTTATTTTCCTTAACTTAGGCCAGTTATAAACCTTGATTAACCTTTGACACCTTGCTAACTCTTGATTTACTTTCAATAATTTTAAGCTCCTGTTAATTCGTTACACTAGCTCATTCATGTGACTCCTTAAACTAAGTCTCATAGCAACATCCATTTTTTGTAAAAAATGCATAGAGTGTCTTAAATAGTGTCATTTTTGGGTAGCATTGTACGCATGCATAGACCACTTTGGCCTTTTTTTAATGGAATCTTTGAAAGATGCTAAATGTTTCTCGTTTTCAAGAAATATTACCTAGTTTGCCCGCAACAACAGTGTTAGAGCATGCTTAGCTTGGTTGAATGTCTTACAGGGTCACCGATTGTGATTTAACCTTATAATGCCAAACATAAAACAGCAACCAAGATACAAAGCCTAGAGGAGTGCCGCTTTCCCTTTTAAGAGGAAGACATACTCTCTACTACAGAAGAGTCATTTGAAACAGACTGTACGAACTATAGGCTTGAGAAAGCATGTGAGGAATTTGATAATTCCCTTATAAGATTAAAACAGTCTCTCAAAACCTCATTTGAGGAATACTCTTCTCTCATGATAAAGCCAGCATCACATCAACACTTGCACCTTTAATGGCTTAGCCTAAGTTATACAAGGACATAACAAACTACATAAAATAGGAATGTCAGAACTAGACAAGCAGCATCAGTTAGCTGTAGCTTCTGAGAAAAGAAGCACATGGTTTGGAGTCTCTTGTTTGGTATGGTTTCAAGAACTTATGTTTTTAGTTTCTTTTCATTATTATTCAGACACTTTAAATTTATGTTTCACTAAATTTGATTGTAGGGTCAAAACAAATATAGATCATGTTCCTAGTTTTCATTTCAAAAGTTCCTTTGAAATGATCACAATTGGCTATTGGGATGACATTGAGCAAAGATAGGTTAAAGCACATGTCAATGAGTCTGGATGCTCTAATGTGCTTTCTTTTCTAGAAAACTAAGGCATGTGACTGAGTCCAAAGCCTTGGTGAATCCCTACCAGAAGCCTCAATGCTTGATTAATCGTTTGATCGACCTATTTTCTACGCCAGATGATTAGATACTTGACTTGTTTTTTGGAACTGATATACACTTATTTTTTCTTTAAAAAATCATATTTAAATATATAATTTCTTATTATTGATTGTATATTAGTTCTTATATTCATTTTTTTAAAACTGCAGGTACAACTGTGACATGTGTAGTTAAGAGAAAGAGAAACTGCATTGCAGTTGAAAAGGATGAGATCCAAGCAGCCTTTATTCCTATGCGTATAAAGGGTGCTATGAAATTGCCAGATAAAGATCAAGAGGTGGGAGTAGTCTCCATTGATGCTAATGATGAGAAGTTCCAACCAGCATCATCAAAAGAACCTATGCCTCCCCTCTTTGATGAGCCTGGGGAATTAGCATCTTTAATAGAAAATGAAAATCTTACTTTGATGCTCCCTGGTCCCCAAGGAGAAGAAAATGATCACCAATCCAATAAAGAAGTAGAGAAATATCCAGATCAAGTTCGAGATGTTTATATTTTTTAGTCTACTACTTCACATAATTTAGTTTATCATGACTCTCCTACTTTACATGCTTTCGTTTATTGCTCTCAAGAAGTTTCATCTCATCTTTGTATGAAGAACTTTTATTTCATATTATTTATATTGGCTTTGCTATTTGGGTTTAGAAATAGATTCAAGCCTGATTGTAGGGTTTTTTATAAATTATAGAGCTTATGATGCTATCTATTCTAATCTTTTTTTATCACTTGTCAAATAATGTGTATATTTATGTATAGTAGTAAACTTTGTTCTTCCAAGAAAGTTCATTAAAAAAGGTCTATTTCATTCGTGAAATTCATAAAATAATTTTTAATTTAAAAGTTTTTGGTATTTCTTTAAGTTGTGAGGACTTCTTCTATCCCATTTAAAAGTCAAGTTGTTTTTATGTCAAGCATTATCAGTTTATAAATTTATGGAGGTCACCACATGTTCTCTCTTGAAAATAGTGTCAAAATTCATGTAGTTTTTTAATCTACACATGGAATTCTAGATGTGCTTTAAAAAAAAGTGTATTTTGAAGCTATTTTAAAGCTTTCATGCATTTTTGGAGGGAATATTTTTAGGTAACCCTCGTCAGTTACCTATTTTGCCTGCAATAATGTTCTCTCCTGAGCTTGCTTTTTGCGTTCCGCATGTCATGTGATCATCATTATCCATTTGGGGTAGTTGGGTGGGTTCTAGTTTCTTGCTTGGTCTATGTGGTGCATTGAGCAAAGAGCAAGAACTTGTTTCATCCTAGTGATGTACCAGAACTTGTTTCATTCTTTGACTTTCTTTGGTTTTTCAGTTTTTCATTATGTTTACCCATGCAATGAGATCAAATTTTCTTTTGGGTTTTTCTATTCTGTGTCATACATATGGGTGTTGAGGTTTGTGTGGTGGTCTTTGAGATGGATGCTTCTACATCCTGTATAACTTTTGGCTCTTTTGTGTTTATGTCCCTTTTTGGGTCTTTGTCCTCTGCAAACTCCTTTTCCCTGTCTTTTAACTCATCCTTGGTTAATTTTTTGTCCCTTGTTTTTCTTGGGTTTAGAAGGTTTGTTTTCTCTTTTGGGTTCTGTTTTAAAGCATGTTCTTCTACCCATGTTGAGGTATTGTCTTTTACGTTCTTTTTGACTGTTTGTCGTGCCTTGGCTTGTAAGAGTGTAAGCACATTCAAGGGCACCATGACAATTGCCAGTTTTGTACATTTAAGATATTAAGAGCTGTATTTGTGAGACAAGCTGCAGTGAAGCAACTCGTCTTGGGAAATCTTGGAACATGTGATCAATGCCACATCGTTCACACATTGGTCGTCGTAAGGTGTCAGTGAATATGGGCATGGAAGTATTCCAAACTGTGAAGTCTACCACCTTGTGAGGTCCACGACAATAGAAACACTACTAAAGTGTCTGATTAACTACTTCATTTAGCAGTTTCTACCCTTTGTACTATTTTTGTTTGGTGCACGGGAGATGGAGGTTTTGAGTCCATTATAGATCTACCCTTTGGACTGTTTTTGTTTGGTGCACAGGAGATGGAGGTTTTGAGTCCATTGAAGCAACTCATCTTGGGAAATCTTGGAACATGTGATCAATGCCACGTCGTTCACACATTGGTTGCAAGGTGTCAGTGACTATAGGCATGTGTTATATGCACATTATGTGTGCATATACTAGGAGGCTAACCCACATTAGGCTTGTGAGTATGGGACCATGGGAACAAGCTCTAGTGGAGCATGGTTTGGGACTAACCTTAAGGGTTAAAGTTAGGGTCAGGCATCCAAGGGTCACACATGGGAGATGGAGAGTCGAGTCACTTGAGGGCCCTCCTATATAATAGGGGCATGGGGCACACTCAAGGGGGGCTTAAGCTATGGTCTCTTGATGTCATCTTGAGGTTAGGTTATGTTATGTTCTCTTGTGTAGAGGATCATATCTACTCACCTACCATTTCACACTATAGCTACATGCTACTGGATTGGAGTTATACCTCTTGATGGTATCGGACATCAAGGTAAAGGTATAATGTACTTCATTATAATTCATGTGTGCATCCCTTGGGCTCATGGTCGGGTGGATGAGTTTATGAGACTGATGCATGTTTATGCATAACAATTATCTAGAGAGATCTTAGGGTTTTAACAATGGTATGAGAGAAATCTCTAGTTATTTGTTGTTACTTTTTCTTTCTTATTGTAATTTTTTGGTATTTTTTTGAAGTAAACTTTAATATTTACTAAATAAAATTATTATTTTGTTGATTTTTGTTGATGATTTACACATGGATCGTCGATATGGTGGCTGAAACATGTGTTACTACTATTCAATGAACGAATCAACATTGCGAGGGAATTCCGTGCATTTAATGCTATTTTTTCCTATTTTTATGGTTTAAAATAAGCATTAATGGAAAGTTTTGCCAAGATACCACATATTTTATTGTGGATATTTTTAGTAGAACGGATTTCCTAAGTTTCTATAATTTTTTAGGAATTTTTTCTAATTTTAAAAAAAAATTAGAGTATTTTTATGAAAAAAATATATTTTTAATACATTTTGCGGGTTTTTCGGTGGGTATGCTTTCGGTTTTCTGCCAATTTTTTGTTGAAAATCAGTGTGGGGCAGTCAATTGACACATGGCATACTCTCTCGTGTGCGTGGGATCCTCTTCGTCTCTCAAATCTAAATTTCTCTTCTATTTTCCTCTTGCTCGTGTGAACGCCTCTTAGGCACAAATTGATTAATTTTGATTATGATTAAGTTAATTTAATCAATTGTTATTCCTCTCTATGATATAACAGAGGAGGGGTGGTGAGAGAGATGAAAAATTTAAAGAAGAAGGAGAGAGGAGAGTGGAGAGGGAGACCCTTCTCCCTCTCTCTCAATTCTTCGCGCACATCGGGGGTGGGGGGAGGGCAACAGCCGCCTCCGGGTGAAAATCGTCCCCCTTAGCAAAATGTTTTTATAAGCTTTTAACAAAGCTTAATTTAGTTTTATTTAAACTATTTTTAAATCAAAAAAATGTTTTTTTAATTTAAAAGCTTTTGAAAGCTCTTCAAAAAAGCTTAAAAAAAGAGAGGAAAGAGATTTGATATTTTTTATTTATTTCTTTGAAATTTTCTTTTTCTCTGAAAATTTCTCTTGCAGCTTTTTTTTTGGCTTTCCGCATTCCTGGGAAACCTTTTGGCTTTCTGAATTCCGGAAAATCTTTTGACCTTTCGAATTCCGAAAACTTTTGACCTTTCACATTCCGATTTTTTTTTGTCTTTTCATTTTCCCGAAACTATTGGCTTTTCGTATTCCGGGAAAACCATTGGGATTCTGAAATTTTTTGATCGTTCATATTCTAAATCCGTTCTTGGTAGATTAAAAATTTTAAAAAATTCTTAAAAATTAGTGAAAAATTAGACAAAGGTTATTTTAAATGTTTGGAAAATGTGGGGTATGTGGTGTGTCCGTTCGGGCACCCGTGACCATTCAAATTGCTTTAAAATATATTTTTTGACTCAAAAAAATAGAAAATTCATTAAAATTAATAAATTTCATTGGATTTGAGAATTGTCGAGC
This sequence comes from Cibotium barometz, assembly GCF_041138505.1. Taxonomy (NCBI): domain Eukaryota; kingdom Viridiplantae; phylum Streptophyta; class Polypodiopsida; order Cyatheales; family Cibotiaceae; genus Cibotium; species Cibotium barometz. The sequence continues at coordinate 2,280,955 of NC_141061.1, forward strand.
GGAATTGGAAATTTCGTAAATGATGGGATTCTCCAAAAAAATTAGGAATTTTTTGGAAATGATTTTTAAAAATCCTAGAAATTGGTATTTTAAAATATCAATGGTATTTTGGCAAATCTAATTGCTGAAAATTTTCTAGAAAAATATAGGTTTGGAATGCCATAAGATAGGTTTGGTGGAATTCAAAATTATCGTATTTTGAGGCCCTATAAAATTAGAAAAAATCTAGAAAAAATTATGATAATTCTTTTTCTCAAGAATTTAATATTTTGGAGGGTTATTTAATGGTGAAGTATGTTTTCTCGTGCTGACATTAGATAGATGCGGGTTATTCGTATATTATTAATACAATTATACATCGTATTAATAGTTATTTCTATTTGGATTAATTCTAAACGATGTTTGCATGATTTTTAACCATTGTTTAGCCATTCTTTTTGAACATGCTCCTTACTTTCTTCAATGATGGCTAGAATTTGCATTCAAAGTGTGTTTCACCTTTGATACTTTTCCATGATAATTTATTTTACACTTGTTTAAGTGTGGTCTATGCTTGATTTTCTAAGCCTAAGACAAATTCTATCATGGGTTAGTTGATCTCTTTGTTTTGGTGGATTTTATTGGATGTTTTCCAAGTTTTATTTGGACTCATTAGGTTCTGCCTAGATCACTTGTGTCTAGGGGTTTTTTTATTGAGTGCTACAGACATGTGTTTCACTTGCTTACTTTGGAGTTTTGTTTGAATGACACTACGTTCATATACTCCGGATTAATGAGTTGGCCACCAATTTTAATGCTTCTTTTGGCATGATTAATGACCATTAGAAGGCATACATTGATTTTTATGATCAACTATGGTTTTCATGGATTTGAGGAGCTTCTATGCTTTTATCCATGGTTTTATAAGGATCTTTTGATCTTTTAGATAATTTCATGTGCTTTGAGGGTAGCATTTGCCTTCGTTTTTTGCACATAATTTTGGACTATGTTCCTTGTACTTTTGTACATATTCTAACTTGGATACCTAGTTGCTTATATATCTAGGTGAGTTATTTTTCTACCCTAACTTTATTGTGTTTTGGGTAGTTATCATTAGAAAGGCGCCAATAATTCAAATTCTTTTCTAATGATATACTCGAGGAAAGAGTTATTCCTTGATGTAGTCTCAGGTATATAGAGACAGGTTTTAGTATGTGAAAGTCTAGGATAAGGCCATCTTATTCCTTTTATACAAGATTTTATTCATATTTCCTACACGGCATACTAGGGAGTTTCAAATTGATAAGGTATGTATGGGTGGTATCATGGTGGTATGGGACGCTAGAGATCCCTCACATATATTATCTTATGGGATAATTTGGAGTCAAGATTGTTGCCTTGTTAACATCACTTGGCATGTTGACCTCAACATTCAAAGACAATCTCATTTTTTTACTGCACTTGAAGTTATAGTGTAGGCATTCTCTAGATAAACTTCTTTTATCTATAGCCTTCATGTATTGATGAGTGTAATCTCGTCAGCATATTCTTTTGTTGAAATCTCTTTTTGTGTTTGGATTAAGAAAATTTGGATTCTTCCTTTGTTGGAATTTCTTCCTGTAGTTCCATACTTTAGGTGATTTATATAGTCCACCTGATGGTTTACAAATGTACATATATGACTCATCAAGATGTTGATGACTCTCTATGTTGATATGGGTAACTCGGGACACCGATAATACCATGTGCAAATGTGGGTATGTCGGGTCACCGATGAATACCTAGTTCTTGCTATTATAATGCCATGTTTTCCTACTTTATTCCGAATGGTTTACAACAAGGAAACTACTTTGAGTATCAATTCCTCTGATCATCCGCAATCTTATGGGCAAACATAGTGTGTGAATCAGATTGTAGAGGATATGCTTCATGCATATGTCTCTGGAAAAGCATCAAATTGGAAAAAATATCTTTCAATGATGGAATTTTCCTATAACCGTTTTAAATATACGGCTATTGGTTTTACTCCGTTCATGCTTATGTATGGGTATCAACCCAGGGCACCTATTGATGTCGGTCTTAAGGACATTGAGCTTGATGCATCGAGGGATTTCTTGCATGATATATAGGAAATGCTGACTAAAGCTCGGGATTCTATCAGGAGTGCTCAGGATAGGGCACGGTTCTATGCTGATAGAGGATGCTCAACTTGGTCTTTTGAACTAGGAGCGTTGGTTTATTTAAAAGTTTCTAAAGATTCTCAGACTTTGTCAACAAGAAAATGCTAGAATTTATCTCCTAGATATTGTGGTCCATTTCGATTTATACATTGGATTGGCACGGTTGCGTATGAACTTAAACTACCTCCACATGTTAGAGTTCATCCAGTCTTTTATATATCAATAGATTGAAAGGGAAACTGGGAGGTGAGGATAACATAGTTACTCCTCAAGAACTCATTGAAGTCGAAGAATTATCCTATGTTCCACATGAACCTGATAAGGTACTTGAATTCAGGGAAAGAAAACTTTGTAGTTGACTAATCCTCCCTGAGGTTAAAATTAGGTGGAAAGATAGGGAAATAGAGGATTCGACTTGGGAGTCGGTTGAGATTGTTCAGCGCAGTTATCCTTCTTTTCATTGCAAGAGTGCGATGTTTTGAGAGAGGGGAAGTATGTTATATGCACATTATGTGTGCATATACTAGGAGGCTAACCCACATTAGGCTTGTGAGCATGGGAGCATGGGAGCAAGCTCTAGTGGAGCATGGGTTAGGACTAACCTTGAGGGTTAAGGTTAGGGTCAGGCATCCCCAAGGGACACACATGGGAGATGGAGAGTCAAGAGTCACTTGAGGGCCCTCCTATATAATAGGGGCATGGGACACACTCAAGGGGGGCTTAGGCTATGGTCTCTCAATGTCATCTTGAGGTTAGGTTATGTTATGTTCTCTTGTGTAGAGGATCATAACTACTCACCTACCATTTCACACTATAGCTACATGCTACTAGATTGGAGTTATACCTCTTGATGGTATGGGATGTATGCATGGAGTTGTGGATGTATGCATGTAGATAGGAATGTATGCATATAGAGGTGGATGTATAGATGTGAATGTGGATATAGATGTGGATATATGTATGGATGTGAATATATGATATGTGATGTGAAGGAATCTGAAGTGAGAGATGGAAAATGATGTGATTGGATGAGTACACATATAAATGGAATGTGGAATAAGTAATGTGGGTTGATGAGGGATAATGTGGAAATATCAGAGTTAATATAGAAACTGTATTTGTAAACTATTTGTAAATGCTGTTTGTAAATGATTGTTTTATGTCAAGAATGTTGGGGAAGCATTTTGACCGTCTTGTGATTAAGGTCGTGATGATAAAGTTGCAACTGCTGATGGAGAGTCAATGAAGGACGTCTCGCGTAGCAAGGTCGGCCGAGGTCTTGACCAGCCTCGGTGCGATTAAAATGGTGAGCTTCCGGTACGGTGCATGAGGGGCCAAGGAAGCGGCCTATGAGTGAAGCGCTAGGTCACCTGCGAAGGATCCTAGAGGGTGCTGACCATATGGTGCTCGGGCTCTGGGTCGCCTAGGATACCCACGCGTGCATCGAGGAAGATATTGGAACAAGAGTAGGAGTTGTTTTCTGAAATCGGGCATGGATCTGGTTGATTAACCTTGCTGGTCTTCAATGGATGAGTCCATGGCTCTTTATATGGATCTGTTGGTTGATCTTGCTGATCTTCAACGAGAGTCCATCTTGATAAGTGATTATATTACCGAGTATTATGGGCTAGGAACTAGGAAACGGCCCCTGAGTGGACAGGTGGTGAGCGTCCTAGTTGCCAATGACGCCATAGATACTCTGATGAAGGAATGATGAGAAAATTAAGAATCAACTGGATAAATTGGAAGATGGTGATCAGTGATACTATGGTTTTATTAAAGGATTGTTTTAAACTGGTTGAATCTGTGAAAAGGCAATTTCATATTGGGTGTGTGAGTGGTGTGACTAGTTTTATTTTTGCATGAACATCCGGCTAGGGGGCCTTGGAACTCTTTTCCTTGGTACCCGGGACAAAACCTAACCAAATTCTTAATTGGATCCCATCACTACAGTGGTTGGGCGGTTTGGCTAACCCATGGGACTGGATGGGGTTCGACTGGACTGATGGATCCATAAATCGAGACTCAAACTTTTGTTTTTACGATAGAAAAAATAAATCCCGGACAGTAACTGTTCTATGGATAGGAATCAACGGTTGTGCCTCTTAAATGGGGGAAAAAGCGTTGATCCCAATGCTCCAAGTGCAAGTTTCTCCCTTGATCTGACCAAGTATCTTATAGATGTAATTGGATCAGCTCGATCAGAAATGATCTTGACTACGTTAGAGTAAAAAGTTATCCTGGTGGAATCGCCCGTGCTTTCCGGTAAAGGAAGTTTTTTCCGGGTTCGGTTTTGGAACAACCGGACGGATTAGTCTCTTATCCGGATATCCGTGGGTGAGCCCCCGAATGTGGGACCCCTGTCCCGCGCGAGAAGTGCTACTTCCGCTGCTAGTATCCCGAATCTGTTGCTCGGTGGGAACAGGGATCTTACAGTTGGTATCAGAGCCTTTGGTTAATAAAGATCAACTGAGAAGACAAATATATCAAAAATTTATCAAGAAACACAAAAAGGTTATAATTGTGTGAGATAATTCATACAATTTGATATTCAAACTGAAATTTGTAATTTGATTATTGGGTCTTCAGATGGAAGTGCCGCAATTATATAGAATCCCTGACTTGCTTGAGGCCTAGACATGATAGTCCGTGACTACCCGTATATACCGAGAGTATACTGCAGCTCTTTACTGATAGTATATACGAGTAAATCTAAGACTTGAAATTATAAGCGTTAATACTATCCAGATGATGATTTCGAATGTGATTGATATGATTTTTAATTCTGTTTGAGAGTTGATGAATTGATTTGGATTCTGATTGAAAATTCTGATTGAAAAATGATGATTTTTAAAAATTAGTTGAAATATAATGAAACCACAATGAGGTGTGATGATATTCATAACTAGAATGATGATAATGAATTCAGCAAATCACTATGAGATTAGTGGGTTGTGCTGTCAGATTGCTACTGTTAATACTTGACCGGTAGATCAAGTTAAGGGAATCCGATGTCAAATTGAGAATTTGCTTGACTGAAATTTCCGTGGAGGAATGTTCGGAAGGAAACTTTTCGGTCTAATGGACCATTATCATGTTAAAGATATGAATGACATGATCTGAATGAATTGTTATCTAATGATGAGTTCTATATAAGGGATATTTATCCCAGTGTTCTGTTGGGTTGACCAAAATATAAGGAACCCCATAATAAAATTGGATCTTAAGAAAAAGAGCTGTCCTCTACCTTGCGAGATGAGGACATCTCGCACTTTTTAAGTGGGGTAGAATGTAAGATTCCTCCCCAGCCTTCAAGGTATACAGGAGTAAGAATCTCCCTTTCTGATCTTATAATTATTCCCACTCTAAAATAAAAGAAAGTTTATGTTTAAAAAAAAAGGAAGACCCTTTCCCTAGAATACTCTCAGGAGTCCCACCTGTTTTAAGGATTTAGAACAATGAGTTCAGAAGTGAGAATCGGTGTTTTGGATACCAAGGTTTTGGTTTTCATTCGAGTACGGCCCAAAAGAAGTTCTTTAACTCTTGGGAAGTATAAGAAGTTATCCCCCAGATATTGTGGGCCTTATATCTGAATTCAATGAAAGTAGGTAACTTAGCCTACAAGCTTCTTTTACTTCCTCATCTCAAAGTTCTTAATATATTTCATAGAAATATGTGCCAAATCCAAATCATGGAAAGACGGTAAAACTTGAGTGGCAAGATACTGTTGGCTTCTAAGTTACGCTAGCTCCTTCCTTTATATAAGTCGTAACTTTTACTTATCGCTCACAGTAATCTTACTCCCATCGATTTCCCTACTTCTTAATCTCCTTCATGGCTTGGCAACAGGAATTAGTTTTATCCATGATGATTTCTCACCTTCAAGACGCAAGAGAGTCTATGAAGAAAGACTTTATAGAACAGTATGAGCGCTCACTTTTTCCTCACCTAGGAACTTCTGTAGCTCAGACCAAATGGCGGACCTATCAAAACATAACTAGGGTAACACCCTGGGGTCAGCAGCACTTTCGTAACAATGTCCGCTTGGCCATGGTTATTGAAGCTTTGGGTTTGGGTCCCCGATACTACTGCGTCATGAGGTCAAGGCATCTTGGGTTTTCTGAGCGGGTCTTCTTACTGGCGTGTTTTCTTCCTCATGAGAAGATATGCCTTTACCCTGTTTTTGGCTTGCCTCTCAGAGGTCCTTTTGTTAGATCACCTCATACCACTGAGATAGGTGCGGCAATAACCAGCAGAATCATTCCCATAGATGAGTTACCCTATACTTGTGCAGCTTGTGAGTGCTGCTTTTGTGACCATATGATGGACGGGCTTATGGAAGTGTAAAGAGTTCTTCTATCTTTACTGTATAAGTGCTGAGAATGAATAAAGTTTAAATCTTGTTCTTATCTTGCTTTCTTTAAGACTTTTCTTGGTGGTTAATCTTGATTAAAATTTTTCTCTAAGTCTCATATTCGTGCATCTTGCGAAATTATCCCAATTTGCGAGATGAGGACATCTCACATTTTTTAAGTAGGGTAGAATGTAAGATTTCTCCCCCAACCCCTTTTCGATGTCTAGTATCTTCCCCTGTAATCAATCCCTCTTCAGAAATATAAAGACCTTGTTTCTAACCATTTTAGCCTAGAGAGAGAATATTCAGATTATGAATATTTTTGGATAGAAAAATAACTCATCTTATTAAAATAAGTTCCCCTGAAACAGAAATTCAAAAAGAATTTTCCAATGTGCAATTGGAATTAATTGGAAATAGGTATAAAGAACCTTAGTCTAAGGGTCTAGATTTTCAGAAATTTTTGGATTATGGTCCAATTAAGGTTCCTATGGGCCAATAGCATCAATCCATGTGTAGGGAGGAGATAAATCCAAATTGTAAAAGAAGATACCCAAAAATAAGTAAATGCTCACATAAGATGAAGAGTTGAAAATGTACAAGGTTTATTAGTAAAAAACTATGAGCAATAAAATTTTGACACATATGTAAGGAAGGAGAGTTCTTTAAAGAAGGTGCATATTTCACATAAGATGAAGAGTTGAAAATGTACAAGGTTTATTAGTAAAAATCTATGAGCAATAAAATTTTGACACATATGTAAGGAAGGGGAGTTCTTTAAAGAAGGTGCATATTTCACATAAGATGAAGAGTTGAAAATGTACAAGGTTTATTAGTAAAAAAAAACTATGAGCATAGATTCCTCCCCCAACCCCTTTTTGATGTCTAGTATCTTCCCCTGTAATCAATCCCTCTTCAGAAATATAAAGACCTTGTTTCTAACTGTTTTAGCCTAAAGAGAGAAAATTATTCTAGAGAGAGAATATTCAGATTATGAATATTTTTGGATAGAAAAATAACTCATCTTATTAAAATAAGTTCCCCTGAAACAGAAATTCAAAAAGAATTTTCCAATGTGCAATTGGAATTAATTGGAAATAGGTATAAAGAACCTTAGTCTAAGGGTCTAGATTTTCAGAAATTTTTGGATTATGGTCCAATTAAGGTTCCTATGGGCCAATAGCATCAATCCATGTGTAGGGAGGAGATGAATCCAAATTGTAAAAGAAGATACCCAAAAATGAGTAAATGCTCACATAAGATGAAGAGTTGAAAATGTACAAGGTTTATTAGTAAAAAACTATGAGCAATAAAATTTTGACACATATGTAAGGAAGGGGAGTTCTTTAAAGAAGGTGCATATTTCACATAAGATGAAGAGTTGAAAATGTACAAGGTTTATTAGTAAAAAAACTATGAGCAATAGAATTTTGACACATATGTAAGGAAGGGGAGTTCTTTAAAGGAGGTGCATATTTCACATGCTTGAATGAGTTTTAAAATTCAAAAATAATGTCATATTTTTATCTCTCATATCTTTTGAACCAAACCAAATCAAAATGGAACCAAATCGAATCAAAAAGTAATCAAACTAAGTCCAAATCTAGTCCAAATTCAACCAAACTGACTTGGAAAATTCTAGAATCAGTTTGTTTGGTTAGGAGCTCAATTTTCCTATAAATAGAAGCCTTCCCTTGTTGAAAAAAATATAGTGTCTTATGCATTGTTACTCTACTCCACCTAAGCCAAGAACTGTGAATTCTTTAATAATTCACTAGTTTTTGATACTTCTCTCTTTCTTCAATCCCCATTGGTGGCTCCATCAACATACTAAACCAATTGATTGGTTGGGGGCCTCTACCGTGAACAAAGAATCAAGCAAATTATAAGATAAGTATAGTGAATTTTGATCTTTCTATAATTTCTCAATGATTCTCTCTTCTCAACCCCTCTCAAGCTTGAGAAGCTTAATTGGTATGGTTTTTGAAATGCTATTGAAGTTAATTAATTAATGATAGTAAAGAATTACATAAATTTTTATTTATGTTTAATTCTAATGGGTTTTTCTCTCTCTCACTTAAGAAATGATCATACTCATGACCCTTTCTCAATCCAAATAAGGCTTTTCATAAGGCTTTTCCTTAATCCAAGATTAAGCTATCCTTGAGGCCAAATTAATGGCTTTTTCTATGCTTTTAGTTTATGTATATTGATGATTCAATCTATTATGGATTGATGATCCAATTAGAGACCATTCTAATTATTTCCTTAATGATAAGCTTTATCCTTTAGAAAAAATTGAGATTTATCAGTCATAGTAGCGGAGCTATGGCAAAATTTTTATAGAAATTAGGCATAAAATAATTTCATTCAAAGCATAAAAAGAGGACTTCCTACCATATTCTAGGAATTATCATCCTAGATTAATTAAAAGAATTTTATTGTAATCATGGAGGTGTGGAGGTATGCATGTAGATGTAGATGTATAGATATGGATGTGAATGGAGATGTGGATGTATGCATGTAGATGTAGATGTATAGATGGGGATGGGAATGGAGATGTGGATGTATGCATGTAGATGTATAGATGGGGATGTGAATGGAGATGTGGATGTATGCATGTAGATGTAGAGATGTAGATGTGAATGGAGATGTGAATGTATGCATGTAGATGTAGATGTATAGATGTAGATGTGGATGTGGAGGTGGATCGATGCATGTAGATGTAGATGTATAGATGTAGATGTGAATGGAGATGTGAATGTATGCATATAGATGTAGATATATAGATGTAGATGTGGATGTGGAGGTGGATGTATGCATGTAGATGTAGATGTATGGAAGTGAATGTGCATGTAGATGCGGATGTATGGATGTGGATGCATGAATGTGCATGTAGATGTGGATACATCTGCATCTACATGCATATTCACATCCATACATCCACATCTATATGCGTACATTCACATCTACATGCATACATCCACATCTCTATGCATACATCCACATCCACATTCACATTCACCTCCATATATCTACATCTACATACATACATCCACCTCCACATTCACATCCACATCTATACATCTACATCTACATGCATACATCCACCTCCACATTCACACTCACATCCATACATCTACATGTACATGCAAACATCCACATCTCCATGCATAATAAAATTCTTTTAATTAATCTAGGATGATAGTTCCTAGAATATGGTAGAAAGTCCTCTTTTTATGCTTTGAATGAAATTATTTTATGTGTAATTTCTATAAAAATTTTGCCATAGCTCCGCTACTATGAATGATAAATCTCAATTCTTTCTAAGGGATAAGGCTTATCATTAAGAAAATAATTAGAATGGTCTCTAATTGGATCATCAATCCATAATGGATTGAATCATCGATATACATAAACTAAAAGCATAGAAAAAAAGCCATTAATTTGGCCTCAAGCATAGCTTAATCTTGGATTAAGGAAAAGCCTTATGAAAAGCTTCATTTGGATTGAAAAGGGTCATGAGTATGACCGTTTCTTAAGTGAGAGAGAGAAAAACCATTAGAATTAAATATAAATAGAATTTTATGTAATTCTTTACTATCATTAATTAATTAACTTCAATAGCATTTCAAAAACCATATCAATTAAGCTTCTCAAGCTTGAGAGGGGTTGACAAGAGAGAATCATTGAGAAATTATAGAAAAGATCAAAATTCACTATACTTACCTTGTAATTTGCTTGATTCTTTGTTCACGGTAGAGGCCCCCAACCAATCAATTGGTTTAGTATGTTGTTGGAGCCACCAATGGGGATTTAAGAAAGATAGAAGTGTCAAAAACTAGTGAATTATTAAAGAATTCATAGTTCTTGGCTTAGGTGGAGTAGAGTAACAATGCATAAGACACTATATCTTTTTCAACAAGGGAAGGCTTCTATTTATAGGAAAAATTGAGCTCCTAACCAAACAAACTGATTCTAGAATTTTCCAAGTCAGTTTGGTTGAATTTGGACTAGATTTGAACCTAGTTTGGTTACTTTTTGATTCGATTTGGTTCCATTTTGATTTGGTTTGGTTCAAGAGATATGAGAGATAAAAATATCACATTATTTTTGAGTTTAAAACTCATTCAAGCATGTGAAATATGCACCTCCTTTAAAGAACTCCCCTTCCTTACATATGTGTCAAAATTTTATTGCTCATAGTTTTTTTTACTAATAAACCTTGTACATTTTCAACACTTCATCTTATGTGAAATATGCACCTTCTTTAAAGAACTCCCCTTCCTTACATATGTGTCAAAGTTTTATTGCTCATAGTTTTTTACTAATAAACCTTGTACATTTTCAACTCTTCATCTTATGTGAAATATGCACCTTCTTTAAAGAACTCTCCTTCCTTACATATGTGTCAAAATTTTATTGCTCATAGTTTTTTACTAATAAACCTTGTACATTTTCAACTCTTCATCTTATGTGAGCATTTACTCATTTTTGGGTATCTTCTTTTACAATTTGGATTTATCTCCTCTCTACACATGGATTGATGCTATTGGCCCATAGGAACCTTAATTGGACCATAATCCAAAAATTTCTGAAAATCTAGACCTTTAGACTAAGGTTCTTTATACCTATTTCCAATTAATTCCAATTGCACATTGGAAGATTCTTTTTGAATTTCTGGTTCAGGGGAACTTATTTTAATAAGATGAGTTATTTTTCTATCCAAAAATATTCATAATCTGAATATTCTCTCTCTAGAATAATTTTCTCTCTCTAGGCTAAAACGGTTAGAAACAAGGTCTTTATATTTCTCAAGAGGGATTGATTATAGGGGAAGATACTAGACATCGAAAAGGGGTTGGGGGAGGAATCTTACATTCTACCCTACTTAAAAAATGCGAGATGTCCTCATCTCGCAAACTGGGATAATTTTGCAAGATGCACGAATATGAGACTTAGAGAAAAATTTTAATCAAGATTAACCACCAAGAAAAGTCTTAAAGAAAGCAAGATAAGAACAAGATTTAAACTTTATTCATTCTCGAAACTTATACAGTAAAGATAGAAGAACTCTTTACACTTCCATAAGCCCGTCCATCATATGGTCACAAAAGCAGTACTCACAAGCTGCACAAGTATAGGGTAACTCATCTATGGGAATGATTTTGCTAGTTATTGCCGCACCTATCTCAGTGGTATGAGGTGATCTAACAAAAGGACCTCTGAGAGGCAAGCCAAAAATGGGGTAAAGGCATATCTTCTCATGAGGAAGAAAACACGCCAATAAGAAGACCCGCTCAGAAAACCCAAGATGCCTTGACCTCATGATGCAGTAGTATCGGGGACCCAAACCCAAAGCTTCAATAACCATGGCCAAGCGGACATTGTTACGAAAGTGTTGCTGACCCCAGGGTGTTACCCTAGTTATGTTTTGATAGGTCTGCCATTTGGTCTGAGCTACAGAAGTTCCTAGGTGAGGAAAAAGTGAGCGCTCATACTGTTCTATAAAGTCTTTCTTCACAGACTCTCTTGCGTCTTGAAGGTGAGAAATCATCATGGATAAAACTAATTCCTGTTGCCAAGCCATGAAGGAGATTAAGAAGTAGGAAAATCGATGGGAGTAAGATTACTGTGAACGATAAGTAAAAGTTACGACTTATATAAAGGAAGGAGCTAGTGTAACTTAGAAGCCAACGGTAACTTGCCACTGAAGTTTTACCGTCTTTCCATGATTTGGGTTTGACACATTTTTCTATAGAAGGCATTAAGAATTTTGAGATGAGGAGATAAAAGAAGCTTGTAGGCTAAGTCACCTACTTTCATTGAATTCAGATATAAGGGTCACAATATCTGGGGGATAACTTCTTATACTCCCCAAGAGATAAAGAACTTCTTTTGGGCCGTACTCGAATGAAAACCAAAACCTTGGTATCCAAAACACCGATTCTCACTTCTGAACTCATTGTTCTAAATCCTTAAAACAGGTGGGACTCCTAAGAAGTATTCTAGGGAAAGGGTCTTCCTTTTTTAAACAAAAACTTTCTTTTATTTTAGAGAGGGAATAATTATAAGATCAGAAAGGGAGATTCTTACTCCTGTATACCTTGGGGAGGAATCTTACATTCTACCCCACTTAAAAAGTGCGAGATATCCTCATCTCGCAAGGTAGAGGACAGCTCTTTTTCTTAAGATCCAATTTTATTCTGGGGTTCCTTATATTCTGGTCAACCCAACAGAACACTGGGATAAATATCCCTTATATAGAACTCATCATTAAATAACAATTCATTCAGATCATGTCATTCATATCTTTAACATGATAATGGTCCATTAGACCGAAAAGTTTCCTTCGGAACATTCCTCCACGGAAATTTCAGTCAAGCAAATTCTCAATTTGACATCCCTTAACTTGATCTACCGGTCAAGTATTAACAGTAGCAATCTGACAGCACAACCCACTAATCTCATAGTGATTTGCTGAATTCATTATCATCATTCTAGTTATGAATATCATCACAGGGACTCGTCCCATTTCCCCTCATTGTGGTTTCATTATATTTCAACTAATTTTTAAAAATCATCATTTTTCAATCAGAATTTTCAATCAAAATCCAAATCAATTCATGAACTCTCAAACAGAATTAAAAATCATATCAATCACATTCGAAATCATCATCTGGATAGTATTAACGCTTATGATTTCAAGTCTTAGATTTACTCGTATATACTGTCAGTAAAGAGCTGCAGTATACTCTCGGTATATACGGGTAGTCACGGCCCTTGGAATTATAAGGTAAATACTATCATGTCTAGGCCTCAAGCAAGTCAAGGATTCTATATAATTGTGGCACTTCCATCTGAAGACCCAATTACCAAATTACGAATTTCAGTTTGAATATCAAATTGTATGAATTATCTCACACAATTATAACCTTTTTGTGTTTCTTGATAAATTTTTGATATATTTATCTTCTCAGTTGATCTTTATTAACCAAAGGCTCTGATACCAACTATAGGATCCCTGTTCCCACCGAGCAACAGATTTGGGATACTAGCAGCGAAAGTAGCACTTCTCGCACAGGACAGGGGTCCCACATTCGGAGCCTCACCCACAGATATCCGGATAAGAGACTAATCCATCGGTTGTTCCAAAACCGAACCCAGAAAAAACTTCCTTTACCGGAAAGCACGGGCGATTCCACCAGGATAACTTTTTACTCTAACGTAGTCAAGATCATTTCTGATCGAGCTGATCCAATTACATCTATAAGATACTTGGTCAGATCAAGGGAGAAACTTGCACTTGGATCATTGGGATCAACGCTTTTTTCCCCATTCAAGAGGCACAGCCGTTGATTCCTATCCATAGAACAGTTACTGTCTGGGATTTATTTTTTCTATCGTAAAAACAAAAGTTTGAGTCTCGATTTACGGATCCATCAGTCCAGCCTAACCCCATCCAATCCCATGGGTTAGCCAACCGCCCAACCACTGTAGTGATGGGATCCAATTAAGAATTTGGTTAGGTTTTGTCCCGGGTACCAAGGAAAAGAGTTCCAAGGCCCCCTAGCCCGATGTTCATGGGTTAGCCAACCGCCCAACCACTGTAGTGATGGGATCCAATTAAGAATTTGGTTAGGTTTTGTCCCGGGTACTAAGGAAAAGAGTTCCAAGGCCCCCTAGCTAGATGTTCATGCAAAAATAAAACTAGTCACACCACTCACACACCCAATATGAAATTGCCTTTTCACAGATTCAACCAGTTTAAAACAATCCTTTAATAAAACCATAGTATCATTGATCACAATCTTCCAATTTATCTGGTTGATTCTTAATTTTTCCATCATTCCTTCATCAGAGTATCTATGGCATCATTGGCAACTAGGACGCTCACCACCTGTCCACACAGGGGCCGTTTCCTAATTCCTAGCCCATAATACTCGGCAATATAATCACTTATCAAGATGGACTCTCGTTGAAGATCACCAAGATCAACAAACAGATCCAAATAAAGAGCCATGGACTTATTCATTGAAGACCAGCAAGGTCAATCAACCAGATCCATGCCCGATTTCAGAAAACAAGTCCTACTCTTGTTCCAATATCTTCCTCGACGCACGCGTGGGTATCCTAGGCGACCCAGAGCCCGAGCACCGTATGGTCAGCACCCTCGAGGATTCTTCGCAGGTGACCTAGCACTTCACTCATAGGCCGCTTCCTTGGCCCCTCATCCACCGTATCGGAAGCTCACCATTTTAATCGCACCGAGGTTGGTCAAGACCTCGGCCGACCTTGCTACGCGAGACGTCCTTCATTGACTCTCCGTCAGCAGTTGCAACTTTATCAGTTAGGTCTCCACGACCTTAATCACAAGATGGTCAAAATGCTCCCCCAGCATTCTTGACATAAAACAGTCATTTACAAACAGCATTTACAAACAGTTTACAATACAGTTTCTATTTTAACTTTCATTTTTCCACATTATCCCTCATCAATCTACATTACTTATTCCATATTCCATTTATATATATACTCATCCCATCACATCATTTTCCATTTCATCCCTTAAGATTCCTTCACATCACATATCATATATTCACATCCATACATATATCCACATCCACATCCACATTCACATCCATACATCCACATCTACATCCATACATCTATTTTCACATCCACATCTACATGCACATTCATGCATCCACATCCATACATCTACATCTACATGCACATTCATATCCATACATCCACATCTATATGCGTACATTCACATCTACATGCATACATCCACATCTCTATGCATACATCCACATCCACATTCACATTCACCTCTATACATCTACATCTACATGCATACATCCACCTCCACATTCACATCCACATCTATACATCTACATCTACATGCATACAACCACCTCCACATTCACATTCACATCCATACATCTACATCTACATGCAAACATCCACATCTCCATGCATAATAAAATTCTTTTAATTAATCTAGGATAATAGTTCCTAGAATATGGTAGGAAGTCCTCTTTTTATGCTTTGAATGAAATTATTTTATACGTAATTTCTATAAAAATTTTGCCATAGCTCCGCTACTATGACTGATAAATCTCAAATTTTTCTAAGGGATAAGGCTTATCATTAAGAAAATAATTAGAATGGTCTCTAATTGGATCATCAATCCATAATGGATTGAATCATCGATATACATGAACTAAAAGCATAGAAAAAAAGCCATTAATTTGGCCTCAAGCATAGCTTAATCTTGGATTAAGGAAAAGCCTTATGAAAAGCTTCATTAGGATTAAAAAGGTTCATGAGTATGACCGTTTCTTAAGTGAGAGAGAGAAAAACCATTAGAATTAAATATAAATAGAATTTTATGTAATTCTTTACTATCATTAATTAATTAACTTCAATAGCATTTCAAAAACCATATCAATTAAGCTTCTCAAGCTTGAGAGGGGTTGAGAAGAGAGAATCATTGAGAAATTATAGAAAAGATCAAAATTCACTATACTTACCTTATAATTTGCTTGATTCTTTGTTCACGATAGAGGCCCCCAACCAATCAATTGGTTTAGTATGTTGATGGAGCCACCAATGGGGATTTCAAAAAGAGAGAAGTGTCAAAAACTAGTGAATTATTAAAGAATTCATAGTTCTTGGCTTAGGTGGAGTAGAGTAATAATGCATAAGACACTATATCTTTTTCAACAAGGGAAGGCTTCTATTTATAGAAAAAATTGAGCTCCTAACCAAACAAACTGATTCTAGAATTTTCCAAGTCAGTTTGATTGAATTTGGACTAGATTTGGACCTAGTTTTGGTTACTTTTTTATTCGATTTGGTTCCATTTTGATTTGGTTTGGTTCAAGAGATATGAGAGATAAAAATATCACATTATTTTTTAGTTTAAAACTCATTCAAGCATGTGAAATATGCACCTCCTTTAAAGAACTCCCCTTCCTTACATATGTGTCAAGATTTTATTGCTCATAGTTTTTTTACTAATAAACC
Organism: Cibotium barometz; assembly: GCF_041138505.1. Taxonomy (NCBI): domain Eukaryota; kingdom Viridiplantae; phylum Streptophyta; class Polypodiopsida; order Cyatheales; family Cibotiaceae; genus Cibotium; species Cibotium barometz. Next base: position 2,297,503 of record NC_141061.1, read on the forward strand.
TTGTACATTTTCAACTCTTCATCTTATGTGAAATATGCACCTTCTTTAAAGAACTCCCCTTCCTTACATATGTGTCAAAATTTTATTGCTCATAGTTTTTTACTAATAAACCTTGTACATTTTCAACTCTTCATCTTATGTGAAATATGCACCTTCTTTAAATAACTCTCCTTCCTTACATATATGTCAAAATTTTATTGCTCATAGTTTTTTACTAATAAACCTTGTACATTTTCAACTCTTCATCTTATGTGAGCATTTACTCATTTTTGGGTATCTTCTTTTACAATTTGGATTTATCTCCTCCCTACACATGGATTGGTGCTATTGGCCCATAAAAACCTTAATTGGACCATAATCCAAAAATTTCTGAAAATCTAGACCCTTAGACTAAGGTTCTTTATACCTATTTCCAATTAATTCCAATTGCACATTGGAAAATTATTTTTGAATTTCTGTTACAAGGGAACTTATTTTAATAAGATGAGTTATTTTTTATCCAAAAATATTCATAATCTGAATATTCTCTCTCTAGAATAATTTTCTCTCTCTAGGCTAAAACGGTTAGAAACAAGGTCTTTATATTTCTCAAGAGAGATTGATTACAGGAGAAGATAGTAGACATCGAAAAGGGGTTGGAGGAGGAATCTTACATTATCCGGGATTTATTTTATCTATCGTAAAAACAAAAGTTTGAGTCTCGATTTACGGATCCATCAGTCCAGCCTAACCCCATCCAGTCCCATGGGTTAGCCAACCGCCCAACCACTATAGTGATGGGATCCAATTAAGAATTTGGTTAGGTTTTGTCCCGAGTACCAAGGAAAAGAGTTCCAAGGCCCCCTAGCCGGATGTTCATGCAAAAATAAAACTAGTCACACCACTCACACACCCAATATGAAATTGCCTTTTCACACATTCAACCAGTTTAAAACAATCCTTTAATAAAACCATAGTATCACTGATCACAATCTTTCAATTTATCCGGTTGATTCTTAATTTTCCCATCATTCCTTCATCAGAGTATCTATGGCATCATTAGCAACTAGGACGCTCACCACCTGTCCACACAGGGGACGTTTCCTAATTCCTAGCCCATAATACTTGGCAATATAATCATTATCAAGATGGACTCTCGTTGAAGATCAGCAAGATCAACCAACAGATCCATATAAAGAGCCATGGACTCATCCATTGAAGACGAGCAAGGTCAATCAACCAGATCCATGCCCGATTTCAGAAACTAACTCCTACTCTTGTTCCAATATCTTCCTCGACGCATGCGTGGATATCCTAGGCGACCCAGAGCCCGAGCACCGTATGGTCAGCACCCTCTAGGATCCTTCGCAGGTGACCTAGCGCTTCACTCATAGGCCGCTTCCTTGGCCCCTCATCCACCGTACCGGAAGCTCACCATTTTAATCGCACCGAGGCTGGTCAAAGACCTCGGCCGACCTTGCTACGCGAGACGTCCTTCATTGACTCTCCGTCAGCAGTTGCAACTTTATCAGTTAGGTCTCCACGACCTTAATCACAAGATTGTCAAAATGCTCCCCCAGCATTCTTGACATAAAACAGTCATTTACAAACAGCATTTACAAACATTTTACAATACAGTTTCTATTTTAACTTTCATTTTTTCACATTATCCCTCATCAATCTACATTACTTATTCCATATTCCATTCATATGTATACTCATCCCATCACATCATTTTCCATCTCATCACTTCAGATTCCTTCACATCACATATCATATATTCACATCCATACATCCACATCTACATCCATACATCTATTTTCACATCCACATCTACATGCACATTCATGCATCCACATCCATACATCCGCATCTACATGCACATTCACATCCATACATCCACATCTATATGCGTACATTCACATCTACATGCATACATCCACATCTCTATGCATACATCGACATCCACATTCACATTCACCTCCATACATCTACATCTACATGCACACATCCACCTCCACAGCCACATCTACATCTATACATCTACATCTACATGCATACATCCACATCTCCATTCACATCTACATCTATACATCTACATCTACATGCATCCATCCACCTCCACATCCACATCTACATCTATACATCTACATCTACATGCATACATCCACATCTCCATTCACATCTACATCTATACATCTACATTTACATGCATCCATCCACATCTCCATTTACATCCTCATCTATACATCTACTTCTACATGCATACATCCACATCTCCATTCACCTCCACATTTCTACATCTACATGCATACATCCACATCTCCATTCACATCCCCATCTATACATATACATGCATACATCCACATCTCCATTCCCATCCCCATCTATACATCTACATCTACATGCATACATCCACATCTCCATTCACATCCATATCTATACATCTACATCTACATGCATACCTCCACACCTCCATGATTACAATAAAATTCTTTTAATTAATCTAGGATGATAATTCCTAGAATATGGTAGGAAGTCCTCTTTTTATGCTTTGAATGAAATTATTTTATACGTAATTTCTATAAAAATTTTGCCATAGCTCCGCTACTATGACTGATAAATCTCAATTTTTTCTAAGGGATAAAGCTTATCATTAAGAAAATAATTAGAATGGTCTCTAATTGGATCATCAATCCATAATGGATTGAATCATCAATATACATAAACTAAAAGCATAGAAAAAGCCATTAATTTGGCCTCAAGCATAGCTTAATCTTGGATTAAAGAAAAGCCTTATGAAAAGCTTCATTTGGATTGAGAAAGGGTCATGAGTATGACCATTTCTTAAGTGAGAGAGAGAAAAACCCATTAGAATTAAACATAAATGGAAATTTATGTAATTCTTTACTATCATTAATTAATTAACTTCAATAGCATTTCAAAAACCATACCAATTAAGCTTCTCAAGCTTGAGAGGGGTTGAGAAGAGAGAATCATTGAGAAATTATAGAAAGATCAAAATTCACTATACTTATCTTATAATTTGCTTGATTCTTTGTTCATGGTAGAGGCCCCCAACCAATCAATTGGTTTAGTATGTTGATGGAGCCACCAATGGGGATTGAAGAAAGAGAGAAGTATCAAAAACTAGTGAATTATTAAAAAATTCACAGCTCTTGGCTTAGGTGGAGTAGAGTAACAATGCATAAGACACTATATTTTTTTCAACAAGGGAAGGCTTCTATTTATAGGAAAATTGAGCTCCTAACCAAACAAACTGATTCTAGAATTTTCCAAGTCAGTTTGGTTGAATTTGGACTAGATTTGGACCTAATTTCGTCACTTTTTGATTCCATTTGGTTCCATTTTGATTTGGTTTGGTTCAAGAGATATGAGAGATAAAAATATCACATTATTTTTGAGTTTAAAACTCATTCAAGCATGTGAAATATGCACCTCCTTTAAAGAACTCCCCTTCCTTACATATGTGTCAAAATTCTATTGCTCATAGTTTTTTTACTAATAAACCTTGTACATTTTCAACTCTTCATCTTATAAGAAATATGCACCTTCTTTAAAGAACTCCCCTTCCTTACATATGTGTCAAAATTTTATTGCTCATAGTTTTTTACTAATAAACCTTGTACATTTTCAACTCTTCATCTTATGTGAGCATTTACTCATTTTTGGATACCCAAAATATCTCATATTTTTAATATTGCTCATAGTTTTTTACTAATAAACCTTGTACATTTTCAACTCTTCATCTTATGTGAGCATTTACTCATTTTTGGGTATCTTCTTTTACAATTTGGATTTATCTCCTCCCTACACATGGATTGATGCTATTGACCCATAGGAACCTTAATTGGACCATAATCCAAAAATTTCTGAAAATCTAGACCCTTAAACTAAGGTTCTTTATACCTATTTTCAATTAATTCCAATTGCACATTGGAAAATTCTTTTTGAATTTTTGATTCAGGGAAACTTATTTTAATAAGATGAGTTGTTTTTCTATCCAAAAATATTCATAATCTGAATATTCTCTCTCTAGAATAATTTTCTCTCTCTAGGCTAAAACAGTTAGAAACAAGGTCTTTATATTTCTGAAGAAGGATTGATTACAGGGGAAGATACTAGACATCAAAAAGGGGTTGGGGGAGGAATCTTACTGTGAGATCCCTGTCTCCACAACGGATTCGGGTGCTAGCAGCGGAAGTAGCACATCATGCGTGGGGCAGGGTCCCACACTCGGGGCCTCGTCCACCACGGATATCCAAACAAGAGACTACTCTGTCGGTTTTTCCAAAATCGAGCCCGAAAAAACTTCCTTTACCAGGAAAGCACGGACGATTCCACCAGGATAACTTTTTACTCTAACGTAGTCAAGACCATTACTGATCAAATAGATCCGACTCCACCTATAAAGGTACTTGGTCAGATCAAGGAAGAAACTTGCACTTGGATCATTAGGATCAATGCTTTTTTTTCCATCAAGAGGCACAGCTGTTGATTCCTATCCATAGAACAATTACTACCCGAGATTTACTTTATCTATCGTAATAACAGAAATTGAGTCTCAGTTTACGGATCCATCAGTCCAGCCTAACCCCATCCACCAGTGCCATGGGTTAGCCAACCTCCCAACCACTGTAGTGATGCAATCCAATTTGGAATTCGGTTAGGTTTTGTCCCGGGTACCAAGGAAAAGAGTTCCAAGGCCCCCTAGCCAGAAGTTCATGCAAACATAAAACTAGTCACACCACTTACACACCCAATATGAAATTGCCTTTTTCTCAGCATCAGCTAACTTTAAAACAATCCTTTAATGAAACCATTATGTCACTGATGACAATCCTCAAAGTCTCTGGTTGAATCCTTATTTCCAGTCATTCATTCATCGGTGTACTTATGGCATCATTGGCAACCAGAACGCTCACCACCTGTTCACTCAGGGGCCTTTTCCATAGTTCCTAGCTCATAGTAACCGGCAATATATTCACATATAAAATCAAGATGGAATCCTCGTTGAAGATCAGCAAGATCAATCAACAGATCCATATAAGAGAGCCATGGACTCATCCGTTGAGGAGCAGCAAGGTCAATCAACTAGATCCATGCCCGGTTTCAGAAACAACTCTTACTCCTTGTTCCAATATCTTCCACGACGCACGTGTGGGTATCTTCGGCGACTCAGAGCCCGAGCACCGTATGGTCAGCACCCTCTAGGATCCTTCGCAGAGGTGACCTAGCGCTTCACTCATAGGCCGCTTCCTTGGTCCCTCATCCACCGTACCGGAAGCTCACCATTTAAATCGAACCGAGGTTGGTCAAGACCTCGGTCGACCTTACTACGTGAGACGTCCTCCATTGACTCTCCGTCCAGCAGTTGCAACTTTATCAGTTAGGTCTCCATGACCTTAATCCACAAGACGGTCAAAATGCTTCCCCAGCATTCTCGACATAAAACAGTCATTTACAAACAGTCACAAAATACAGTTTTTATATCGAACTCTCGTCTTTCCACATTATCCCTCCTCAATCCACATTACTTAATCCACATTCCATTCAATGTGTATTCATTTTCATCCATTTACTCATATCGACGACGACACATTATTTTCCATACACATTCACGTTCATTATTCTACATACACATCCATGCATACCTCCATTTTCACATCCTCATTCATACATCCACATCCACATACATAACCATCCATCCACATCTCCATGCATACATCCACATCCATAATCACATTCACATCCATACATCTACATCTATATGCGTACATCCACATCTCCATGTATACATCAACATCTCCATGCATATATCCACATCCATAATCACATTCACATTCATACATCTACATCTACCTACATATATCGACATCTCCATGCATACATCAACATCTACATGCATACATCCATACATCCACATCCACATTCTCATTCACATCCATACATCCACATCCACATTCTCATTCACATCTATACATCTACATCTACCTACATATATCCACATCTCCATGCATACATCAACATCTCCATGCATACATCCACATCCACATTCTCATTCACATCTATACATCTACATCTACCTACATATATCCACATCTCCATGCATACATTAACATCTCCATGCATACATCCACATCCACATTCTCATTCGCATCTATACATCTACATCTACATGTATACATCCGTTTTCACATTCATACATCCACACTCCCATTTTCACATCCACACGTCCACATACATACATCCATTTTCACATTCCCATTCATATAGCCACATATGCCTTCACATCTATTCTTTACATCACATCCATTCTCACCCTATCACAACCCATATACATATTATCCCATCACATACACTTCTTACCTCATCCCATACACATCTTATCATATCTTAACTCATCGTATCACATCCTAACTCATCTCATATGCATCTTATCACATCTCATACTCCTCTTATCACATCCTATCACATCTTATCACATCTCATACTCCTCTTATCACATCCTATCACATCTCATACACATCTTATCACATCTTAACTCATCTTATCACATCCTAACTCATCTCATATGCATCTTATCACATCTTATCACATCTCATACACCTCTTATCACATCCTATCACTTTCCATATCTATTCATAGAATACAAGAGAATTCTTATATTTAATATAAGATTTCTCTACACATTTATTTATGCATAAATTCCATTTAAGGAGACTAACACTTTCGAAATAAAAATCCATCTTTTATGCATCGTCCTATGCATAAATTCAATTTGGATGAGAATAACACTTTTGAATTAAAAATCCATTCTTTTATGCATCTTCCTATGCATAAATTCAATTTGGCAGGAATTACACTTTTAGAATAAAAGAATTTCTCTTATGCATCTAAGTTATGCATAAAATCCATTTATGATGAAAATCACACTTTTAGTATAAAAAGAATATCTTTTATGCATACCTCTATGCATGAAATCCAATATGATAAAAGTAACACTTTTACAATAAAATAATCAACTTTTATGCATACCTCTATGCATGAAATCCAAGTAACACTTCTATATTAAAATAATCAACTTTTATGCATACCTCTATGCATGAAATCCAAATATGATAAAAGTAACACTTTTATAATGAAATAATCAACTTTTATGCATACCTCTATGCATGAAATCCAAATATGATAAAAGTAACACTTTTATATTAAAATAATAATCTTTTATGCATACCTCTATGCATGAAATCCAAATATGATAAAAGTAACACTTTTATAATAAAATAATCAACTTTTATGCATACCTCTATGCATGAAATCCAAATATGATAAAAGTAACACTTTTATATTAAAATAATAATCTTTTATGCATACCTCTATGCATGAAATCCAAATATGATAAAAGTAACACTTTTACATTAAAATAATAATCTTGTATACATACCTCTATGCATGAATTCCAAATATAATAAAAGTAACAGTTTTACATTAAAATAATAATCTTTTATGCATACCTCTATGCATGAATTCCAATTATGATAAAAGTAACACTTTTACATTAAAATAAATAATATTTTATGCATACCTCTATGCATGAAATCCAATTATGCATAATATAAAAATCAATTTCTCTATGATTACAATGAATATCTTTCAATTAATCTAGGATGATAATTCCTAGAATATGGTAAGAAGTTCTCTTTTCATGCTTTGAATGAAATTATTTTATGTGTAATTTTTATAAAAATTTTGCCATAGCTCCGCTACTATGACTGATAAATCTCAATTTATTTTGAAGGATAAAGCTTATCATTAAGGGAATGATTAGAATGATCCCTAATTGGATCATTAACCCAATAATGGATTGAATCATCAATATTCATGAAATACATAAACTAAAATCATAGAAAAAAACCATTAATTTGACCTCAAGCATAGATTAATCTTGGATTAAGAAAAAGCTTTATGAAAAGCTTCATTTGGATTGAGAATGGGTCATGAGTATGACCATTTCTTGAGTGAGAGAGAGAAATTACATAAAACCATTAGAATTAAGCATAAATGAAAATTTATGTAATTCTTAACGATCATTAATCAATTAACTTCAATAGCATTCATCAAATTATGTAACTCTTCACTACCATTCATCAATTAACTTCAATAGCATTCAAAAACCATTCCAATTAAGCTTCTCCAGCTTGAGAGGGGTTGAGAAGAGAGAAACATTGAGAAATTATAGAAAAGATCTAAATTCACCATTTACCTTACAAATTGCTTGATTCTTTATTCATGGTAGAGGTCCCCAACCAATCAATTGGTTTAGTATGTTGATGGAGCCACCAATGGGGATTGAAGAAAGAGGGAAGCTCCAATTTCTCCAATTTGGAGAGAATTTTAGAGAATAGTAGAAATTAACATTATTTCAGCATAACTTTAGTATAGTAAAATTCTCCTATTTCTTTCAAAGAATTCATGTTCTATTTATAGGAGAGGGAAGCTCTAACCAAAGCTAACTGATTTCTAGAATTTTTTAGATTTTAGTTTGGTTGAATTTGGACTAGATTTGGACCTAGTTTGGTTACTTTTTGATTCAGTTTGGTTCCATTTTGATTTGATTTGGTTTGGTTCAAGAGAGAGGAGAGATAAAAATATCACATTATTTTTTATTTTAAAACACATTCAAGCATGTGAAGTATGCACCTCCTTTAAGGGACTCCCCTTCCTTACATATGTGTCAAAATGGAATCATTATACCCAAAATATCTCATATTTTTTTTATTACTCATAGTTTCTTACTAATAAACCTTGTACATAGTCAACTCTTCATCTTATGTGAGCATTTACTCATTTTTGGGTATCTTCTTTTACAAATTGGATTTATCTTCTCTCCACACATGGATTGATCCTATTGGTCCACAGGAACCTTAATTGGACCATAATCCAAAAATTTCTGAAAATCTAGACCCTTAGGCTAAGGCCCTTCATACCCATTTCCAATTAATTCCAATTGCACATTGGAAAGTTCTTTTTGAATTTCTGTTTCAGGGGAACTTATTTTAATAAGATGAGTTATTTTTCTATCCAAAAATATTCATAATCTGGATATTCTCTCTCTAGAATATTTTCTCTCTCTATGCCAAAACAGGCAGAGACGAGATCTCTTATATTTTTGAAGAGGGAATTGATTACAGGGGAAGATGCTGGACATTTTTAGAGGCTGGGGAGAAATCTTACAAGTTTAGCTACAAGTGTAGCTAAACATGGCGATCCTGCTCTGGGGACTCTTGTGAGTCAGGAGTTCCAACGACTTTAAATCTATAATAGTTCATCATCTTTGCATGCCCAACACTCGTTCTCGGAGCTCTAGTTCTATTAGTCCCATTACAAGTCCCCTCTCTGTTAAGTGTTCAAGCCGCAAATGGCCAGTCCACTTTGTGCCTCCAAAAGGTGCTGCTGCTCCTCTGCCTCTATCCATGGCCGTGTGAATCAAGGTCACCCTAGGAACAACTCTATAGTTCGAGAATCCTTATCAGTGGTGTTGGGCTGGATTAACATCAAGTTTCCCATGTTCAAAGGTTCCACCTTGGAAGATGGGGATGACCACGTGTAGCGCTTCATCTCTATGTGCAAAAGCCGTGGTCTTGAGCGCGGGAGGATGCCTACTTGGCTTTATTCCCATCCACTCTAGAAAGCTCCACTGACAAGTGGTTTAGTCAGTTTGGCGAGTGACCACTTGATGGACTGGCCCACCTTGAGGGATACCTTCCTTCGCACCTTTAGGGGCCAGGCCACCTTGAGGGATACCTTCCTTCGCACCTTTAGGGGCCGGGCAACTATGAAGACTGCATTCTCTAGGACTTGGGAAGACTTCAACTCTTGCTTGGGGAGAGCATGTCTGAGCTGATGACATGGACAAGGGTCTTGGTATCTCGTCTTCCAACCTGCCTAGGTGACTTTATTGTCAAGCAATGGGTGATGCAATCCCTACCCCAGTCCACCCAACAAAAGATCAAAGAAAGTAAGCCTGCACCTACCACCTTACTGGACTTCCAAGAGATGGCCTCTCAAAACTGGAGAATGCTTTCTTGATGTTTGAACATGACAACAATTCTTCAGCCTCTGGAGTCATGTCCTCACCTGCCGATCCTATGGCCACAATCCTTTGGCCACACTCACAAGGGAGCTAGATGCCCTGAAGCTTCATAAGGTGCAAAGTGAAGACAACACTCTGGCCCACCAACTAAAGAAGGAGATAGAAGAACTCAAAGGGCTACAAGAAGCAAGGAAAACAGTGTGGTGTGCCATTTTCCAAGCCCCCGGGCACTCCCCCTAAGAGTGCCCACCACGGAGAAAGTACTTTTCTTTCTGTGAGAAAGGCGATCATGAGGACAAGCAGTGCTATTATTTGAAGGGCTTCTGCAAATTGCATCACTAGCAACCGTTTCATCTGCCACCCAACCCGTCGGTCATTTCACATCCTTCACCCCAGCACCCACACTTGTCTACCCGCCATTCATGCATACCCCCACACACCCTCACCCCCTAACCTATACCTTCCACCCTTTATGCCCACTCCACCATCTCCTACACCTTCCACCCTTGCTGTTACCCTCGCTCCCCGCCCCCTGCTCCCAGTAACCATCCCACCTTATGCTACCGCTGTGGGGAGTGACTATAGTCACTACCAAGGTCGATGTCCTCATCCAGAAGGGACACCCCCATGCCGTTCACTGCCCCCTGAGGCCAAAGATCACTACACCTAGGACTGTCCGAAGCAATGAGCTGGTGCCTCCCTTGACTTCACCTCCCCAATGCCAACTGCCACTCACTTAGTCTCTGTCGAAAGTGCTACAGACACCCCTTCCTCGGTGCCAGTTCACCCATCCTTCACCTTGGGAGTGTCCCCTCACCCAAACAGCCCACCACCCTCATCTCATATGGAGCACCCCACCACAGGTGTGGTCACTCATGCTCAAAAGCGAATCCTTGGAGAACCAGAACCATCAACGGAGAAAGGTGAAGTCCCCTCACATATCTCTCATAATGTGGTAGACCACGCCTTTCCGCAAACTATCAAAAGACCTTCAGGAGGCTCCACCCATGTTCCCTACTGGGCATGCTGATGTGACTCTCCACCCCGCACCTTCAATAGCTTCCCTGGCCGACCTCCTCAAGGAGAGCAAGGTGGGGATTTCACTCTACTAACTACTCCATTTTAGCCCGGCTACTCAAAAATGCAATTCGATCTGCTAGTGCACCAACTAGAAGAGGGGTCAAACCTTCCAAGTGGCGAGCCACGGATTCGGGCGGGCCTGCAAGCTGCAAAATGTTTGGGCATCACTCATGCAATTAGCGCCCTCATCGATTCCGAGAGCCCTCGCCTCACAGTACAAATTATTGGTACCCCTCTCTCTAGAGCCACCGTGGATGGCGGATATGGAGTCAACCTGATGCTGGAGTTCACTCTCAAAGCCACTAGTCTGCAAATCACCACAGCCAACTTCCATGTCCGGATGGTAGACGAGTGTGAGGTGACACCTCTGGGGCTCGTGGAGGGAGTACCAATCAAAATTCAAGATGTTGTTTTCCCTCTAGATTTTGTGGTCATCTGTCTTCCCAAAGTCAAAGGGGCATACTCTTTACTGATTGGTCGGCCATGGCTGTGAGGTGCTGGTGTACTACATGACTGGGGTATCGATAGGCTGTGGATCCCTGAGTCCCATGGCCAAAAAGAGCTCAATCTTGAAGAAGGTCCAAACCAAGTCGTGCGGGGTGCGGTGGTTGCACCCACACCAATGGAGGAAGGCATAGTGCCTTACGGGGACGACTCAGAGCTCCTAGACTGGCTCCAGGCTGCAGGGGATCTGTCGTACTACATGGTGGACATCTCGAAGGTTTATGATGCTTCCACCCCTCAAGACCTCATGATCGAGCACTTTGAGGTGATTAGCTTGGGAGAGCCTATCACGGATAGGAGGCATGGCAAGCACTCCACCTCCATCACATCTGAACCACCAGCACCACCTAGGGATCAGCCCACGACGAAGGTGCACACAAATCCCCCTATAGCCAAACCCATCTTGGGCCAGCCCACGATCACGGCTACCGTGGAGTCCCCACTCCCACTTTGTGCATCCCCACAATGCCCTGTGGATCCCTCACTTCGTGTCCCCACTCTGTGCATTCCCCTTGCGCATCCCCACACTCTCGTGCATCCCCGTGAACACCACTCGGCATCCCCGCACTTGTGCATCCCCGTTGTGCTTCCTGGCATCCCCACACTCCCACATCGCCATGGATACCACTTGTGCATCCCCGCACTTAATGCATCCCCACCATCTTATGCATCCCCATTTACCACTTGTGTATCCCTGCACTTACTGCATCCCCACCCCCTCATGCATCCCCATCTCCTCACCGTGGACCCCCTCGTACATCCCGGCTCTTCATGCATCCCCAACCTCCCATGCATCCCCGTGGATACAACTCGTGCATTCCCATCTTGTGCATCCCCACATTCCCGTGTATCCCTGTGTATCCCCACTCTTCGTGCATCACCACATTCCCATCTTGTGCATCCCCACATTCCCGTGTATCCCTGTGTATCCCCACTCTTCGTGCATCACCACATTCCCATCTTGTGCATCCCCACATTCCCGTGTATCCTGTGTATCCCTGTGCATCCCCACTCTTCGTGCATCACCATGGATACAACTCGTGCATTTCTATCTTGTGCATCCCCACATTCCCGTGTATTCCCGTGCATCCCCATGCATCCCCACTCTTCGTGCATCACCATGGATACAACTCGTGCATTCCTATCTTGTGCATCCCCATCCCCTCACTGTGGTCCCCTTTGTGCATCCCCATGTGGACCCCCTTGCACATCCCCGCCCACCATCCTGTGCACCCTAGCCTCACCCCATCATGCATCCCCCCTGTGCCCACCCTCACGCACCCCATCCCCTCACCATTTTGTGAACCCCCCTCTTCCTAGCCTCGTGCATCCCAATTCATGCCCCCTTGTGCATCCCCAACCTCACACCCCTCCCGTGGGCCACCTCCTTCACACCATCTTCCGAACCCCCCCAACCACCCTCCCTCGTGCACCCTTGGGCATACCCCCTTCGCCCCATATCCCCCTCATGCACCCCCTTGTGCACCTTCAACAAAATAAATAAGAAACATATACCAAAAAATGAGTACCCTACCCTACCCCAACCTTGTTACCCTCTTGCTCCCTTGTGCATCCCCAGTTGCGCACCCCTATTGCGTATCCCCACGGGCAACCCCACACCTCACCTCCTGCCTCGCTGTCACCTTGCAAACACCCAACTCGCATCACAGTGCTCCCCGTAACTTGTACACCCCCCACGCTAAATTTTGGGGCCACCACACTGCTTCCTTGCCGCCTTCCCCTTGCGCACCCCATTGCTGCCCTTTCCGTCGCCCACTTCAACTGCATTTCCACCTCGTTCACACCCCCAGGCCACCCTCCCCCAACATTCCAAAATAATCACACATCCCCACGATTCACCTCACGTATCCCCATGCTTTCCCCTTGCCTGTTGTTGTCCCCTTCCCCCCGTGGGCACCAATGCCTTCACCCTTCCTTCGCCCAATTCCGACTCATGCACCCCCCTCTACGAACCATCAAACCCCCCCCCCCCCCCAAAAAAAAAAAAAAAACCTAAAAACACAAAAGCATCCCAGCATACCTACCTGCGCCCCCTCTTAAATTTTGTGGTTTCTTTCTCTGTCTCTCTCTTTCCAACTTGTGATAAATTCTTCCTTTTTCTCTCTCGAAATTCTAAGGTGGATTTTCCTTTCTCTCCCCACGGTGCATATTTCTTTTCCCTTTTCTCTCTATTCTATTGTGGATGTTTCTATTTCTTTCTCTCTCTTCTTCTATATCCTATGGTGGATAGCTCTCTCTCTCTCTCTCTCTCAATTCTCTCCTACTTTCTTTGTGACTTACCGTGGAAATCTTTCTAAATCCTACGGTGGATTTCTTCTTCTTCTTCTTCCTCTCTCTTCCACCCTCTCTTTATATCTTGTGCTGGCTATATATATATATAATCTTCTTTCTTTCTCTCTCAATGTGATTTGGCATTATGGTTTATCTTATATCCTCTGCCTAATAAGTGATCCTACAAATTTGATAACACCAGAATCATCTCTTACTACATGGATGTCCCTCTTCCATGGATGTGCTCCTCGTCATCCAAATCAGCCATGGCATCCCATATGTACCTATTTTTAATGCTTGCAAGGGCATCCCAATTGGTGTTTTCCTTTTTCGCTCGAATGAGGCCTGTGGTGGCCACTTCGTCGACACTTCCTCTCAGACTTGTGGTGGTCCTACTTCCTGGACCGTCAATGGCAGTCCATCTACAACTTCACCTCAACATCCGCCTCTTTGCTTCTGTGTTCACCAGGACAGTGAACAGATTAATTGGTGGGGGACCTCTAGCCACCCTCACTACCCGTTGGTCAGGCACCCAATCCCGTGAATCCCCAAAATCGGGCATCCCCAAGTCAACATCCTCACTGTGTGAACCCAAGATCGGACACCCCCAAGATCAGGCATCTTAAAGTTCATGAACCTCAAGGGCGCCCACAAGGCCAACCACCAGCCACACAAAATGGAATCTCTGGCGACCCCACCTCCAAGTTTGGCTACCCACTTGACCGACGAAGCGGCGCCCACCTACTCATCGGCGTCTCTCACCTACTCCAATGGCATATGTCACCTACTTGTGCTCAATGCCTACTCCAAAGGCATATCTGTCAGTGACCACTTTTAGCCCCTGTCTTGTCATGAGAATATATTTTAAGTCCTCTTTAAGAATATTATTTTTTCCTCTTGAGTAATTTGGGGACGCCTAGGTTACTCTTGCATCATGCCGGCTAGGTTAATATCGTGGGTGACACCACTATAAATATTAATACATGCGGTATATGACACGTATGCTTGGGGCCGTCTATGATTATTTCAGTTAGGTTTGTATGGCAGGGTGATTCCTGGTATACTTACGCCTGGTAGTCATGAGTTGTAATGGTTTGTGCCTGTTTAATATTTGTGGGATTAATTTAATTATTAATTGGGCTTATATTTTTAGGTGATGAAGATTACGAGGATTGATGAATAATGTTGAGGAGAATGTTTCTTATGCGCATCATATTTAGTAACCTTAGTAGTTGATTTTTCCATTTTGATACATTGGAAAAAATACATTTATAATGTTGAATTTATTAAAGCCTAAAGGCTTTACCCTAGCCCCAATTTTTGGGACACTCTATTTTTGTTGTGGAAGAGTGCCGGGAAGATTGCACCCAGCATGTTTATCTTGGAGCTAAGTATTATGTTTGTTATGCTTTTGTTTAATTTATTTGATTTTGTTGAAACCTGCAAAGCATGTGTTTTCATGGTTGAATTAATGTGTTGAATTTCTCAAGTGTTCCACAAGCTGTCCTAGAGAACGATTCCGTTTTCAGTGGTATCAGAGCTTGGGCTAGGAGATTTGTGGAAAGGTTCTTCATCAACACAACTCTCAAGAAAGTTGCAGGCTTTTAACCAGTGCGTAACCAAAAATTCAAATTCTCAAACTAGCTCTACTTCTCAAACCCACTTACCTCTTCCCAAAACCATTCTTCTTTATCAAAAAGTGGTTTTGCTCAAAGCTTCATGAATTTCAGATCTGACCGTATAGATGGATTCCCCATAGCCAAAAACCTCATGTGGTTTGCTCAGATTTTGCAAAGGTTCAAGCTGCAAAAGTTCTATAATTGACGGTCTGCATGTTTTGTGAGCTACAAGCTTTGTATATTAATCCAAAAAAAAAGAAGCCAAGCAAAAGCGATGCGCCAAAACGCAACCTAGTGGGCGGGAATTAGCACCGTGTGTTTTCCAAGTGATAAGCTCACAAAAGAGCTTAACATAGTTAATTAAGCCAAATCCTCCTTAACCCAATTCTACTTTTCCCAAGCCCAATGCTTGTCACATCAACTTTTGGAGCTTTCACACTACCTATTTTCCTATTTCAAGAGAAATTCCAAAGAATTGTAATTTTCAGATTTTTGGGTGCAGAAAATTGATTTTTCAGGGCTCAAAGAGGCTTAAAAAGGCCAAATAAATGCCAAAAAATTCTAAAATAATTTTTGAAAAATTCTAAAAATTCTCAAAAATTATTACAAAGGTTTGGCCAAGTTTTGAGAATTTTGTGAGCAGTGTTCAAGGTGCAAAAAATTATTTCTTCAGCATTTCGACTAGCCCAAGTCTCCTAAATCACTCGGAATTGTTCGGGACTTGTGCGAAACGAAGGGAATTCAACCCAACCATTGAACCAAAGTCTTTGTTCAATTTCAACACAAATCGAATTGCGGGAGAATTGAGATAAGTACAATCATTTGCTTTATTTACATACATCAAATAATATCAATTTTACTTATTTACATTGTTTGCATGAGCACTATGGCAAATTTTCCTATTCCACCTTCAATTCAAGAGCAACTCCAATCTCTACAACAACAAATTGTAGAAGAGAGAGAGATGCGAATTGAATTGGAGCGACAGCTCACGAGTCGAAGGCGTAAGCGTGACTCTTTGCCATCTTATGATGACGAAGACGACACCATCCAAAGAGCTGTCAATGCTACACTTCAAGCATAAAATTCACGGAAAGATTCTAAAATCAGTCGTAAAGCTTTTTCATTTCAGAATTATGATGGCAAGAAAGATGCTTGAGTCCTTTTGGCATGGCTTAGTCAATTGGATGACTACTTTTCGGGGGGGAAATTTTTCGAGAAGGACAAGATCAAATGTGCGGCTAATCACATGGTGGATAGCGCAGCTTTATGGTGGAGCGTCATCAAGCAAGGACGTGACAAATCGGATTCATGGAAAAGGTTTCAAAGGCTAGTGAAAAAACATTTCTTACCTTCACAATTTAAATCTAAAGCTAGGCATCAATGGGATACATTGCATCAACTTGAAAAAGAAAGCATATCTCAGTATGTGGAGAAGTTTTGGAATACATTACTACAGGTACAAGTTGTGGAGAAAGTCAATGAGAAGGACCAAAAGAAGAAATTCATTTCGGGCCTTAAGTCTACAATTAGGGCCGATGTGAATATGTTTAAACCTCATTCACTTTCTACAGCTATATCATTGGCAACAAATTTCAAACGCAAAAATGGTTTTCCTAGAGAGGCCAAGTCATTTGAGAGTAACCACTCTAAACCTTTTTCTAAACCTTTTCATGCTTCAAGAAATTTTCATAAGCCAGTGTTTGACAAAGGCAAGGAGATGGTCAAAGGCGAATCAAATTCAAATAAAGTCAACGGTGGCAAGCCCAAAGGTCCTCCAATCAAATGTTTTAAATGTCATAAAGAAGGACATATAGCACCAAATTGCTCAGAACGTGCAAAGAATCAGACACCTGGCGGGCGGCACGAGTCAATATGCTTGAAGAAGATGACAATGAAGATGAATCGCTCAAGCAAGAGGGTAACTCTGACCCCGACTATTCAGAAGCAGAAGGTAAACCTCAAGCTTATTCGTTACTCAAAATAAAAGGAAAAATTAATGAGCATGAAGTTATTGCCGTCTCTCCTTTGATTAGACATTGGAGGAAAATATTTTCATTGTCCTTCCTTACACAAATGCTATGTGTAGCATAGTCTATAATAGGGTTGTACATATGTCTCCAAGGCATACCCAATATTACATCTACACCTTGTAAAGGTGCAACTAAGAAATCCCTTTTTTTTGTTAAGGAATTGATGCTTAAAGTTAAACCTTTCACCTCTTGCATGCAATTATACTTGGTTCCAGTAAATGCACCTTATCCAAAAACAAATCGAGGATTTGTTAGAAGGAGGCCTTATTAGACCTAGTAGTTCACCCTTTGGAGCTCCAGTCCTTCTTGTTAAGAAGAAGAATGGAACTTTCCGAATGTGTGTTGACTACCGAGCATTGAACAAAATCACTGTCAAGAATAGATACCCTATCCCTAGGGTAGATGACTTACTTGATAAGCTTAGAGGTTCAAAGGTCTATAGCAAGATTGACTTAAAGTCTGGTTATCATCAAGTACACATGACTGAGTCAGACATATTCAAGGCTGCATTTAGAAGAAGAAGAAGAAGAAGATAAAAGAGATCATACTCCACCTGCGAGATGAGGACATCTCGCGTTTTTTTAAGTGGGGTAGAATGTAAGATTCCTCCCCCAACCCCCTTTTTGATGTCTAGCATATTCCCCTGTAATCAATTCCTTTTTCTGAAATATAAGAGATCTTGTTTGTGGCTGTTTTAACCTAGAGAGAGAAAATATTCTAGAGAGAGAATATTCAGATTTTGAATATTTTTGAATAGAAAAATATCTCATCTTATTAAAATAAGTTCCCCTGAAACAAAAATTCAAAAAGAATTTTTCAATGTGCAATTGGAATTAATTAGAAATAGGTATAAAGAACCTTAGTCTAAGGGTCTAGATTTTCAGAAATTTTTGGATTATGGTCCAATTAAGGTTCCTATGGGCCAATAGCATCAATCCATGTGTAGGGAGGAGATAAATCCAAATTATAAAAGAAGATACCCAAAAATGAGTAAATGCTCACATAAGATGAGGAGTTGAAAATGTACAAGTTTTATTAGTAAAACTACGAGCAATATTAAAAATATGAGATATTTTGGGTATCCAAAATGAGTAAATGCTCACATAAGATGAAGAGTTGAAAATGTACAAGGTTTATGAGTAAAAAACTATGAGCAATATTAAAAATATGAGATTTTTTGGGTATCCAAAAATGAGTAAATGCTCACATAAGATGAAGAGTTGAAAATGTACAAGGTTTATTAGTAAAAAACTATGAACAATAAAATTTTGACACATATGTAAGGAAGGAGAGTTCTTTAAAGAAGGTGCATATTTCACATAAGATGAAGAGTTGAAAATGTACAAGGTTTATTAGTAAAAAACTATGAACAATAAAATTTTGACACATATGTAAGGAAGGAGAGTTCTTTAAAGAAGGTGCATATTTCACATAAGACGAAGAGTTGAAAATGTACAAGGTTTATTAGTTAAAAAAAACTATGAGCAATAGAATTTTGACACATATGTAAGGAAGAGAAGTTCTTTAAAGGAGGTGCATATTTCACATGCTTGAATGAGTTTTAAACTCAAAAACAATGTGATATTTTTCTCTCTCATATCTCTTGAACCAAACCAAATCAAAATGGAACCAAATCGAATCAGAAAGTAACCAAACTAGGTCCAAATCTAGTCCAAATTCAACCAAACTGACTTGGAAAATTCTAGAATCAGTTTGTTTGGTTAGGAGCTCAATTTTTCCTATAAATAGAAGCCTTCCCTTGTTGAAAAAGATATAGTGTCTTATACATTGTTACTCTACTCTACCTAAGCCAAGAACTGTGAATTCTTTAATAATTCACTAGTTTTTGATACTTCTCTCTTTCTTCAATCCCCATTGGTGGCTCCATCAACATACTAAACCAATTGATTGGTTGGGGGCCTCTACCGTGATCAAAGAATCAAGCAAATTATAAGGTAAGTATAGTGAATTTTGATCTTTTCTATAATTTCTTAATGATTCTCTCTTCTCAACCCCTCTCAAGCTTGAGAAGCTTAATTGGTATGGTTTTTGAAATGCTATTGAAGTTAATTAAATAATGATAGTAAAGAATTACATAAATTTACATTTATGTTTAATTCTAATGGTTTTTTCTCTCTCTCTCACGTAAGAAATGGTCATACTCATGACCCACTCTCAATCCAAATGAAGCTTTTCATAAAGCTTTTCCTTAATCCAAGATTAAGCTATGCTTAAGGCCAAATTAATGGCTTTTTTCTATGCTTTTAGTTTATGTATATCGATGATTCAATCCATTATGGATTGATGATCCAATTAGAGACCATTCTAATTATTTCCTTAATGATAAGCCTTATCCCTTAGAAAAAATTGAGATTTATCAGTCATAGTAGCGGAGCTATGGCAAAATTTTTATAGAAATTATGCATAAAATAATTTCATTCAAAGCATAAAAAGAGGACTTCCTACCATATTCTAGGAACTATCATCCTAGATTAATTAAAAAAAATTTATTATGCTTGGAGATGTGGATGTTTGCATGTAGATGTAGATGTATGGATGTGAGTGTGAGTGTGGAGGTGGATGTATGCATGGAGATGTGGATGTATGCATATGGAAGTAGATGTATACATGAGGATGTAAATGGAGATGTGGATGGATGCATGTAGATGTAGATGTATAGATGTAGATGTGAATGGAGATGTGGATGTATGCATGTAGATGTAGATGTATAGATGTAGATATGGATATGGAGGTGGATATTTGCATGTAGATGTAGATGTAGATGTAGATGTGGAGGTGGATGTATGCATGTAGATGTAGATGTGGAGGTGGATGTATGCATGTAGATGTAGATGTATAGATGTGGATGTGAATGTGGAGGTGGATGTATGCATGGAGATGTGGATGTATGCAGGTAGAAGTAGATGTATAGATGAGGATGTAAATGGAGATGTGGATGGATGCATGTAGATGTAGATGTATAGATGTAGATGTGAATGGAGATGTGGATGTATGCATGTAGATGTAGATGTATAGATGTAGATGTATGCATAGAGATGTAGATGTATGCATGTAGATGTGAATGTACGCATATAGATGTCGATGTATGGATGTGAATGTGCATGTCGATGCGGATGTATGGATGTGGATGCATGAATGTGCATGTAGATGTGGATGTGAAAATAGATGTATGGATGTAGATGTGGATGTATGGATGTGAATATATGATATGTGATGTAAAGGAATCTGAAGTGATGAGATGGAAAATGATGTGAACTGTAAGATCCTTGTTCCCACCGAGCAACAGATTCGGGATACTAGGAGCGGAAGTAGCACTTCTCACGCAGGACAGGGGTCCCAGATTCGGGGCCTCACCCACAGATATCTGGATAAGAGACTAATCCGTTGGTTGTTCCAAAACCGAACCTGGAAACACTTCCTTTATCGGAAAGCACGAGTGATTCCACCAGGATAACTTTTTACTCTAACGTAGAAAAGATCATTTATGATCGAGCTGATCCAATTACATCTATAAGATACTTGGTGAGATCAAGGAAGAAACTTGCACTTGGATCATTGGGATCAACGCTTTTTTCCCCATTCAAGAGGCACAGCCGTTGATTCCTATCCATAGAACAGTTACTGTCCGGGATTTATTTTATCTATCGTAAAAACAAAAGTTTGAGTCTCGATTTACGGATCCATCAGTCCAGCCTAACCCCATCCGATCCCATGGGTTAGCCAACCACCCAACCACTGTAGTGATGGGATCCAATTAAGAATTTGGTTAGGTTTTGTCCCGGGTACCAAGGAAAAGAGTTCCAAGGCCCCTTAGCCGGATGTTCATGCAAAAATAAAACTAGTCACACCACTCACACACCCAATATGAAATTGCCTTTTCACAGATTCAACCAGTTTAAAACAATCCTTTAATAAAACCATAGTATTACTGATCACCATCTTCCAATTTATCCAGTTGATTCTTAATTTTTCCATCATTCCTTCATCAGAGTATCTATGGCATCATTGGCAAGATGGACTCTCATTGAAGATCAGCAAGATCAACCAACAGATCCATATAAAGAGCCATGGACTCATCCATTGAAGACCAGCAAGGTCAATCAACCAGATCCATGCCCGATTTCAGAAAACAACTCCTACTCTTGTTCCAATATCTTCCTCGATGCACGCGTGGGTATCCTAGGCGACCCAGAGCCCGAGCACCGTATGGTCAGCACCCTCCCTCGCGCAGGTGACCTAGCGCTTCACTCATAGGCCGCTTCCTTGGCCCCTCATCCACCGTACCGGAAGCTCACCATTTTAATCGCACCGATCAATTGGTTTAGTATGTTGATGGAGCCACCAATGGGGATTGAAGAAAGGGAGAAGTATCAAAAACTAGTGAATTATTAAAGAATTCACAGTTCTTGGCTTAGGTGGAGTAGAGTAACAATGCATAAGACACTATATTTTTTTCAACTAGGGAAGGCTTCTATTTATAGGAAAAATTGAGCTCCTAACCAAACAAACTGATTCTAGAATTTTCCAAGTCAGTTTGGTTGAATTTGGACTAGATTTGGATCTAGTTTGGTTACTTTTTGATTCGATTTGGTTCCATTTTGATTTGGTTTGGTTCAAGAGAGATGAGAGATAAAAATATCACATTATTTTTAAGTTTAAAACTCATTCAAGTATGTGAAATATGTACCTCCTTTAAAGAACTCCCCTTCCTTACATATGTGTCAAATTTTTATTGCTTATAGTTTTTTTTTTACTAATAAACCTTGTACATTTTCAACTCTTCATCTTATGTGAAATATGCACCTTCTTTAAAGAACTCCCCTTCCTTACATATGTGTCAAAATTTTATTGCTCATAGTTTTTTACTCATAAACCTTGTACATTTTCAACTCTTCATCTTATGTGAAATATGCACCTTCTTAAAAGAACTCCCCTTCCTTACATATGTGTCAAAATTTTATTGCTCATAGTTTTTTTACTAATAAACCTTGTACATTTTCAACTCTTCATCTTATGTGAATTATGCACCTTCTTTAAAGAACTCCCCTTCCTTACATATGTGTCAAAATTTTATTGCTCATAGTTTTTTACTAATAAACCTTGTACATTTTCAACTCTTCATCTTATGTGAGCATTTACTCATTTTTGGGTATCTTCTTTTACAAATTGGATTTATCTCCTCCCTACACATGGATTGATGCTATTGGTCCATAGGAACCTTAATTGGACCATAATCCAAAAATTTCTGAAAATCTAGACCCTTAGACTAAGGTTCTTTATACCTATTCCCAATTAATTCCAATTGCACATTGGAAAATTCTTTCTGAATTTCTGTTTCAGGGGGATTCATTTTAATAAGGTGAGATATTTTTCTATCAAAAAAAATATTCAAAATTTGAATATTCTCTCTCTAGGTTAAAACAGCCACAAACAAGATCTCTTATATTTCAGAAAAGGAATTGATTACAGGGGAATATGCTAGACATCAAAAAGGGGTTGGGGGAGGAATCTTACATTCATTAAACATAGATGGATTGACTCTCCGTCAACAGTTGCAACTTTATCATCACGACCTTAATCATAAGATGGCCAAAATGCTTACCCACCGTTCTTGACATAAAACAATCATTTACAAACAGTTTACAAATACAATTTCTATATTAACTCTCATTTTTCCACATTATCCCTCATCAACCCACATTACTTATTCCACATTCCATTTATATGTGTACTCATACTGATTTACAAACAGCATTTACAAACAGTTTACAATACAAATTCTATTTTAACTTTCATTTTTCCACATTATCCCTCATCAATCTACATTACTTAATCCATATTCCATTTATATGTATACTCATCCCATCACATCATTTTCCATCTCATCACTTCAGATTCCTTTACATCACATATCATATATTCACATCCATACATCCACATCTACATCCATACATCTATTTTCACATCCACATCTACATGCACATTCATGCATCCACATCCATACATCCGCATCTACATGCACATTCACATCCATACATCGACATCTATATGCGTACATTCATATCTACATGCATACATCTACATCTCTATGCATACATCCACCTCCACATTCACATTCACCTCCATACATCTACATCTACATGCATACATCCACCTCCACATTCACATCCACATCTATACATCTACATCTACATCTACATGCATACATCCACCTCCACATCTACATACACATCTATATCTATATGCATACATCCACCTCCACATCCACATCTACATCTATACATCTACATCTACATGCATACATCCACATCTCCATTCACATCTACATCTATACATCTACATCTACATGCATCCATCCACCTCCACATCCACATCTACATCTATACATCTACATCTACATGCATACATCCACATCTCCATTCACATCTACATCTATACATCTACATCTACATGCATCCATCCACATCTCCATTTACATCCTCATCTATACATCTACTTCTACATGCATACATCCACATCTCCATGCATACATCCACCTCCACATTCACATCCACATCTATACATCTACATCTACATGCATACATCCACCTCCACATCTACATCCACATCTACATCTACATCTACATGCATACATCCACCTCCACATCTACATCTACATCTACATCTATATGCATACATCCACCTGCACATCCATATCTACATCTATACATCTACATCTACATCTACATCTACATGCATACATCCACATCTCCATTCAC
The DNA here is from genome assembly GCF_041138505.1 of Cibotium barometz. NCBI lineage: Eukaryota > Viridiplantae > Streptophyta > Polypodiopsida > Cyatheales > Cibotiaceae > Cibotium > Cibotium barometz. The sequence goes on from NC_141061.1 coordinate 2,321,906, forward strand.
ATCTACATCTATACATCTACATCTACATGCATCCATCAGCATCTCCATTTACATCCTCATCTATACATCTACTTCTACATGCATACATCCACATCTCCATGCATACATCCACCTCCACACTCACACTCACATCCATACATCTACATCTACATGCAAACATCCACATCTCCATGCATAATAAAATTCTTTTAATTAATCTAGGATGATAGTTCCTAGAATATGGTAGGAAGTCCTCTTTTTATGCTTTGAATGAAATTATTTTATGCATAATTTCTATAAAAATTTTACCATAGCTTCGCTACTATGACTGATAAATCTCAATTTTTTCTAAGGGATAAGGCTTATCATTAAGAAAATAATTAGAATGGTCTCTAATTGGATCATCAATCCATAATGGATTGAATCATCGATATACATAAACTAAAAGCATAGAAAAAAGCCATTAATTTGGCCTCAAGCATAGCTTAATCTTGGATTAAGGAAAAGCTTTATGAAAAGCTTCGTTTGGATTGAGAGTGGGTCATGAGTATGACCATTTCTTAAGTCAGAGAGAGAGAAAAAAAACCATTAGAATTAAACATAAATGAAAATTTATGTAATTCTTTACTATCATTAATTAATTAACTTCAATAGCATTTCAAAAACCATACCAATTAAGCTTCTCAAGCTTGAGAGGGGTTGAGAAGAGAGAATCATTAAGAAATTATAGAAAAGATCAAAATTCACTATACTTACCTTATAATTTGCTTGATTCTTTGATCACGGTAGAGGCCCCCAACCAATCAATTGGTTTAGTACGTTGATGGATCCACCAATGGGGATTGAAGAAAGAGAGAAGTATCAAAAACTAGTGAATTATTAAAGAATTCACAGTTCTTGGCTTAGGTAGAGTAGAGTAACAATGCATAAGACACTATATCTTTTTCAACAAAAGAAGGCTTCTATTTATAGGAAAAATTGAGCTCCTTACCAAACAAACTGATTCTAGAATTTTCCAAGTCAGCTTGGTTGAATTTGGACTAGATTTGGACCTAGTTTGGTTACTTTTTTATTCGATTTGGTTCCATTTTGATTTGGTTTGGTTCAAGAGATATGAGAGATAAAAATATCACATTATTTTTGAGTTTAAAACTCATTCAAGCATGTGAAATACGCACCTCCTTTAAATAACTCCCCTTCCTTACATATGTGTCAAAATTCTATTGCTCATAGTTTTTTTTTAACTAATAAACCTTGTACATTTTCAACTCTTCGTCTTATGTGAAATATGCACCTTCTTTAAAGAACTCTCCTTTCTTACATATGTGCCAAAATTTTATTGTTCATAGTTTTTTACTAATAAACCTTGTACATTTTCAACTCTTCATCTTATGTGAAATATGCACCTTCTTTAAAGAACTCTCCTTCCTTACTTATGTGTCAAAATTTTATTGTTCATAGTTTTTTACTAATAAACCTTGTACATTTTCAACTCTTCATCTTATGTGAGCTTACTCATTTTTGGATACCCAAAATATCTCATATTTGTAATATTGCTCATAGTTTTTTTACTAATAAACCTTGTACATTTTCAACTCTTCATCTTATGTGAGCATTTACTCATTTTTGGATACCCACTGTAGGATCCCTGTTCCCACCGAGCAACAGATTCGGGATACTAGCAACGGAAGTAGCACTTCTCGTGCGGGACAGGGGTCCCACATTCGGGGCCTCACCCACGGATATCCGGAGAAGAGACTAATCCGTCGGTTGTTCCAAAATCGAACCCGGAAAAAACTTTCTTTACCGGAAAGCACGGGCGATTCCACCAGGATAACTTTTTACTCTAACGTAGTCAAGATCATTTCTGATCGAGCTGATCCAATCACATCTATAAGATACTTGGTTAGATCAAGGGAGAAACTTGCACTTGGATCATTGGGATCAACGCTTTTTTTCCCATTCAAGAGGCAGAGCCGTTGATTCCTATCCATAGAACAGTTACTGTCCGGGATTTATTTTTTTTATCGTAAAAACAAAAGTTTGAGTCTCGATTTACGAATCCATCAGTCCAGCCTAACCCCATCCAATCCCATGGGTTAGCCAACCGCCCAACCACTGTAGTGATGGGATCCAATTAAGAATTTGGTTAGGTTTTGTCCCGGGTACCAAGGAAAAGAGTTCCAAGGCCCCCTAGCCGGATGTTCATGCAAAAATAAAACTAGTCACACCACTCACACACCCAATATGAAATTGCCTTTTCACAGATTCAACCACTTTAAAACAATCCTTTAATAAAACCATAGTATCATTGATCACAATCTTCCAGTTTATCCGGTTGATTCTTAATTTTTCCATCATTCCTTCATCAGAGTATCTATGGCATCATTGGCAACTAGGACGCTCACCACGTGTCCACACAGGGGCCGTTTCCTAATTCCTAGCCCATAATACTCGACAATATAATCACTTATCAAGATGGACTCTCGTTGAAGATCAGCAAGATCAACCAATAGATCCATATAAAGAGCCATGGACTCATCCATTCAAGACCAGCAAGGTCAATCAACCAGATCCATGCCCGATTTCAGAAAACAACTCCTACTCTTGTTCCAATATCTTCCTCGACGCACGCGTGGGTATCCTAGGTGACCCAGAACCCGAGCACCGTATGGTCAGCACCCTCTAGGATCCTTCGCAGGTGACCTAGCGCTTCACTCATAGGCCGCTTCCTTGGCCCCTCATCCACCGTACCGGAAGCTCACCATTTTAATCGCACCGAGGCTGGTCAAGACCTCGGCCGACCTTGTTACGCGAGACGTCCTTCATTAACTCTCCGTCAGCAGTTGCAATATTATCAGTTAGGTCTCCACGACCTTAATCACAAGATGGTCAAAATGCTCCCCCAGCATTCTTGACATAAAACAGTCATTTCATGCATTTACAAACAGTTTACAAGACAGTTTCTATTTTAACTTTCATTTTTCCACATTATCCCTCATCAATCTACATTACTTATTCCATATTCCATTTATATGTATACTCATCCCATCACATCATTTTCCATCTCATCCCTTCAGATTCCTTCACATCACATATCATATATTCACATCCATACATATATCGACATCCACAGGGCCACATTCACATCCATACATCCACATCTACATCCATACATCTATTTTCACATCCACATCTACATGCACATTCATGCATCCACATCCATACATCCGCATCTACATGCACATTCACATCTATACATCCACATCTATATGCGTACATCCACATCTACATGCATACATCCACATCTCTATGCATACATCCACATCCACATTCACATTCACCTCCACACATCTACATCTACATGCATACATCCACCTCCACATTCACATCCACATCTATACATCTACATCTACATGCATACATCCACCTCCACATCCACATCCACATCTACATCTACATGCATACATCCACCTCCACATCCACATCTACATCTATACATCTACATCTACATGCATACATCCACATCTCCATTCACATCTACATCTATACATCTACATCTACATGCATCCATCCACCTCCACATCCACATCTACATCTATACATCTACATCTACATGCATACATCCACATCTCCATTCACATCTACATCTATACATCTACATCTACATGCATCCATCCACATCTCCATTTACATCCTCATCTATACATCTACTTCTACATGCATACATCCACATCTCCATGCATACATCCACCTCCACATTCACACTCACATCCATACATCTATATCTACATGCAAACATCCACATCTCCATGCATAATAAAATTCTTTTAATTAATCTAGGATGATAGTTCCTAGAATATGGTAGGAAGTCCTCTTTTTATGCTTTGAATGAAATTATTTTGTGTGTAATTTCTATAAAAATTTTGCCATAGCTCTGTTACTATGACTGATAAATCTCAAATTTTTTTAAGGGATAAGGCTTATCATTAGGAAAATAATTAGAATGGTCTCTAATTGGATCATCAATCCATAATGGATTGAATCATCGATATACATAAACTAAAAGCATAGAAAAAAAGCCATTAATTTGGCCTCAAGCATAGCTTAATCTTGGATTAAGGAAAAGCCTTATGAAAATCTTCATTTGGATTGAAAAGGGTCATGAGTATGACCGTTTCTTAAGTGAGAGAGAGAAAAACCATTAGAATTAAATATAAATAGAATTTTATGTAATTCTTTACTATCATTAATTAATTAACTTCAATAGCATTTCAAAAACCATATCAATTAAGCTTCTCAAGCTTGAGAGGGGTTGAGAAGAGAGAATCATTAAGAAATTATAGAAAAGATCAAAATTCACTATACTTATCTTATAAATTGCTTGATTCTTTATTCACGGTAGAGGCCCCCAACCAATCAACTGGTTTAGTATGTTGATGGAGCCACCAATGGGGATTTAAGAAAGAGAGAAGGGTCAAAAACTAGTGAATTATTAAAGAATTCATAGTTCTTGGCTTAGGTGGAGTAGAGTAACAATGCATAAGACACTATATCTTTTTCAACAAGGGAAGGCTTCTATTTATAGAAAAAATTGAGCTCCTAACCAAACAAACTGATTCTAGAATTTTCCAAGTCAGTTTGGTTGAATTTGGACTAGATTTGGACCTAGTTTGGTTACTTTTTGATTCGATTTGGTTCCATTTTGATTTGGTTTGGTTCAAGAGATTTGATTTGGTTTGGTTCAAGAGATATGAGAGAAAAAAATATCACATTATTTTTGAGTTTAAAACTCATTCAAGCATGTGAAATATGCACCTCCTTTAAGGAACTCCCCTTCCTTACATATGTGTCAAAATTTTATTGCTCATAGTTTTTTTTACTAATAAACCTTGTACATTTTCAACACTTCATCTTATGTGAAATATGCACCTTCTTTAAAGAACTCCCCTTCCTTACATATGTGTCAAAATTTTATTGCTCATAGTTTTTTACTAAACCTTGTACATTTTCAACTCTTCATCTTATGTGAGCATTTACTCATTTTTGGGTATCTTCTTTTACAATTTGGATTTATCTCCTCCCTACACATGGATTGATGCTATTGGCCCATAGGAACCTTAATTGGACCATAATCCAAAAATTTCTGAAAATCTAGACCCTTAGACTAAGGTTCTTTATACCTATTTTCAATTAATTCCAATTGCACATTGAAAAATTATTTTTGAATTTCTGTTTCAAGGGAACTTATTTTAATAAGATGAGTTATTTTTCTATCCAAAAATATTCATAATCTGAATATTCTCTCTCTAAAATAATTTTCTCTCTCTAGGCTAAAACGGTTAGAAACAAGGTCTTTATACTTCTCAAGAGGGATTGATTACAGGGGAAGATACTAGACATCGAAAAGGGGTTGGGGGAGGAATCTTACATTCTACCCTACTTAAAAAATGCGAGATGTCCTCATCTCGCAAACTGGGATAATTTCGCAAGATGCACGAATATGAGACTTAGAGAAAAATTTTAATCAAGATTAACCACCAAGAAAAGTCTTAAAGAAAGCAAGATAAGAACAAGATTTAAACTTTATTCATTCTCGGAACTTATACAGTAAAGATAGAAGAACTCTTTACACTTCCATAAGCCCGTCCATCATATGGTCACAAAAGCAGCACTCACAAGCTGCACAAGTATAGGGTAACTCATCTATGGGAATGATTTTGCTGGTTATTGCCGCACCTATCTCAGTGGTATGAGGTGATCTAACAAAAGGACCTCTGAGAGGCAAGCCAAGAACGGGGTAAAGGCATATCTTCTCATGAGGAAGAAAACACGCCAGTAAGAAGACCCGCTCAGAAAACCCAAGATGCCTTGACCTCATGATGCAGTAGTATCGGGGACCCAAACCCAAAGCTTCAATAACCATGGCCAAGCCGACATTGTTACGAAAGTGCTGCTGACCCCAGGGTGTTACCCTAGTTATGTTTTGATAGGTCCGCCATTTGGTCTGAGCTATAGAAGTTCCTAGGTGAGGAAAAAGTGAGCGCTCATACTATTCTATAAAGTCTTTCTTCACAGACTCTCTTGTGTCTTGAAGGTGAGAAACCATCATGGATAAAACTAATTCCTGTTGCCAAGCCATGAAGGAGATTAAGAAGTAGGAAAATCGATGGGAGTAAGATTACTGTGAGCGATAAGTAAAAGTTACGACTTATATAAAGGAAGGAGCTAGTGTAACTTAGAAGCCAACGGTAACTTGCCACTAAAGTTTTACCGTCTTTCCATGATTTGGGTTTGGCACATTTTTCTATAGAAGGCATTAAGAATTTTGAGATGAGGAGATAAAAGAAGCTTGTAGGCTAAGTCACCTACTTTCATTAAATTCAGATATAAGGGTCACAATATCTGGGGGATAACTTCTTATACTCCCCAAGAGATAAAGAACTTCTTTTGGGCCGTACTCGAATGAAAACCAAAATCTTGGTATCCAAAACACTGATTCTCACTTCTGAACTCATTGTTCTAAATCCTTAAAATAGGTGGGACTCCTAAGAAGTATTCTAGGGAAAGGGTCTTCCTTTTTTAAACAGAAACTTTCTTTTATTTTAGAGAGGGAATAATTATAAGATCAGAAAGAGAGATTTTTACTCCTGTATACCTTGAAGGCTGGGGAGGAATCTTACATAAACTCTTTACACTTCCATAAGCCCGTCTATCATATGGTCACAAAAGCAGTACTCACAAGCTGCACAAGTATAGGGAAACTCATGTATGGGAATGATAAGGCTTATCTTTAAAATAATAAGGCTTATCTTTAAGGGAATGATTAGAATGATCCCTAATTGGATCATTAACTCTTAATGGATTAAATAAAAATAATCATAAACTAAAAGCATAGATAAAAAAAACTATTAATTTATTATCAAGCATAGACTAATCTTGGATTAAGAAAAAGCTTTATGAAAAGCTTCATTTGGATTGAGAATGGGTCATGAGTATGACCATTTCTTAAGTAAGAGAGAGAAAAAACCATTAGAATTAAACATAAATGAAAATTTATGTAATTCTTTACTATCATTAATTAATTAACTTCAATAGCATTTCAAAAACTATACTAATTAAGCTTCTCAAGCTTGAGAGGGGTTGAGAAGAGATAATCATTGAGAAATTATAGAAAAGATCAAAATTCACTATACTTACCTTATAATTTGCTTGATTCTTTATTCACGGTAGAGGCCCCCAACCAATCAATTGGTTTAGTATGTTGATGGAGCCACCAATGGAGATTGAAGAAAGAGAGAAGTGTCAAAAAACTAGTGAATTATTAAAGAATTCACAATTCTTGGCTTAGGTAGAGTAGAGTAACAATGCATAAGACACTATCTTTTTTTCAACAAGGGAAGGCTTCTATTTATAGGAAAAATTGAGCTCCTAACCAAACAAACTGATTCTAGAATTTTCCAAGTCAGTTTGGTTGAATTTGGACTAGATTTGGACCTAGTTTGATTACTTTTTGATTCGATTTGGTTCCATTTTGATTTGGTTTGGTTCAAGAGAGATGAGAGATAAAAATATCACATTATTTTTTAGTTTAAAACTCATTCAAGCATGTGAAATATGTACCTCCTTTAAAGAACTCCCCTTCCTTACATATGTGTCGAAATTTTATTGCTCATAGTTTTTTTACTAATAAACCTTGTACATTTTCAACTCTTCATCTTGTGTAAAATATGCACCTTCTTTAAAGAACTCCCCTTCCTTACATATGTGTCAAAATTTTATTGCTCATAGTTTTTTACTAATAAACCTTGTACATTTTCAACTCTTCATCTTATGTGAAATATGCACCTTCTTTAAAGAACTCCCCTTCCTTACATATGTGTCAAAATTTTATTGCTCATAGTTTTTTACTAATAAACCTTGTACATTTTCAACTCTTCATCTTATGTGAAATATGCACCTTCTTTAAAGAACTCCCCTTCCTTACATATGTGTCAAAATTTTATTGCTCATAGTTTTTTACTAATAAACCTTGTACATTTTCAACTCTTCATCTTATGTGAGCATTTACTCATTTTTGGGTATCTTCTTTTACCAATTGGATTTATCTCCTCCCTACACATGGATTGATGCTATTGGCCCATAGGAACCTTAATGGGACCATAATCCAATTTTTTTTGAAAATCTAGACCCTTAGACTAAGGTTCTTTATACCTATTTCCAATTAATTCCAATTGCACATTGAAAAATTCTTTCTGAATTTCTGTTTCAGGGGGGATTCATTTTAATAAGGTGAGATATTTTTCTATCCAAAAATATTCAAAATTTGAATATTCTCTCTCTAGAATAATTTTCTCTCTCTAGGCTAAAAATTTAGAAACAAGGTCTTTATATTTTTGAAGAGGAATTGATTACAGGGGAATATGCTAGACATCAAAAAGGGGGGTTGGGGGAGGAATCTTACATTCTACCCCTCATCTCGCAACTTGGGATAATTTCGCAAGATGCACGAATAAAGATTAACCACCAAGAAAAGTCTCAAAGAGAGTAAGATTCAAGACAAGAACAAGATTTAAACTTTATTCATTCTCGGAACATATACAGTAAAGATAGAAGAACTCTTTACACTTCCATAAGCCTGTCCATCATATGGTCACAAAAGCAGCACTCACAAGCTGCGCACGTATAAGGTAACTCATCTATGGGAATAATTCTATTGGTTATTGCCGCACCTATCTCAGTGGTATGAGGTGATCTAATAAAAGGACCTCTGAGAGGCAAGCCAAAAATGGGGTAAAGGCATATCTTCTCATGAGGAAGAAAACACGCCAGTAAGAAGGCCCGCTCAGAAAACCCAAGATGTCTTGACCTCATGATGCAGTAGTATCGGGGACCCAAACCTAAGGCTTCAATAACCATGGCCAAGCGGACATTGTTACGAAAGTGCTGCTGACCCCAGGGTGTTACCCTAGTTATGTCTTGATAGGTCTGCCATTTGGTCTGCGCTACAAAAGTTCCCAAGTGAGAGAAAAGTGAGCGCTCATACTGTTCTATAAAGTCTTTCTTCACAGACTCTCTTGCGTCTTGAAGGTGAGAAATCATCATGGATAAAACTAATTCCTGTTGTCAAGCCATGAAGGAGATTAAGAAGAAGGGAGATCGATGGACGTAAGATTACTGTGAGCGATAAGTAAAAGTTACGACTTATATAAAGGAAGGATCTAGCGTAACCTAGAAGCCAACGGTAACTTGCCACTGAAGTTTTACCGTCTTTCCATGATTTGGTTTTGACGCATTTTTCTATAGAAGGACATTAAGAATTTTGAGATGAGGAGATAAAAGAAGTTTGTAGGCTAAGTCACCTACTTTCATTGAATTCAGATATAAGGGTCACAATATCTGGGGGATAACTTCTTATACTCCCCAAGAGATAAAGAACTTCTTTTGGGTCGTACTCGAATGAAAACCCAAAACCTTAGTATCCAAAACACCGATTCTCACCTCTGAACTCATTGTTCTAAATCCTTAAAACATGTGGGACTCCTGAGAAGTATTCTAGGGAAAGGGTCTTCCTTTTTTAAACAGAAACTTTCTTTTATTTTAGAGAGGGAATAATTTTAAGATGAGAAAGGGAGATTCTTACTCCTGTATACCTCGAAGGCTGGGGAGGAATCTTACATTCTACCCCACTTAAAAAGTGCGAGATGTCCTCATCTCGCAAGGTAGAGGACAGCTCTTTTTCTTAAGATCCAATTTTATTCTGGGGTTCCTTATATTCTGGTCAACCCAACAGAACACTGGGATAATTATCTCTTATATAGGACTCATCATTAAAAAACAATTCATTCAGATCATATCATTCATATCTTTAACATGATAATGGTCCATTAGACCGAAAAGTTTCCTTCGAAACATTCCTCCACGGAAATTTCAGTCAAGCAAGTTCTTAATTTGACATCCCTTAACTTGATCTACCGGTCAAGTATTAACAGTAGCAATCTGACAGCACAACCCACTAATCTCATAGTGATTTGCTGAATTCATTATCATCATTCTAGTTATGAATATCATCACAGGGACTCGTCCCATTCCCCCTCATTATGGTTTCATTATATTTCAACTAATTTTTAAAAATCATCATTTTTTAATCAGAATTTTCAATCAGAATCCAAATCAATTCATCAATTCTCAAACAGAATTAAAAATCATATCAATCACATTCGAAATCATCCAGCCCTTGGAATTATAAGGTAAATACCATCATGTCTAGGCCTCAAGCAAGTCAGGGATTCTATAGAATTGCGGTACTTCCATTTGAAGACCAAATTACGAATTTCAGTTTGAATATCAAATTGTATGAATTATCTCACACAATTATAACCTTTTTGTGTTTCTTGATAAATTTTTGACATATTTGTCTTCTCAGTTGATCTTTATTAACCAAATGCTCTGATACCAACTATGAGCAATAAAATTTTGACACATATGTAAGGAAGGGGAGTTCTTTAAAGAAGGTGCATATTTCACATAAGATGAAGAGTTGAAAATGTACAAGGTTTATTAGTAAAAAACTATGAGCAATAAAATTTTGACACATATGTAAGGAAGGGGAGTTCTTTAAAGAAGGTGCATATTTCACATAAGATGAAGAGTTAAAAATGTACAAGGTTTATTAGTAAAAAAACTATGAGCAATAAAATTTTGACACATATGTAAGGAAGGGGAGTTCTTTAAAGGAGGTGCATATTTCACATGCTTGAATGAGTTTTAAACTCAAAAATAATGTGATATTTTTATCTTTCATCTGTCTTGAACCAAACCAAATCAAAATGGTACCAAATCGAATCAAAAAGTAACCAAACTAGATCCAAATCTAGTCCAAATTCAACCAAACTGACTTGGAAAATTCTAGAATCAGTTTGTTTGGTTAGGAGCTCAATTTTTCCTATAAATAGAAGCCTTCCCTTGTTGAAAAAAATATAGTGTCTTATGCATTGTTACTCTACTCCACCGAAGCCAAGAACTATGAATTCTTTAATAATTCACTAGTTTTTGACACTTCTCTCTTTCTTAAATCCCCATTGGTGGCTCCATCAACATACTAAACCAATTGATTGGTTGGGGGCCTCTACCGTGATCAAAGAATCAAGCAAATTATAAGGTAAGTATAGTGAATTTTGATCTTTTCTATAATTTCTCAATGATTCTCTCTTCTCAACCCCTCTCAAGCTTGAGAAGCTTAATTGGTATGGTTTTTGAAATGCTATTGAAGTTAATTAATTAATGATAGTAAATAATTACATAAAATTCTATTTATATTTAATTCTAATGGTTTTTCTCTCTCTCACTTAAGAAATGGTCATACTCATGACCCTTTTCAATCCAGATGAAGCTTTTCATAAGGCTTTCCCTTAATCCAAGATTAAGCTATGCTTGAGGCCAAATTAATGGCTTTTTTCTATGCTTTTAGTTTATGTATATTGATGATTCAATCCATTATGGATTGATAATCCAATTAAAGACCATTCTAATTATTTCCTTAACGATAAGCTTTATCCCTTAGAAAAAATTGAGATTTATCAGTCATAGTAGCGGAGCTATGGCAAAATTTTTATAGAAATTACGCATAAAAAAAATTTCATTCAAAGCATAAAAAGAGGACTTCCTACCATATTCTAGAAACTATCATCCTAGATTAATTAAAAGAATTTTATTATGCATAGAGATGTGGATGTTTGCATGTAGATGTAGATGTATGGATGTGAGTGTGAATGTGGAGGTGGATGTATGCATGGAGATGTGGATGTATGCATGTAGAAGTAGATGTATAGATGAGGATGTAAATAGAGATATGGATAGATGCATGTAGATGTAGATGTATAGATGTGGATGTGAATGGAGATGTGGATGTATGCATGTAGATGTAGATGTATAGATATGGATGTGAATGGAGATGTGGATGTATGCATATAGATGTAGATGTATAGATGGGGATGTGAATGGAGATGTGGATGTATACATGTAGATGTAGATGTATAGATATGGATGTGAATGGAGATGTGGATGTATGCATGTAGATGTAGATGTATAGATATGGATGTGAATGGAGATGTGGATGTATGCATATAGATGTAGATGTATAGATGGGGATGTGAATGGAGATGTGGATGTATGCATGTAGATGTAGATGTATAGATATGGATGTGAATGGAGATGTGGATGTATGCATGTAGATGTAGATGTATAGATGGAGATGTGAATGGAGATGTGGATGTATGCATGTAGATGTAGATGTATAGATGGGGTTATGAATGGAGATGTATAGATGGGGTTATGAATGGATATGTGGATGTATGCATGTAGATATAGATGTATAGATGTGGATGTGAATGGAGATGTGGATGTATGCATGTAGATGTAGATGTATGGATGTAAATGTGAATGTGGATGTGGATGTGGATATATGCATGTAGATGTAGATGTATAGATGTAGATGTGAATGTGGAGGTGGATGTATGCATGTAGATGTAGATGTATGGATGTGAATGTGAATGTGGATGTGGATGTATGCATGGAGTTATGGATGTATTCATGTAGATATGAATGAATGCATATAGAGGTGCATGTATGGATGTGAATGTGGATATATGTATGGATGTGAATATATGATATGTGATGTGAAGGAATCTGAAGTGATGAGATGGAAAATGATGTGATGGGAGGAGTACACATATAAATGGAATGTGGGTTGATGAGAATAATGTGGAAAAAAATAGAGTTAATATAGAAACTATATTTGTAAACTGTTTGTAAATGGTGTTTGTAAATGACTGTTTTATGTCAAGAATGCTGGGGAAGCATTTTGACCGTCTTGTGATTAAGGTCGTGATGATAAAGTTGCAACTGCTGACGAAGAGTCAATGAAAGACGTCTCGTGTAGCAAGGTCGGCCGAGGTCTTGACCAGCCTCGGTGCGATTAAAATGGTGAGCTTCCGGTACGGTGGATGAGGGGCCAAGGAAGCGGCCTATGAGTGAAGCGCTAGGTCACCTGTGAAGGATCCTAGAGGGTGCTAACCATATGGTGCTCGGGCTCTGGGTCGCCTAGGATACCCACGCGTGCGTCGAGGAAGATATTGGAACAAGAGTAGGAGTTGTTTTCTGAAATCGGGCATGGATCTGGTTGATTGACCTTGCTGGTCTTCAATGGATGAGTCCATGGCTCTTTATATGGATCTGTTGGTTGATCTTGCTGATCTTTAACGAGAGTCCATCTTGATAAGTGATTATATTGCCGAGTATTATGGGCTAGGAGCTAGGAAACGGCCCTTGAGTGGACAGGTGGTGAGCGTCCTAGTTGCCAATGATGCCATAAATACTCTGATGAAGGAATGATGGAAAAATTAAGAATCAACTGGATAAATTGGAAGGTGGTGATTAGTGATACTATGGTTTTATTAAAGGATTGTTTTAAACTGGTTGAATCTGTGAAAAGGTAATTTCATATTGGGTGTGTGAGTGGTGTGACTAGTTTTATTTTTGCATGAACATCCGGCTAGGGGGCCTTGGAACTCTTTTCCTTGGTACCCGGGACAAAACCTAATCAAATTTTTAATTGGATCCCATCACTACAGTGGTTGGACGGTTGGCTAACCCATGGGATCGGATGGGGTTAGGCTGGACTGATGGATCCGTAAATCGAGACTCAAACTTTTGTTTTTACCATAGATAAAATAAATCCCGGACAGTAACTGTTCTATGGATAGGAATCAACGGCTGTGCCTCTTGAATGGCGAAAAAAGCATTGATCCCAATGATCCAAGTGCAAGTTTCTTCCTTGATCTGACCAAGTATCTTATAGATGTAATTGGATCAGCTCGATCAGAAATGATCTTGACTACGTTAGAGTAAAAAGTTATCCTGGTGGAATCGCCCGTGCTTTCCGGTAAAGAAAGTTTTTTCGGGTTCGATTTTGGAACAACCGACAGATTAGTCTCTTATCTGGGTATCCGTGGGTGAGGCCCCGAAGGTGGGACCCCTGTCCTGCGCGAGAAGCGCTACTTCCGCTGCTAGTATCCCGAATCTGTTGCTCGGTGGGAACAGGGATCTCACAGTTGGCATCAGAGTAATGTGAATGTGGATAGGGATCAACGGCTATGCCTCTTGAATAATGTAGGATTCCTCCCCCAACCCCTTTTCGATGTCTAGTATCTTCCCCTGTAATCAGAAATATAAAGACCTCGTTTCTAACCGTTTTATCCTAGAGAGAGAAAATTATTCTAGAGAGAGAATATTCAGATTATGAATATTTTTGGATAGAAAAATAACTCATCTTAATAAAATAAGTTCCCCTGAAACAGAAATTCAAAAAGAATTTTCCAATGTGCAATTGGAATTAATTGGAAATAGGTATAAAGAACCTTAGTCTAAGGGTCTAGATTTTCAGAAATTTTTGGATTATGGTCCAATTAAGGTTCCTATGGGCCAATAGCATCAATCCATGTGTAGGGAGGAGATAAATCCAAATTGTAAAAGAAGATACCCAAAAATGAGTAAATGCTCACATAAGATGAAGAGTTGAAAATGTACAAGGTTTATTAGTAAAAAACTATGAGCAATAAAATTTTGACACATATGTAAGGAAGGAGAGTTCTTTAAAGAAGGTGCATATTTCACATAAGATGAAGAGTTGAAAATGTATAAGGTTTATTAGTAAAAAAGTATGAGCAATAAAATTTTGACACATATGTAAGGAAGGGGAGTTCTTTAAAGAAGGTGCATATTTCACATAAGATGAAGAGTTGAAAATGTACAAGGTTTATTAGTAAAAAAAACTATGAGCAATAAAATTTTGACACATATGTAAGGAAGGGGAGTTCTTTAAAGGAGGTGCATATTTCACATGCTTGAATGAGTTTTAAACTCAAAAATAATGTGATATTTTTATCTCTCATATCTCTTGAACCAAACCAAATCAAAATGGAACCAAATCGAATCAAAAAGTAACCAAAGTAGGTCCAAATCTAGTCCAAATTCAACCAAACTGACTTGGAAAATTCTAGAATCAGTTTGTTTGGTTAGGAGCTTAATTATTCCTATAAATAGAAGCCTTCCCTTGTTGAAAAAGATATAGTGTCTTATGCATTGTTACTCTACTCCACCTAAGCCAAGAACTATGAATTCTTTAATAATTCACTAGTTTTCGACACTTCTCTCTTTCTTAAATCCCCATTGGTGGCTTCATCAACATACTAAACCAATTGATTGGTTGGGGGCCTCTACCGTGAAGAAAGAATCAAGCAAATTATAAGGTAAGTATAGTGAATTTTGATCTTTTCTATAATTTCTCAATGATTCTCTCTTCTCAATGCAACCCCTCTCAAGCTTGAGAAGCTTAATTGATATGGTTTTTGAAATGCTATTGAAGTTAATTAATTATAGATAGTAAAGAATTACATAAAATTCTATTTATATTTAATTCTAATGGTTTTTCTCTCTCTCACTTAAGAAATGGTCATACTCATGACCCTTTTTAATCCAAATGAAGCTTTTCATAAGGCTTTTCCTTAATCCAAGATAAAGCTATGCTTGAGGCCAAATTAATGGCTTTTTTTCTATGCTTTTAGTTTATGTATATCGATGATTCAATCCATTATGGATTGATGATCCAATTAAAGACCATTCTAATTATTTTCTTAATAATAAGCCTTATCCCTTAGAAAAAATTGAGATTTATCAGTCATAGTAGCGGAGCTATGGCAAAATTTTTATAGAAATTACACATAAAATAATTTCATTCAAAGCATAAAAAGAGGACTTCCTACCATATTCTAGGAACTATCATCCTAGATTAATTAAAAGAATTTTATTATGCATGGAGATGTGGATGTTTGCATGTACATGTAGATGTATGGATGTGAGTGTGAATGTGGAGGTGGATGTATGCATGGAGATGTGGATGTATGCATGTAGAAGTAGATGTATAGATGAGGATGTAAATGGAGATGTGGATGGATGCATGTAGATGTAGATGTGAATGGAGATGTGGATGTATGCTTGTAGATGTAGATGTATAGATGTAGATGTGGATGTGGAGGTGGATGGATGCATGTAGATGTAGATGTATAGATGTAGATGTGAATGGAGATGTGGATGTATGCATGTAGATGTAGATGTATAGATGTAGATGTGGAAGTGGAGGTGGATGTATGCATGTAGATGTGGATGTGGATGTGGAGGTGGATGTATGCATGTAGATGTAGATGTATAGATGTGGATGTGAATGTGGAGGTGGATGTATGCATGTAGATGTAGATGTATGGAGGTGAATGTGAATGTGGATGTGGATGTATGCATAGAGATGTGGATGTATGCATGTAGATGTGAATGTACGCATATAGATGTGGATGTATGGATGTGAATGTGCATGTAGATGCGGATGTATGGATGTGGATGCATGAATGTGCATGTAGATGTGGATGTGAAAATAGATGTATGGATGTCGATGTGGATGTATGGATGTGAATGTGGATGTGGATGTGGATATATGTATGGATGTGAATATATGATATGTGATGTGAAGGAATCTGAAGGGATGAGATGGAAAATGATGTGACGGGATGAGTATACATATAAATGGAATATGGAATAAGTAATGTAGATTGATGAGGGGTAATGTGGAAAAATGAAAGTTAAAATAGAAACTGTATTGTAAACTGTTTGTAAATGCTGTTTGTAAATGACTGTTTTATGTCAAGAATGCTGGGGGAGCATTTTGACCATCTTATGATTAAGGTCATGGAGACCTGACTGATAAAGTTGCAACTGCTGACGGAGAGTCAATGAAAGACATCTCGCGTAGCAAAGTCGGCCGAGGTCTTGACCAGCCTCGGTGCGATTAAAATGGTGAGCTTCCGGTACGGTGGATGAGGGGCCAAGGAAGCGGCCTATGAGTGAAGCGCTAGGTCACCTGCGAAGGATCCTAGAGGGTGCTGACCATACGGTGCTCGGGCTCTGGGTCGCCTAGGATACCCACGCGTGCGTCGAGGAAGATATTGGAACAAGAGTAGGAGTTGTTTTCTGAAATCGGGCATGGATCTGGTTGATTGACCTTGCTGGTCTTCAATGGATGAGTCCATGGCTCTTTATATGGATCTGTTGGTTGATCTTGTTGATCTTCAACGAGAGACCATCTTGATAAGTGATTATATTGCCGAGTATTATGGGCTAGGAATTAGGAAACGGCCCCTGTGTGGACAGGTGGTGAGCGCCCTAGTTGCCAATGATGCCATAGATACTCTGATGAAGGAATGATGGGAAAATTAAGAATCAACCGGATAAGTTGGAAGATTGTGATCAATGATACTATGGTTTTATTAAAGGATTGTTTTAAAGTGGTTGAATCTGTGAAAAGGCAATTTCATATTGGGTGTGTGAGTGGTGTGACTAGTTTTATTTTTGCATGAACATCCGGCTAGGGGGCCTTGGAACTCTTTTCCTTGGTACCGGGACAAATCCTAACCAAATTCTTAATTGGATCCCATCACTACAGTGGTTGGGCGGTTGGCTAACCCATGGGATTGGATGGGGTTAGGCTGGACTGATGGATCCGTAAATAGAGACTCAAACTTTTGTTTTTATGATAGAAGAAATAAATCCCGGACAGTAACTGTTCTATGGATAGGAATCAACGGTTGTGCCTCTTGAATGGGGAAAAAAGCGTTGATCCCAATGATCCAAGTGCAAGTTTCTCCCTTGATCTGACCAAGTATCTTATAGATGTAATTGGATCAGCTCGATCAGAAATGATCTTGACTACGTTAGAGTAAAAAGTTATCCTGGTGGAATCGCCCGTGCTTTCCGGTAAAGAAAGTTTTTCCGGGTTCGATTTTGGAACAACCGACGGATTAGTCTCTTATCCGGATATCCGTGGGTGAGGCCCCGAATGTGGGACCCCTGTCCCGCGCGCGAGAAGTGCTACTTCCGCTACTAGTATCCCGAATCTGTTGCTCGGTGGGAACAGGGATCCTACAGTTGGTATCAGAGCCTTTGGTTAATAAAGATCAATTGAGAAGACAAATATATCAAAAACTTATCAAGAAACACAAAAAGGTTATAATTGTGTGAGATAATTCATACAATTTGATATTCAAACTGAAATTCGTAATTTGGTAATTGGGTCTTCAGATGGAAGTGCCGCAATTATATAGAATCCCTGACTTGCTTGAGGCCTAGACATGATAGTATTCACCTTATAATTCCAAGGGCCGTGACTACTCGTATATACCGAGAGTATACTGTAGCTCTTTACTAACAGTATATACGAGTAAATCTAAGACTTGAAATTATAAGCGTTAATACTATCCAGATGATGATTTCGAATGTGATTGATATGATTTTTAATTCTGTTTGAGAGTTGATGAATTGATTTGGATTCTGATTGAAAATTCTGATTGAAAAATGATGATTTTTAAAAATTAGTTGAAATATAATGAAACCACAATGAGGGGGAATGGGACGAGTCCCTGTGATGATATTCATAACTAGAATGATGATAATGAATTCAGCAAATCACTATGAGATTAGTGGGTTGTGCTGTCAGATTGCTACTGTTAATACTTGACCGGTATAAAGAACCTTAGTCGAAGGGTCTAGAATTTTAGAAATTTTTGGATTATGGTCCAATTAAGGTTCCTATGGGCCAATAGCATCAATCCATGTGTAGGGAGGAGATAAATCCAAATTGTAAAAGAAGATACCCAAAAATGAGTAAATGCTCACATAAGATGAAGAGTTGAAAATGTACAAGGTTTATTAGTAAAAAACTATGAGCAATAAAATTTTGACACATATGCAAGGAAGGGGAGTTCTTTAAAGGAGGTGCATATTTCACATGCTTGAATGAGTTTTAAACTCAAAAATAATGTGATATTTTTATCTCTCATATCTCTTGAACCAAACCAAATCAAAATGGAACCAAATCGAATCAAAAAGTAACCAAACCAGGTCCAAATCTAGTCCAAATTCAACCAAACTGACTTGGAAAATTCTAGAATCAGTTTGTTTGGTTAGGAGCTCAATTTTTCCTATAAATAGAAGCCTTCCCTTGTTGAAAAAGATATAGTGTCTTATGCATTGTTACTCTACTCCACCTAAGCCAAGAACTATGAATTCTTTAATAATTCACTAGTTTTTGACACTTCTCCCTTTCTTCAATCCCCATTGGTGGCTCCATCAACATACTAAACCAATTGATTGGTTGGGGGCCTCTACCGTGAACAAAGAATCAAGTAAATTATAAGATAAGTATAGTGAATTTTGATCTTTTCTATATAATTTCTCAATGATTCTCTCTTCTCAACCCCTCTCAAGCTTGAGAAGCTTAATTAGTATGGTTTTTAAAATGCTATTGAAGTTAATTAATTAATGATAGTAAAGAATTACATAAAATTCTATTTATATTTAATTCTAATGGTTTTTCTCTCACTCACTTAAGAAATGGGCATACTCATGATCCATTCTCAATTCAAATGAAGCTTTTCATAAAGCTTTTTCTTAATCCAAGATTAATCTATGCTTGAGAACAAATTAATAGTTTTTTTTATCTATGCTTTTAGTTTATGACTATTTGGATTTAATCCATTAAGAGTTAATGATCCAATTAGGGATCATTCTAATCATTCCCTTAAAGATAAGTCTTATCTTTAAAATAATTGAGATTTATCAGTTATAGTAGTGAAGCTATGGCAAAATTTTATAAAAATTTACACAAAATAATTTCATTCAAAGCATGAAAAGAGGACTTCCTACCATATTCTAGGAATTATCATCCTAGATTAATTAAAAGAATTTTATTATAATCATGGAGGTGTGGAGGTATGCATGTAGATATAGATGTATAGATATGGATGTGAATGGAGATGTAGATGTATGCATGTAGATGTAGATGTATAGATGTGGATGTGAATGAAGATGTAGATGTATGCATGTAGATGTAGATGTATAGATGTGGATGTGAATGGAGATGTGGATGTATGCATGTAGATGTAGATGTATAGATGTGGATGTGAATGGAGATGTGGATGTATGCATGTAGATGTATAGATGTGGATGTGAATGGAGATGTGGATGTATACATGTAGATGTATAGATGTGGATGTGAGCGGAGATGTGGATGTATGCATGTAGATGTAGATGTACAGATGCGGATGTGAATGGAGATGTGGATGTATGCATGTAGATGTAGATGTATAGATGTGGATGTGAATGGAGATGTGGATGTATGCATGTAGATGTAGATGTATAGATGTGGATGTGAATGTGGAGGTGGATGTATGCATGTAGATGTAGATGTATGGATGTGAATGTGAATGTGGATGTGGAAGTATGCATGGAGATGTGGATGTATGCATGTAGATGTAGATGTATGGATGTGAATGTGAATGTGGATGTGGATGTATGCATGTAGATAGGAATGTATGCATATAGAGGTGGATGTATAGATGTGAATGTGGATATAGATGTGGATATATGTATGGATGTGAATATATGATATGTGATGTGAAGGAATATATGTATGGATGTTAATATATGATATGTGATATGAAGGAATCTGAAGTGAGAGATGGAAAATGATGTGATTGGATGAGTACACATATAAATGGAATGTGGAATAAGTAATGTGGGTTGATGAGGGATAATGTGGAAAAATCAGAGTTAATATAGAAACTGTATTTGTAAACTGTTTGTAAATGCTGTTTGTAAATGATTGTTTTATGTCAAGAATGTTGGGGAAGCATTTTGACCGTCTTGTGATTAAGGTCGTGATGATAAAGTTGCAACTGCTGACGGAGAGTCAATGAAGGACGTCTCGCGTAGCAAGGTCGGCCGAGGTCTTGACCAGCCTCGGTGCGATTAAAATGGTGAGCTTCCGGTACGGTGGATGAGGGGCCAAGGAAGCGGCCTATGAGTGAAGCGCTAGGTCACCTGCGAAAGGATCCTAGAGGGTGCTGACCATACGGTGCTCGGACTCTGGGTCGCCTAGGATACCCACGCGTGCATCGAGGAAGATATTGGAACAAGAGTAGGAGTTGTTTTCTGAAATCGGGCATGGATCTGGTTGATTGACCTTGCTGGTTTTCAATGGATGAGTCCATGGCTCTTTATATGGATCTGTTGGTTGATCTTGCTGATCTTCACCGAGAGTCCATCTTGATAAGTGATTATATTGTCGAGTATTATGGGCTAGGAACTAGGAAACAGCCCCTGAGTGGACAGGTGGTGAGCGTCCTAGTTGCCAATGATGCCATAGATACTCTGATGAAGGAATGATGAGAAAATTAAGAATCAACTGGATAAATTGGAAGATGGTGATCAGTGATACTATGGTTTTATTAAAGAATTGTTTTAAACTGGTTGAATCTGTGAAAAGGCAATTTCATATTGGGTATGTGAGTGGTGTGACTAGTTTTATTTTTGGATGAACATCCGGCTAGGGGGCCTTGGAACTCTTTTCCTTGGTACCCGGGACAAAACCCAACCAAATTCTTAATTGGATCCCATCACTACAGTGGTTGGGCGGTTGGCTAACCCATGGGACTGGTGGATGGGGTTAGGCTGGACTGATGGATCCGTAAATCGAGACTCAAACTTTTGTTTTTACGATAGAAAAAATAAATCCCGGACAGTAACTGTTCTATGGATAGGAATCAACGGCTGTGCCTCTTGAATGGGAAAAAAGCGTTGATCCCAATGATTCAAGTGCAAGTTTCTCCCTTGATCTGACCAAGTATCTTATAGATGTAATTGGATCAGCTCGATCAGAAATGATCTTGACTACGTTAGAGTAAAAAGTTATCCTGGTGAAATCGCCCGTGCTTTCCGGTAAAGGAAGTTTTTTCCGGGTTCGGTTTTGGAACAACCGACGAATTAGTCTCTTATCCGGATATCCGTGGGTGAGGCCCCGAATGTGGGACCCCTGTCCCGCGCGAGAAGTGCTACTTCCGCTGCTAGTATCCCGAATCTGTTGCTCGGTTGGAACAGGGATCCTACAACAAGTTGGGACAGTACTTTGAAGGTGACAAATCTAATGCAACCCTCCCCATTACTACCAAGGGATTAACTCTAAAGGGAATCCTTGATGGTGGTGCTGGAGTGAGCATTGTGACTAAAAACTGTTGGGAATCTATGGGAAGACCTCACCTTGAAGTCACAAACATAGTGGTTAAGATGGCAAACGGAACTATTGCTAAACCTATTGGAATGTTAAGGGACCTTAAGATCAAGGTTTTGGGATACAAGGTAAGACATACCTTCATTGTAATGGATTTCTCCAAGCATCCTATGTCATATCAAATGATCTTAGGATGTCCTTTCATGAGGGAAGCACAAATGGTGCACGACTGGTCGAAACACCATGTCTACCTACAATTCCAGGACTCTGTCATTCGAGTTGATCTTGAGAATGGTCGCGCGCATCCTCTAGGAAGCAAGGTTATCATCGATAATCGATCGGATACTACTATTCACTCCGCCCCATTAAGGTATTGCTATACATGCAAAAAAGAGACTGATGATGGGAAAGATTCTCCAGATATGGATGTCCTACCGGGTATGACTAAGTCAGATAACATGGATTGGGTACACCTAGTGGCAACCATAGACACATGGGGAAATAGAGGCACAAGTTGGGTAACACCTGCTGAGGGGCAAGATATGCCACCGTTAGTGCCAATAAACATGATAGGTGTTATGCACTTAACTCCTGATGGCAAGAACATGGCAAACTCAACTGACAGTAGCAAAGAGTCTGACCAATGTAACTCTGAGTATGACTCTCAAGAACAAACTGACTCTGAGCCTGATGGGAGGGATAAATCAAATATTCACCCAAATGTGGAAGCAAGGCCTAGGACAGTGACCTCCTACAGTTCATCCGAAAGTGAGGGGGACACAAGTGAAGATCGACCAAGTGAGTTCGAATCTGACAAAAACAAAAATCAAAAACTTGGTAAGAAGAAAACAAGACATAAGCGACAACGCTATCGAGCTAATGTACGAACTGCAATAAACAAGGAGAGATCCACTACAGAATGGCTTAGTTATGTAGGAGCTATTAACGCTCATCGGAAGTTAGCGGATAATTGGGGACAATACCTCCAAAGTGTCATGTGGTGTATTCCGCAACCTCATGACATCGCCCAATTAGAAATCGAAGAGAAGCCAAAACTAAGTCGTACTGCAAGAAGGCGGCAAAACCAAGAGTTAGCTTAGCAACAAAAGGAGGCGGAATTAAAAGAAAAAATCGGGCACAACAAGAACCAGTAGACTTACACCCCGCACCCGAGCATTTCAAATCATTCACCACCACAGGGGAACGTAAAGTGGTCTACACAAAAGCCCAACGAACGCCTACCAATGGGAGTAGCGGTGTCTACGATGGCCCTGCGGTAATTAAGGAGATAGACTTAGCAGATTCGAGTGAAGAGTCTAAACCAGTTTTTATTGCTCAAGACCTCAACAAGATGGAAGAAGCTGCCCTTAAGAAGCTTCTTAAAGAATTCAAGGACATATTTGCTTGGACATATCATGATATGAAGGGTGTTCCACCCTCGGTGGTGCAACACACGATTCCAATGATTACCACTGCTAAACCAGTCTAGCAACCTCCCTACCCAATGAATCCTAAGTATGCAAAGATTGTACAAGAGAAAATTGAAAAGCTTGTAAAATGTGGATTCATATACCCTATTGAGCACTCAGAATGGGTTTCTCCGATAGTCATCGTACCAAAGAAGAATGGGAAACTCGGAGTGTGCATTGATCTCAAAAAGGTAAATGCAGCCACCAGAAGGGATCATTACCCCTTGCCATATTCTGATCATGTGCTTGAAAGAGTGGCAAGCCAAGGAGGCATATAGCTTTTTACATGGGTACTCGGGTTACAATCAGATCACAATTGCAGTCGAGGACCAAGCTAAAACAGCATTTATCACGGAGTTTGGAGTGTTTGCCTTTCGCGTCATGGCTTTTGGCTTGACCAATGCACCTACAACATTCCAACGATTGATAAATACGGTCTTTAAGGAATATCTAAGGGACTTCTGTGAAGCTTTCTTAGATGATCTTTGTGTTCATTCCTCTTGGGACGAGCACTTGATGTGTTTACGAAAAATATTTGAAAGGTGTAGATTATATCGCATCTCATTGAATCCTTTCAAATGCCAATTCTGGGTTAAACACAGAGTTATCTTAGGGCATATAGTGTCCAAAAATGGGATTTCCACAGACGAGAGTAAAATCAAGGTCATTTTGGAATTGCCCCCACCTACCAACTATAAGGGAGTCCAACGCTTTATGGGCCACGTTGGTTATTATCGAAGGTTTATTCTATTCTTCGTCGAGATAGATAGCTTGACCATTGTATAAGCTTCTCATCGAGTTTATTTGGACCGAAGAATGTGACCGTGCCTATGAGCTATTAAAGAAGACCTTGGCGAGTGCTCCAATCTTGAGGATGCCTAACTGGGATTTACTCTTCCATGTGCATATTGATTCATCAAACTTTGCTATTGGGTGTATGTTAACTCAACCTGGAGAACACAAACTAGACTACCCCATTAGCTTTTCCAGTCGCCAGTTGAACGATGCTGAGATGAACTACATCACTATGGAGCGAGAAGGGTTGGCAATGATATATGCAGTAAAGAAATTTTGTTATTACCTCCTTGCCACCAAGTTTGTTTTCTATGTGGATCATCAAGCATTGTTGTATCTGGTAAACAAACCATGCTCCACAGGAAGAATCACACGATGGCTATTGATTCTTCTTGAGTTTGATTTCACTGTTGTTTTGTGAGACCTAGCAAAAAACATGTTATGGCTGATCATTTGTCTCGCATACCTAATGGTGAGGCTCCTACAGGGGTTGATGTGATGACTTACCTAACACTTCCCTGTTCATGGTGGAGACAATGCCTAAATGGAGTGAGAAGATTGTTAACTTTTTGGTTAATGGCTTTCCACCCAAGGAGCTTTGTAAAGATCTAGCTCGAAAGCTGATCAAAGAATGCGAACCCTATTTCCTGATAGCTGGGACTCTTTATAAACGAGGAAAGGATGACGTTCTTAGGAGTTGTTCTCGAGAGGATGAGTATCTATACATTTTGCAAGAGGCACATATGGGTGTAGCTGGTGGTCACTTCTCAGGAGACTTAACTGCGCGAAAGATCTTACAATCAGGGTATTGGTGGCCCACTATGTTCCAAGATGCATCACTCTTTGTGAAGGGTTGCGATGAATGCCAACGATACAAGAAACCCCAGCGGAAGGATCAGATGCCCCTACATCCAATCAAAGTAAACCAACCATTTGAAAAGTGGGGTTTAGACTTTGTAGGTCCAATTAGCCCAGCGGCCCGAAACACACAATCTTGCTATATTATTGTGGCCACTGACTATATGACCAAATGGGCTGAAGCAAAGGCGACACGTAAGGTAGATGCAAGGACAACAGCCAAGTTCCTCTTTGAAAATATAATCACACGCTTCGGTTGTCCTTTTGAACTTGTGAGTGACAATGTACGCATTTTATAAATGAAGTGATTAAGGAGCTCACAACAAATTTCATGATATCCCAGCATAAATCTACTCCTTACTATCCGCAAGCGAATGGCCAAGCCGAGAGTACCAACAAGACTTTAATCTCTGTTTTGACAAAGATAGTTGAAGCTCATCGCACAGATTGGGATCTAAAGCTTACGACAGCTTTATGGGCCTATCGTACTGCGTACAAAGTGGCTATTAATTGCACACCATTCAAAATGGTATATGGCCAAGAAGCAGTCATGCCGTGGGAATTTGTCATTCCTAGTCTTCGTGCTGCTACTCAGGAGGGTTGGGATGGTAATCCCTTAGTAGAGTGTCTATATATCCTTGAGCGGCTAAGCG
This sequence comes from Cibotium barometz, assembly GCF_041138505.1. Lineage (NCBI taxonomy): Eukaryota > Viridiplantae > Streptophyta > Polypodiopsida > Cyatheales > Cibotiaceae > Cibotium > Cibotium barometz. The sequence continues at coordinate 2,347,828 of NC_141061.1, forward strand.
AAGAAAGACAATTGGCTGTATACAATGCCCTTGTGGAGAAGGATAGAAGGAAAAAATGGTTTAATCGCCACCTGAAGGACAAGGACATCAAGGTTGGGGATAAAGTCCTGATGTATGGAGTGCGTAACGAAAAGAAGAAGCTCAAATATGCTAGTAAGGGACCGTATAGAGTATGTGAAATTACCCCACAAGGTACCATCCAAGTGGAGACTCTCGACGGAGTTGAAACCATTGGATTCCTTAATGGGAGTAAATTCAAAAGGTACTATGACCCCCTGAGCCAAGAGGAGTTACATGCAATCCATCAAAAGAAGGCAGCTAAAGAACAAGCTGAGCTTAAAAAGATACAAGCAAGAATTGAAGCCAAAGAACGTCAACAGCGTGCTAGGCACCAACAGGAAGCCAACTTGGGGATTACACAAGCATTTTTCGAGGAGGCAGACGAGGATTCACTGGAATCTGACCCACCTCTAAGATACCCAATTGAGTTACAGAGTCCTTACGGGCGGGGAGGTGTGTATAATGCATTATTGGATATACAGGAGCGCAACACAATTTGCTATTATATGGCGTGTGGTGTTAACTTGGAAAACCACCTTTATCCAAGAGTGCTATCCAAGTTAAAGGAATCAACAAGAAGAAAACCCCTGTCTCAGGAATTCTGCACACTCCGGTTGCCTATGACAAGGGGACCGTAATTCAAAGTTTTTTGGTTATGCCTGCGGGTACCATGGAAGGGACTGTATACTTAGGGCGCAAATGGATGATGGCCACCAAGTGCAATATTGATTGGGCAATCACACGAGTCACAACGCAAGAACCAACACTAGGTCTGACCGCTCAAAATCCCGCACCTAAGTCATCCACTCAAATGTTAGATAATGAAAAATCACAAAGTCCAGTGGCAAAACCATCTTTGATTGTTTGCCACCCCTCTAACGCTTCAACGCCAAGAGTGGAAACATGCAGGGTGGTCTCTAAAGCTCCGCTTACTATGCCAAAAAATACATACAAATGGGTCCCAAAAGCTTTGCTAACAGCTACTTCCCCTGCTCAATCTCGTTCAAACAAGAAGCCTCGTAGGAGGAAAGCAGCTACCCACGCGAAAAAGGGCAATGTAACATCACGATGGATCCCTAAAAAATTATTAGTAGCCTAAGGGTATTACGAAGGGAATGACCAGATTTGGGTCCCTAAGCATGAGCTGAATCCCTCTACATCACCTGTAAAACCTTGCAAACCAAATGTTGCCACCCCAACGACAATTCAAGACCGTGGTAAGGGAAAGGTAACAGAGTGCTCCGCACCACTTCTTCTAGAGTTAGTTTGGATTCCCAAACGATATCGATCAATACCACCTAGCTCAGGAAGGGGGGAGCCACATGAAGCTTCTAGCTCCTCATGCTAGGCACATGTTGATATAGAAGTTTCTTCATGCTCTACACCTACTCTTGTCAACACCCAACAAGAGACCAATGAGTCTATGTCTCCCTTTGTAAAAGTATCCTCGGAAACCATTTCCTCCATTCGTCAATGGGAGCGTACACTACCATCTCTGCAATTTGATGTGGCCACAAGGGTCATAAAAAGCTATCTGCCCACATCACAACCTATGACCCGCTGGACAAATTGGTTCCAAGAGGCTGCAACATCATTGCAGAAAATATGATCTACCCAAGGAAAGGGGGAGCATGTTCTCACGTCGACATTCTATTGCTTCCTCCCTAACCTTCTCCCCTGACCATGTAATTGCCAAATTCAAGGGGATATACATATATAGCTTCATACACAGAAAAGAAAAGAAAAGAAAAGCAAAAAATAGTAAAAAGAGCAAGAGCACAATAAGAGCAGAAATATCCGTATACAATCAGGAACTAGATTGACCTGTCATAAACCTACTAATGCTATATCTGTGTTTGCAGATATGCAGATGCACGATCATCATACACTTCATCCACTCCTACCTTTGGTGAGAGGTATCATTTGTACCTCTCTCAGATATTTCACATGTGCTATCCTATAATTGAAACTGAATGGGATCATATAGATGTGCTAGCCAGAGAGGAAAATGTTGAGGAATTAGAATGGTTAATACGCCTATTGACCATGATTGACCCCTACTCCGTAGAGGACATATCCCCGATAGTCCAAGACTTTCCTTTTCCTCCACAAGATGACTATCCTCACATGGTTACATTCTTGATGAGTTTATGTGGATGGGAAAACGAAAACGATATATCTGACGATGACAAATGGACAGATGAAACTCATGGCACTACTGAGGCTGACTTTATTTATTTGGATGATGCAGATAGAGGCTTAGCCTTAGGGCTAGAGCCAGGACTATACAACATCCTCTTACCATATCCTCAGTAGTAGTGTGGTGACTGTAGGTAGGTTAGTGTTTTCAAGTTGTTTCTAGTTTGGAGTCCTTAAACGAGTCTTTAATTTTTCACACTGATGTGCCTCTCAAGGTATAGTGCTTGTTAGTTGATTGTACAGGTTGAAAAGTTTGAGGTGGGTTCGCTTTCAAGTCCTGAGATAGCCGCAACGCTCATACATAAATATCTCATCAAATTGCAAGCTGTCTCATCAAATCAAGGAGATCTCCAATTTTAGGTGTAATTCTTCCATGCCCACTCTCTTTAATCTTTACTGTTCAATTAATTGCATGAATTATATTGCATGACCACATGGAATTTGTCAAAGCACTACTTAGTTTTTGAAGTTGCCTGACGTGTTAGTGTAAATCCTTAATAACACTATATTCGTGAGTTTGGGAATTTCCCAACTCCCATTTTTTGAATACTAAAAAGGTGGGACCTGGATAACATGCCTATAAGTTTCTCAAAACCATATCATGTGACCTATTGTTGGAAAGCGCTTGGAAAATGGAATCTAGTGAGCTATAGATCACTCAATTTGGAGTAATAGTGTTCAAGTTATGATTAATCCAAAGATTTGACCACGTGTCCCAAACTACTAGGAAATTCCCATATTCCCCAATATGGTGTTTAATGAGTTTAACCTTATTGGATATATTCTTAAGAATGCATGCAGTTTATAGTTAACCCTGGAATACGATTGTCTTAGGTCTAGGGTCAAACCATCTTAATGTTTGACACTTGGCCATGTGTGTGTTGACCTCTAGGACATAGCTTTTATCCCTTTATCGAAAGGATGCAAGACAAATTATAGTTCAGGAGCGAAGACCGAAAAAAAAAAGAAAAAAAAAAGAAAAAGAAAAAAAGGCCTACAATAAATGGCAATACAAGTCTATTATGTGCTCTAATGTTGGCCTATCGCCTTATTGATCCTTGGTAGGCGAGGAGTATTCTACTCCAGACCGATGCCTTGGTTGGTAGGGGGTAGCCTTGCCTAAGGTGAACTAATAGATTCCTGGATAATGCCTTGTGTTAAACATGGTACTAGGATCGATGTTAGTCTTGCCTTAGGAAGGTCACCATTGTGTGTAAAAATTGTCACGTGCATAAAGAAATTAAGGCAAAAGGCTCCTGTAACTCTGATGTTTCTTGTGTCCCTAGGCTCGTGGTATTAATTGGTTCTTAGAGTAGACACAGTGTGGTCATCTGTTTATTTATTAAGCTTAGTTATTTTCCTTAACTTAGGCCAGTTATAAACCTTGATTAACCTTTGACACCTTGCTAACTCTTGATTTACTTTCAATAATTTTAAGCTCCTGTTAATTCGTTACACTAGCTCATTCATGTGACTCCTTAAACTAAGTCTCATAGCAACATCCATTTTTTGTAAAAAATGCATAGAGTGTCTTAAATAGTGTCATTTTTGGGTAGCATTGTACGCATGCATAGACCACTTTGGCCTTTTTTTAATGGAATCTTTGAAAGATGCTAAATGTTTCTCGTTTTCAAGAAATATTACCTAGTTTGCCCGCAACAACAGTGTTAGAGCATGCTTAGCTTGGTTGAATGTCTTACAGGGTCACCGATTGTGATTTAACCTTATAATGCCAAACATAAAACAGCAACCAAGATACAAAGCCTAGAGGAGTGCCGCTTTCCCTTTTAAGAGGAAGACATACTCTCTACTACAGAAGAGTCATTTGAAACAGACTGTACGAACTATAGGCTTGAGAAAGCATGTGAGGAATTTGATAATTCCCTTATAAGATTAAAACAGTCTCTCAAAACCTCATTTGAGGAATACTCTTCTCTCATGATAAAGCCAGCATCACATCAACACTTGCACCTTTAATGGCTTAGCCTAAGTTATACAAGGACATAACAAACTACATAAAATAGGAATGTCAGAACTAGACAAGCAGCATCAGTTAGCTGTAGCTTCTGAGAAAAGAAGCACATGGTTTGGAGTCTCTTGTTTGGTATGGTTTCAAGAACTTATGTTTTTAGTTTCTTTTCATTATTATTCAGACACTTTAAATTTATGTTTCACTAAATTTGATTGTAGGGTCAAAACAAATATAGATCATGTTCCTAGTTTTCATTTCAAAAGTTCCTTTGAAATGATCACAATTGGCTATTGGGATGACATTGAGCAAAGATAGGTTAAAGCACATGTCAATGAGTCTGGATGCTCTAATGTGCTTTCTTTTCTAGAAAACTAAGGCATGTGACTGAGTCCAAAGCCTTGGTGAATCCCTACCAGAAGCCTCAATGCTTGATTAATCGTTTGATCGACCTATTTTCTACGCCAGATGATTAGATACTTGACTTGTTTTTTGGAACTGATATACACTTATTTTTTCTTTAAAAAATCATATTTAAATATATAATTTCTTATTATTGATTGTATATTAGTTCTTATATTCATTTTTTTAAAACTGCAGGTACAACTGTGACATGTGTAGTTAAGAGAAAGAGAAACTGCATTGCAGTTGAAAAGGATGAGATCCAAGCAGCCTTTATTCCTATGCGTATAAAGGGTGCTATGAAATTGCCAGATAAAGATCAAGAGGTGGGAGTAGTCTCCATTGATGCTAATGATGAGAAGTTCCAACCAGCATCATCAAAAGAACCTATGCCTCCCCTCTCTGATGAGCCTGGGGAATTAGCATCTTTAATAGAAAATGAAAATCTTACTTTGATGCTCCCTGGTCCCCAAGGAGAAGAAAATGATCACCAATCCAATAAAGAAGTAGAGAAATATCCAGATCAAGTTCGAGATGTTTATATTTTTTAGTCTACTACTTCACATAATTTAGTTTATCATGACTCTCCTACTTTACATGCTTTCGTTTATTGCTCTCAAGAAGTTTCATCTCATCTTTGTATGAAGAACTTTTATTTCATATTATTTATATTGGCTTTGCTATTTGGGTTTAGAAATAGATTCAAGCCTGATTGTAGGGTTTTTTATAAACTATAGAGCTTATGATGCTATCTATTCTAATCTTTTTTTATCACTTGTCAAATAATGTGTATATTTATGTATAGTAGTAAACTTTGTTCTTCCAAGAAAGTTCATTAAAAAAGGTCTATTTCATTCGTGAAATTCATAAAATAATTTTTAATTTAAAAGTTTTTGGTATTTCTTTAAGTTGTGAGGACTTCTTCTATCCCATTTAAAAGTCAAGTTGTTTTTATGTCAAGCATTATCAGTTTATAAATTTATGGAGGTCACCACATGTTCTCTCTTGAAAATAGTGTCAAAATTCATGTAGTTTTTTAATCTACACATGGAATTCTAGATGTGCTTTAAAAAAAAGTGTATTTTGAAGCTATTTTAAAGCTTTCATGCATTTTTGGAGGGAATATTTTTAGGTAACCCTCGTCAGTTACCTATTTTGCCTGCAATAATGTTCTCTCCTGAGCTTGCTTTTTGCGTTCCGCATGTCATGTGATCATCATTATCCATTTGGGGTAGTTGGGTGGGTTCTAGTTTCTTGCTTGGTCTATGTGGTGCATTGAGCAAAGAGCAAGAACTTGTTTCATCCTAGTGATGTACCAGAACTTGTTTCATTCTTTGACTTTCTTTGGTTTTTCAGTTTTTCATTATGTTTACCCATGCAATGAGATCAAATTTTCTTTTGGGTTTTTCTATTCTGTGTCATACATATGGGTGTTGAGGTTTGTGTGGTGGTCTTTGAGATGGATGCTTCTACATCCTGTATAACTTTTGGCTCTTTTGTGTTTATGTCCCTTTTTGGGTCTTTGTCCTCTGCAAACTCCTTTTCCCTGTCTTTTAACTCATCCTTGGTTAATTTTTTGTCCCTTGTTTTTCTTGGGTTTAGAAGGTTTGTTTTCTCTTTTGGGTTCTGTTTTAAAGCATGTTCTTCTACCCATGTTGAGGTATTGTCTTTTACGTTCTTTTTGACTGTTTGTCGTGCCTTGGCTTGTAAGAGTGTAAGCACATTCAAGGGCACCATGACAATTGCCAGTTTTGTACATTTAAGATATTAAGAGCTGTATTTGTGAGACAAGCTGCAGTGAAGCAACTCGTCTTGGGAAATCTTGGAACATGTGATCAATGCCACATCGTTCACACATTGGTCGTCGTAAGGTGTCAGTGAATATGGGCATGGAAGTATTCCAAACTGTGAAGTCTACCACCTTGTGAGGTCCACGACAATAGAAACACTACTAAAGTGTCTGATTAACTACTTCATTTAGCAGTTTCTACCCTTTGTACTATTTTTGTTTGGTGCACGGGAGATGGAGGTTTTGAGTCCATTATAGATCTACCCTTTGGACTGTTTTTGTTTGGTGCACAGGAGATGGAGGTTTTGAGTCCATTGAAGCAACTCATCTTGGGAAATCTTGGAACATGTGATCAATGCCACGTCGTTCACACATTGGTTGCAAGGTGTCAGTGACTATAGGCATGTGTTATATGCACATTATGTGTGCATATACTAGGAGGCTAACCCACATTAGGCTTGTGAGTATGGGACCATGGGAACAAGCTCTAGTGGAGCATGGTTTGGGACTAACCTTAAGGGTTAAAGTTAGGGTCAGGCATCCAAGGGTCACACATGGGAGATGGAGAGTCGAGTCACTTGAGGGCCCTCCTATATAATAGGGGCATGGGGCACACTCAAGGGGGGCTTAAGCTATGGTCTCTTGATGTCATCTTGAGGTTAGGTTATGTTATGTTCTCTTGTGTAGAGGATCATATCTACTCACCTACCATTTCACACTATAGCTACATGCTACTGGATTGGAGTTATACCTCTTGATGGTATCGGACATCAAGGTAAAGGTATAATGTACTTCATTATAATTCATGTGTGCATCCCTTGGGCTCATGGTCGGGTGGATGAGTTTATGAGACTGATGCATGTTTATGCATAACAATTATCTAGAGAGATCTTAGGGTTTTAACAATGGTATGAGAGAAATCTCTAGTTATTTGTTGTTACTTTTTCTTTCTTATTGTAATTTTTTGGCATTTTTTTGAAGTAAACTTTAATATTTACTAAATAAAATTATTATTTTGTTGATTTTTGTTGATGATTTACACATGGATCGTCGATATGGTGGCTGAAACATGTGTTACTACTATTCAATGAACGAATCAACATTGCGAGGGAATTCCGTGCATTTAATGCTATTTTTTCCTATTTTTATGGTTTAAAATAAGCATTAATGGAAAGTTTTGCCAAGATACCACATATTTTATTGTGGATATTTTTAGTAGAACGGATTTCCTAAGTTTCTATAATTTTTTAGGAATTTTTTCTAATTTTAAAAAAAAAATAGAGTATTTTTATGAAAAAAATATATTTTTAATACATTTTGCGGGTTTTTCGGTGGGTATGCTTTCGGTTTTCTGCCAATTTTTTGTTGAAAAGCAGTGTGGGGCAGTCAATTGACACATGGCATACTCTCTCGTGTGCGTGGGATCCTCTTCGTCTCTCAAATCTAAATTTCTCTTCTATTTTCCTCTTGCTCGTGTGAACGCCTCTTAGGCACAAATTGATTAATTTTGATTATGATTAAGTTAATTTAATCAATTGTTATTCCTCTCTATGATATAACAGAGGAGGGGTGGTGAGAGAGATGAAAAATTTAAAGAAGAAGGAGAGAGGAGAGTGGAGAGGGAGACCCTTCTCCCTCTCTCTCAATTCTTCGCGCACATCGGGGGTGGGGGGACTACTGTGCGGGCAACAGCCGCCTCCGGGTGAAAATCGTCCCCCTTAGCAAAATGTTTTTATAAGCTTTTAACAAAGCTTAATTTAGTTTTATTTAAACTATTTTTAAATCAAAAAAATGTTTTTTTAATTTAAAAGCTTTTGAAAGCTCTTCAAAAAAGCTTAAAAAAAGAGAGGAAAGAGATTTGAAATTTTTTATTTATTTCTTTGAAATTTTCTTTTTCTCTGAAAATTTCTCTTGCAGCTTTTTTTTTGGCTTTCCGCATTCCTGGGAAACCTTTTGGCTTTCTGAATTCCGGAAAATCTTTTGACCTTTCGAATTCCGAAAACTTTTGACCTTTCACATTCCGATTTTTTTTTGTCTTTTCATTTTCCCGAAACTATTGGCTTTTCGTATTCCGGGAAAACCATTGGGATTCTGAAATTTTTTGATCGTTCATATTCTAAATCCGTTCGGGGTAGATTAAAAATTTTAAAAAATTCTTAAAAATTAGTGAAAAATTAGACAAAGGTTATTTTAAATGTTTGGAAAATGTGGGGTATGTGGTGTGTCCGTTCGGGCACCCGTGACCATTCAAATTGCTTTAAAATATATTTTTTGACTCAAAAAAATAGAAAATTCATTAAAATTAATAAATTTCATTGGATTTGAGAATTGTCGAGCGGAATTGGAAATTTCGTAAATGATGGGATTCTCCAAAAAAATTAGGAATTTTTTGGAAATGATTTTTAAAAATCCTAGAAATTGGTATTTTAAAATATCAATGGTATTTTGGCAAATCTAATTGCTGAAAATTTTCTAGAAAAATATAGGTTTGGAATGCCATAAGATAGGTTTGGTGGAATTCAAAATTATCGTATTTTGAGGCCCTATAAAATTAGAAAAAATCTAGAAAAAATTATGATAATTCTTTTTCTCAAGAATTTAATATTTTGGAGGGTTATTTAATGGTGAAGTATGTTTTCTCGTGCTGACATTAGATAGATGCGGGTTATTCGTATATTATTAATACAATTATACATCGTATTAATAGTTATTTCTATTTGGATTAATTCTAAACGATGTTTGCATGATTTTTAACCATTGTTTAGCCATTCTTTTTGAACATGCTCCTTACTTTCTTCAATGATGGCTAGAATTTGCATTCAAAGTGTGTTTCACCTTTGATACTTTTCCATGATAATTTATTTTACACTTGTTTAAGTGTGGTCTATGCTTGATTTTCTAAGCCTAAGACAAATTCTATCATGGGTTAGTTGATCTCTTTGTTTTGGTGGATTTTATTGGATGTTTTCCAAGTTTTATTTGGACTCATTAGGTTCTGCCTAGATCACTTGTGTCTAGGGGTTTTTTTATTGAGTGCTACAGACATGTGTTTCACTTGCTTACTTTGGAGTTTTGTTTGAATGACACTACGTTCATATACTCCGGATTAATGAGTTGGCCACCAATTTTAATGCTTCTTTTGGCATGATTAATGACCATTAGAAGGCATACATTGATTTTTATGATCAACTATGGTTTTCATGGATTTGAGGAGCTTCTATGCTTTTATCCATGGTTTTATAAGGATCTTTTGATCTTTTAGATAATTTCATGTGCTTTGAGGGTAGCATTTGCCTTCGTTTTTTGCACATAATTTTGGACTATGTTCCTTGTACTTTTGTACATATTCTAACTTGGATACCTAGTTGCTTATATATCTAGGTGAGTTATTTTTCTACCCTAACTTTATTGTGTTTTGGGTAGTTATCATTAGAAAGGCGCCAATAATTCAAATTCTTTTCTAATGATATACTCGAGGAAAGAGTTATTCCTTGATGTAGTCTCAGGTATATAGAGACAGGTTTTAGTATGTGAAAGTCTAGGATAAGGCCATCTTATTCCTTTTATACAAGATTTTATTCATATTTCCTACACGGCATACTAGGGAGTTTCAAATTGATAAGGTATGTATGGGTGGTATCATGGTGGTATGGGACGCTAGAGATCCCTCACATATATTATCTTATGGGATAATTTGGAGTCAAGATTGTTGCCTTGTTAACATCACTTGGCATGTTGACCTCAACATTCAAAGACAATCTCATTTTTTTACTGCACTTGAAGTTATAGTGTAGGCATTCTCTAGATAAACTTCTTTTATCTATAGCCTTCATGTATTGATGAGTGTAATCTCGTCAGCATATTCTTTTGTTGAAATCTCTTTTTGTGTTTGGATTAAGAAAATTTGGATTCTTCCTTTGTTGGAATTTCTTCCTGTAGTTCCATACTTTAGGTGATTTATATAGTCCACCTGATGGTTTACAAATGTACATATATGACTCATCAAGATGTTGATGACTCTCTATGTTGATATGGGTAACTCGGGACACCGATAATACCATGTGCAAATGTGGGTATGTCGGGTCACCGATGAATACCTAGTTCTTGCTATTATAATGCCATGTTTTCCTACTTTATTCCGAATGGTTTACAACAAGGAAACTACTTTGAGTATCAATTCCTCTGATCATCCGCAATCTTATGGGCAAACATAGTGTGTGAATCAGATTGTAGAGGATATGCTTCATGCATATGTCTCTGGAAAAGCATCAAATTGGAAAAAATATCTTTCAATGATGGAATTTTCCTATAACCGTTTTAAATATACGGCTATTGGTTTTACTCCGTTCATACTTATGTATGGGTATCAACCCAGGGCACCTATTGATGTCGGTCTTAAGGACATTGAGCTTGATGCATCGAGGGATTTCTTGCATGATATATAGGAAATGCTGACTAAAGCTCGGGATTCTATCAGGAGTGCTCAGGATAGGGCACGGTTCTATGCTGATAGAGGATGCTCAACTTGGTCTTTTGAACTAGGAGCGTTGGTTTATTTAAAAGTTTCTAAAGATTCTCAGACTTTGTCAACAAGAAAATGCTAGAATTTATCTCCTAGATATTGTGGTCCATTTCGATTTATACATTGGATTGGCACGGTTGCGTATGAACTTAAACTACCTCCACATGTTAGAGTTCATCCAGTCTTTTATATATCAATAGATTGAAAGGGAAACTGGGAGGTGAGGATAACATAGTTACTCCTCAAGAACTCATTGAAGTCGAAGAATTATCCTATGTTCCACATGAACCTGATAAGGTACTTGAATTCAGGGAAAGAAAACTTTGTAGTTGACTAATCCTCCCTGAGGTTAAAATTAGGTGGAAAGATAGGGAAATAGAGGATTCGACTTGGGAGTCGGTTGAGATTGTTCAGCGCAGTTATCCTTCTTTTCATTGCAAGAGTGCGATGTTTTGAGAGAGGGGAAGTATGTTATATGCACATTATGTGTGCATATACTAGGAGGCTAACCCACATTAGGCTTGTGAGCATGGGAGCATGGGAGCAAGCTCTAGTGGAGCATGGGTTAGGACTAACCTTGAGGGTTAAGGTTAGGGTCAGGCATCCCCAAGGGACACACATGGGAGATGGAGAGTCAAGAGTCACTTGAGGGCCCTCCTATATAATAGGGGCATGGGACACACTCAAGGGGGGCTTAGGCTATGGTCTCTCAATGTCATCTTGAGGTTAGGTTATGTTATGTTCTCTTGTGTAGAGGATCATAACTACTCACCTACCATTTCACACTATAGCTACATGCTACTAGATTGGAGTTATACCTCTTGATGGTATGGGATGTATGCATGGAGTTGTGGATGTATGCATGTAGATAGGAATGTATGCATATAGAGGTGGATGTATAGATGTGAATGTGGATATAGATGTGGATATATGTATGGATGTGAATATATGATATGTGATGTGAAGGAATCTGAAGTGAGAGATGGAAAATGATGTGATTGGATGAGTACACATATAAATGGAATGTGGAATAAGTAATGTGGGTTGATGAGGGATAATGTGGAAATATCAGAGTTAATATAGAAACTGTATTTGTAAACTATTTGTAAATGCTGTTTGTAAATGATTGTTTTATGTCAAGAATGTTGGGGAAGCATTTTGACCGTCTTGTGATTAAGGTCGTGATGATAAAGTTGCAACTGCTGATGGAGAGTCAATGAAGGACGTCTCGCGTAGCAAGGTCGGCCGAGGTCTTGACCAGCCTCGGTGCGATTAAAATGGTGAGCTTCCGGTACGGTGCATGAGGGGCCAAGGAAGCGGCCTATGAGTGAAGCGCTAGGTCACCTGCGAAGGATCCTAGAGGGTGCTGACCATATGGTGCTCGGGCTCTGGGTCGCCTAGGATACCCACGCGTGCATCGAGGAAGATATTGGAACAAGAGTAGGAGTTGTTTTCTGAAATCGGGCATGGATCTGGTTGATTAAGCTTGCTGGTCTTCAATGGATGAGTCCATGGCTCTTTATATGGATCTGTTGGTTGATCTTGCTGATCTTCAACGAGAGTTTATCTTGATAAGTGATTATATTACCGAGTATTATGGGCTAGGAACTAGGAAACGGCCCCTGAGTGGACAGGTGGTGAGCGTCCTAGTTGCCAATGACGCCATAGATACTCTGATGAAGGAATGATGAGAAAATTAAGAATCAACTGGATAAATTGGAAGATGGTGATCAGTGATACTATGGTTTTATTAAAGGATTGTTTTAAACTGGTTGAATCTGTGAAAAGGCAATTTCATATTGGGTGTGTGAGTGGTGTGACTAGTTTTATTTTTGCATGAACATCCGGCTAGGGGGCCTTGGAACTCTTTTCCTTGGTACCCGGGACAAAACCTAACCAAATTCTTAATTGGATCCCATCACTACAGTGGTTGGGCGGTTTGGCTAACCCATGGGACTGGATGGGGTTTGACTGGACTGATGGATCCATAAATCGAGACTCAAACTTTTGTTTTTACGATAGAAAAAATAAATCCCGGACAGTAACTGTTCTATGGATAGGAATCAACGGTTGTGCCTCTTAAATGGGGGAAAAAGCGTTGATCCCAATGCTCCAAGTGCAAGTTTCTCCCTTGATCTGACCAAGTATCTTATAGATGTAATTGGATCAGCTCGATCAGAAATGATCTTGACTACGTTAGAGTAAAAAGTTATCCTGGTGGAATCGCCCGTGCTTTCCGGTAAAGGAAGTTTTTTCCGGGTTCGGTTTTGGAACAACCGGACGGATTAGTCTCTTATCCGGATATCCGTGGGTGAGCCCCCGAATGTGGGACCCCTGTCCCGCGCGAGAAGTGCTACTTCCGCTGCTAGTATCCCGAATCTGTTACTCGGTGGGAACAGGGATCTTACAGTTGGTATCAGAGCCTTTGGTTAATAAAGATCAACTGAGAAGACAAATATATCAAAAATTTATCAAGAAACACAAAAAGGTTATAATTGTGTGAGATAATTCATACAATTTGATATTCAAACTGAAATTTGTAATTTGATTATTGGGTCTTCAGATGGAAGTGCCGCAATTATATAGAATCCCTGACTTGCTTGAGGCCTAGACATGATAGTATTTACCTTATAATTCCAAGGGCCGTGACTACCCGTATATACCGAGAGTATACTGCAGCTCTTTACTGATAGTATATACGAGTAAATCTAAGACTTGAAATTATAAGCGTTAATACTATCCAGATGATGATTTCGAATGTGATTGATATGATTTTTAATTCTGTTTGAGAGTTGATGAATTGATTTGGATTCTGATTGAAAATTCTGATTGAAAAATGATGATTTTTAAAAATTAGTTGAAATATAATGAAACCACAATGAGGTGTGATGATATTCATAACTAGAATGATGATAATGAATTCAGCAAATCACTATGAGATTAGTGGGTTGTGCTGTCAGATTGCTACTGTTAATACTTGACCGGTAGATCAAGTTAAGGGAATCCGATGTCAAATTGAGAATTTGCTTGACTGAAATTTCCGTGGAGGAATGTTCGGAAGAAAACTTTTCGGTCTAATGGACCATTATCATGTTAAAGATATGAATGACATGATCTGAATGAATTGTTATCTAATGATGAGTTCTATATAAGGGATATTTATCCCAGTGTTCTGTTGGGTTGACCAAAATATAAGGAACCCCATAATAAAATTGGATCTTAAGAAAAAGAGCTGTCCTCTACCTTGCGAGATGAGGACATCTCGCACTTTTTAAGTGGGGTAGAATGTAAGATTCCTCCCCAGCCTTCAAGGTATACAGGAGTAAGAATCTCCCTTTCTGATCTTATAATTATTCCCACTCTAAAATAAAAGAAAGTTTATGTTTAAAAAAAAAGGAAGACCCTTTCCCTAGAATACTCTCAGGAGTCCCACCTGTTTTAAGGATTTAGAACAATGAGTTCAGAAGTGAGAATCGGTGTTTTAGATACCAAGGTTTTGGTTTTCATTCGAGTACGGCCCAAAAGAAGTTCTTTAACTCTTGGGAAGTATAAGAAGTTATCCCCCAGATATTGTGGGCCTTATATCTGAATTCAATGAAAGTAGGTAACTTAGCCTACAAGCTTCTTTTACTTCCTCATCTCAAAGTTCTTAATGTATTTCATAGAAATATGTGCCAAATCCAAATCATGGAAAGACGGTAAAACTTGAGTGGCAAGATACTGTTGGCTTCTAAGTTACGCTAGCTCCTTCCTTTATATAAGTCGTAACTTTTACTTATCGCTCACAGTAATCTTACTCCCATCGATTTCCCTACTTCTTAATCTCCTTCATGGCTTGGCAACAGGAATTAGTTTTATCCATGATGATTTCTCACCTTCAAGACGCAAGAGAGTCTATGAAGAAAGACTTTATAGAACAGTATGAGCGCTCACTTTTTCCTCACCTAGGAACTTCTGTAGCTCAGACCAAATGGCGGACCTATCAAAACATAACTAGGGTAACACCCTGCGGTCAGCAGCACTTTCGTAACAATGTCCGCTTGGCCATGGTTATTGAAGCTTTGGGTTTGGGTCCCCGATACTACTGCGTCATGAGGTCAAGGCATCTTGGGTTTTCTGAGCGGGTCTTCTTACTGGCGTGTTTTCTTCCTCATGAGAAGATATGCCTTTACCCTGTTTTTGGCTTGCCTCTCAGAGGTCCTTTTGTTAGATCACCTCATACCACTGAGATAGGTGCGGCAATAACCAGCAGAATCATTCCCATAGATGAGTTACCCTATACTTGTGCAGCTTGTGAGTGCTGCTTTTGTGACCATATGATGGACGGGCTTATGGAAGTGTAAAGAGTTCTTCTATCTTTACTGTATAAGTGCTGAGAATGAATAAAGTTTAAATCTTGTTCTTATCTTGCTTTCTTTAAGACTTTTCTTGGTGGTTAATCTTGATTAAAATTTTTCTCTAAGTCTCATATTCGTGCATCTTGCGAAATTATCCCAATTTGCGAGATGAGGACATCTCACATTTTTTAAGTAGGGTAGAATGTAAGATTTCTCCCCCAACCCCTTTTCGATGTCTAGTATCTTCCCCTGTAATCAATCCCTCTTCAGAAATATAAAGACCTTGTTTCTAACCATTTTAGCCTAGAGAGAGAATATTCAGATTATGAATATTTTTGGATAGAAAAATAACTCATCTTATTAAAATAAGTTCCCTTGAAACAGAAATTCAAAAAGAATTTTCCAATGTGCAATTGGAATTAATTGGAAATAGGTATAAAGAACCTTAGTCTAAGGGTCTAGATTTTCAGAAATTTTTGGATTATGGTCCAATTAAGGTTCCTATGGGCCAATAGCATCAATCCATGTGTAGGAGGAGATAAATCCAAATTGTAAAAGAAGATACCCAAAAATAAGTAAATGCTCACATAAGATGAAGAGTTGAAAATGTACAAGGTTTATTAGTAAAAAACTATGAGCAATAAAATTTTGACACATATGTAAGGAAGGAGAGTTCTTTAAAGAAGGTGCATATTTCACATAAGATGAAGAGTTGAAAATGTACAAGGTTTATTAGTAAAAATCTATGAGCAATAAAATTTTGACACATATGTAAGGAAGGGGAGTTCTTTAAAGAAGGTGCATATTTCACATAAGATGAAGAGTTGAAAATGTACAAGGTTTATTAGTAAAAAAAAACTATGAGCATAGATTTCTCCCCCAACCCCTTTTTGATGTCTAGTATCTTCCCCTGTAATCAATCCCTCTTCAGAAATATAAAGACCTTGTTTCTAACTGTTTTAGCCTAAAGAGAGAAAATTATTCTAGAGAGAGAATATTCAGATTATGAATATTTTTGGATAGAAAAATAACTCATCTTATTAAAATAAGTTCCCCTGAAACAGAAATTCAAAAAGAATTTTCCAATGTGCAATTGGAATTAATTGGAAATAGGTATAAAGAACCTTAGTCTAAGGGTCTAGATTTTCAGAAATTTTTGGATTATGGTCCAATTAAGGTTCCTATGGGCCAATAGCATCAATCCATGTGTAGGGAGGAGATGAATCCAAATTGTAAAAGAAGATACCCAAAAATGAGTAAATGCTCACATAAGATGAAGAGTTGAAAATGTACAAGGTTTATTAGTAAAAAACTATGAGCAATAAAATTTTGACACATATGTAAGGAAGGGGAGTTCTTTAAAGAAGGTGCATATTTCACATAAGATGAAGAGTTGAAAATGTACAAGGTTTATTAGTAAAAAAACTATGAGCAATAGAATTTTGACACATATGTAAGGAAGGGGAGTTCTTTAAAGGAGGTGCATATTTCACATGCTTGAATGAGTTTTAAAATTCAAAAATAATGTCATATTTTTATCTCTCATATCTCTTGAACCAAACCAAATCAAAATGGAACCAAATCGAATCAAAAAGTAATCAAACTAAGTCCAAATCTAGTCCAAATTCAACCAAACTGACTTGGAAAATTCTAGAATCAGTTTGTTTGGTTAGGAGCTCAATTTTCCTATAAATAGAAGCCTTCCCTTGTTGAAAAAAATATAGTGTCTTATGCATTGTTACTCTACTCCACCTAAGCCAAGAACTGTGAATTCTTTAATAATTCACTAGTTTTTGATACTTCTCTCTTTCTTCAATCCCCATTGGTGGCTCCATTAACATACTAAACCAATTGATTGGTTGGGGGCCTCTACCGTGAACAAAGAATCAAGCAAATTATAAGATAAGTATAGTGAATTTTGATCTTTCTATAATTTCTCAATGATTCTCTCTTCTCAACCCCTCTCAAGCTTGAGAAGCTTAATTGGTATGGTTTTTGAAATGCTATTGAAGTTAATTAATTAATGATAGTAAAGAATTACATAAATTTTTATTTA
Source organism: Cibotium barometz (assembly GCF_041138505.1). Classification (NCBI taxonomy): domain Eukaryota; kingdom Viridiplantae; phylum Streptophyta; class Polypodiopsida; order Cyatheales; family Cibotiaceae; genus Cibotium; species Cibotium barometz. The sequence goes on from NC_141061.1 coordinate 2,365,162, forward strand.
TGTTTAATTCTAATGGGTTTTTCTCTCTCTCACTTAAGAAATGATCATACTCATGACCCTTTCTCAATCCAAATAAGGCTTTTCATAAGGCTTTTCCTTAATCCAAGATTAAGCTATCCTTGAGGCCAAATTAATGGCTTTTTCTATGCTTTTAGTTTATGTATATTGATGATTCAATCTATTATGGATTGATGATCCAATTAGAGACCATTCTAATTATTTCCTTAATGATAAGCTTTATCCTTTAGAAAAAATTGAGATTTATCAGTCATAGTAGCGGAGCTATGGCAAAATTTTTATAGAAATTAGGCATAAAATAATTTCATTCAAAGCATAAAAAGAGGACTTCCTACCATATTCTAGGAATTATCATCCTAGATTAATTAAAAGAATTTTATTGTAATCATGGAGGTGTGGAGGTATGCATGTAGATGTAGATGTATAGATATGGATGTGAATGGAGATGTGGATGTATGCATGTAGATGTAGATGTATAGATGGGGATGGGAATGGAGATGTGGATGTATGCATGTAGATGTATAGATGGGGATGTGAATGGAGATGTGGATGTATGCATGTAGATGTAGAGATGTAGATGTGAATGGAGATGTGAATGTATGCATGTAGATGTAGATGTATAGATGTAGATGTGGATGTGGAGGTGGATCGATGCATGTAGATGTAGATGTATAGATGTAGATGTGAATGGAGATGTGAATGTATGCATGTAGATGTAGATATATAGATGTAGATGTGGATGTGGAGGTGGATGTATGCATGTAGATGTAGATGTATGGAAGTGAATGTGCATGTAGATGCGGATGTATGGATGTGGATGCATGAATGTGCATGTAGATGTGGATACATCTGCATCTACATGCATATTCACATCCATACATCCACATCTATATGCGTACATTCACATCTACATGCATACATCCACATCTCTATGCATACATCCACATCCACATTCACATTCACCTCCATATATCTACATCTACATACATACATCCACCTCCACATTCACATCCACATCTATACATCTACATCTACATGCATACATCCACCTCCACATTCACACTCACATCCATACATCTACATGTACATGCAAACATCCACATCTCCATGCATAATAAAATTCTTTTAATTAATCTAGGATGATAGTTCCTAGAATATGGTAGAAAGTCCTCTTTTTATGCTTTGAATGAAATTATTTTATGTGTAATTTCTATAAAAATTTTGCCATAGCTCCGCTACTATGAATGATAAATCTCAATTCTTTCTAAGGGATAAGGCTTATCATTAAGAAAATAATTAGAATGGTCTCTAATTGGATCATCAATCCATAATGGATTGAATCATCGATATACATAAACTGAAAGCATAAAAAAAAAGCCATTAATTTGGCCTCAAGCATAGCTTAATCTTGGATTAAGGAAAAGCCTTATGAAAAGCTTCATTTGGATTGAAAAGGGTCATGAGTATGACCGTTTCTTAAGTGAGAGAGAGAAAAACCATTAGAATTAAATATAAATAGAATTTTATGTAATTCTTTACTATCATTAATTAATTAACTTCAATAGCATTTCAAAAACCATATCAATTAAGCTTCTCAAGCTTGAGAGGGGTTGACAAGAGAGAATCATTGAGAAATTATAGAAAAGATCAAAATTCACTATACTTACCTTGTAATTTGCTTGATTCTTTGTTCACGGTAGAGGCCCCCAACCAATCAATTGGTTTAGTATGTTGTTGGAGCCACCAATGGGGATTTAAGAAAGATAGAAGTGTCAAAAACTAGTGAATTATTAAAGAATTCATAGTTCTTGGCTTAGGTGGAGTAGAGTAACAATGCATAAGACACTATATCTTTTTCAACAAGGGAAGGCTTCTATTTATAGGAAAAATTGAGCTCCTAACCAAACAAACTGATTCTAGAATTTTCCAAGTCAGTTTGGTTGAATTTGGACTAGATTTGAACCTAGTTTGGTTACTTTTTGATTCGATTTGGTTCCATTTTGATTTGGTTTGGTTCAAGAGATATGAGAGATAAAAATATCACATTATTTTTGAGTTTAAAACTCATTCAAGCATGTGAAATATGCACCTCCTTTAAAGAACTCCCCTTCCTTACATATGTGTCAAAATTTTATTGCTCATAGTTTTTTTTACTAATAAACCTTGTACATTTTCAACACTTCATCTTATGTGAAATATGCACCTTCTTTAAAGAACTCCCCTTCCTTACATATGTGTCAAAGTTTTATTGCTCATAGTTTTTTACTAATAAACCTTGTACATTTTCAACTCTTCATCTTATGTGAAATATGCACCTTCTTTAAAGAACTCTCCTTCCTTACATATGTGTCAAAATTTTATTGCTCATAGTTTTTTACTAATAAACCTTGTACATTTTCAACTCTTCATCTTATGTGAGCATTTACTCATTTTTGGGTATCTTCTTTTACAATTTGGATTTATCTCCTCTCTACACATGGATTGATGCTATTGGCCCATAGGAACCTTAATTGGACCATAATCCAAAAATTTCTGAAAATCTAGACCTTTAGACTAAGGTTCTTTATACCTATTTCCAATTAATTCCAATTGCACATTGGAAGATTCTTTTTGAATTTCTGGTTCAGGGGAACTTATTTTAATAAGATGAGTTATTTTTCTATCCAAAAATATTCATAATCTGAATATTCTCTCTCTAGAATAATTTTCTCTCTCTAGGCTAAAACGGTTAGAAACAAGGTCTTTATATTTCTCAAGAGGGATTGATTATAGGGGAAGATACTAGACATCGAAAAGGGGTTGGGAGAGGAATCTTACATTCTACCCTACTTAAAAAATGCGAGATGTCCTCATCTCGCAAACTGGGATAATTTTGCAAGATGCACGAATATGAGACTTAGAGAAAAATTTTAATCAAGATTAACCACCAAGAAAAGTCTTAAAGAAAGCAAGATAAGAACAAGATTTAAACTTTATTCATTCTCGAAACTTCTACAGTAAAGATAGAAGAACTCTTTACACTTCCATAAGCCCGTCCATCATATGGTCACAAAAGCAGTACTCACAAGCTGCACAAGTATAGGGTAACTCATCTATGGGAATGATTTTGCTGGTTATTGCCGCACCTATCTCAGTGGTATGAGGTGATCTAACAAAAGGACCTCTGAGAGGCAAGCCAAAAATGGGGTAAAGGCATATCTTCTCATGAGGAAGAAAACACGCCAATAAGAAGACCCGCTCAGAAAACCCAAGATGCCTTGACCTCATGATGCAGTAGTATCGGGGACCCAAACCCAAAGCTTCAATAACCATGGCCAAGCGGACATTGTTACGAAAGTGTTGCTGACCCCAGGGTGTTACCCTAGTTATGTTTTGATAGGTCTGCCATTTGGTCTGAGCTACAGAAGTTCCTAGGTGAGGAAAAAGTGAGCGCTCATACTGTTCTATAAAGTCTTTCTTCACAGACTCTCTTGCGTCTTGAAGGTGAGAAATCATCATGGATAAAACTAATTCCTGTTGCCAAGCCATGAAGGAGATTAAGAAGTAGGAAAATCGATGGGAGTAAGATTACTGTGAACGATAAGTAAAAGTTACGACTTATATAAAGGAAGGAGCTAGTGTAACTTAGAAGCCAACGGTAACTTGCCACTGAAGTTTTACCGTCTTTCCATGATTTGGGTTTGACACATTTTTCTATAGAAGGCATTAAGAATTTTGAGATGAGGAGATAAAAGAAGCTTGTAGGCTAAGTCACCTACTTTCATTGAATTCAGATATAAGGGTCACAATATCTGGGGGATAACTTCTTATACTCCCCAAGAGATAAAGAACTTCTTTTGGGCCGTACTCGAATGAAAACCAAAACCTTGGTATCCAAAACACCGATTCTCACTTCTGAACTCATTGTTCTAAATCCTTAAAACAGGTGGGACTCCTAAGAAGTATTCTAGGGAAAGGGTCTTCCTTTTTTAAACAGAAACTTTCTTTTATTTTAGAGAGGGAATAATTATAAGATCAGAAAGGGAGATTCTTACTCCTGTATACCTTGGGGAGGAATCTTACATTCTACCCCACTTAAAAAGTGCGAGATATCCTCATCTCGCAAGGTAGAGGACAGCTCTTTTTCTTAAGATCCAATTTTATTCTGGGGTTCCTTATATTCTGGTCAACCCAACAGAACACTGGGATAAATATCCCTTATATAGAACTCATCATTAAATAACAATTCATTCAGATCATGTCATTCATATCTTTAACATGATAATGGTCCATTAGACCGAAAAGTTTCCTTCGAAACATTCCTCCACGGACATTTCAGTCAAGCAAATTCTCAATTTGACATCCCTTAACTTGATCTACCGGTCAAGTATTAACAGTAGCAATCTGACAGCACAACCCACTAATCTCATAGTGATTTGCTGAATTCATTATCATCATTCTAGTTATGAATATCATCACAGGGACTCGTCCCATTTCCCCTCATTGTGATCGACATCCACATTCACATTCACCTCCATACATCTACATCTACATGCACACATCCACCTCCACAGCCACATCTACATCTATACATCTACATCTACATGCATACATCCACATCTCCATTCACATCTACATCTATACATCTACATCTACATGCATCCATCCACCTCCACATCCACATCTACATCTATACATCTACATCTACATGCATACATCCACATCTCCATTCACATCTACATCTATACATCTACATTTACATGCATCCATCCACATCTCCATTTACATCCTCATCTATACATCTACTTCTACATGCATACATCCACATCTCCATTCACCTCCACATTTCTACATCTACATGCATACATCCACATCTCCATTCACATCCCCATCTATACATATACATGCATACATCCACATCTCCATTCCCATCCCCATCTATACATCTACATCTACATGCATACATCCACATCTCCATTCACATCCATATCTATACATCTACATCTACATGCATACCTCCACACCTCCATGATTACAATAAAATTCTTTTAATTAATCTAGGATGATAATTCCTAGAATATGGTAGGAAGTCCTCTTTTTATGCTTTGAATGAAATTATTTTATACGTAATTTCTATAAAAATTTTGCCATAGCTCCGCTACTATGACTGATAAATCTCAATTTTTTCTAAGGGATAAAGCTTATCATTAAGAAAATAATTAGAATGGTCTCTAATTGGATCATCAATCCATAATGGATTGAATCATCAATATACATAAACTAAAAGCATAGAAAAAGCCATTAATTTGGCCTCAAGCATAGCTTAATCTTGGATTAAAGAAAAGCCTTATGAAAAGCTTCATTTGGATTGAGAAAGGGTCATGAGTATGACCATTTCTTAAGTGAGAGAGAGAAAAACCCATTAGAATTAAACATAAATGGAAATTTATGTAATTCTTTACTATCATTAATTAATTAACTTCAATAGCATTTCAAAAACCATACCAATTAAGCTTCTCAAGCTTGAGAGGGGTTGAGAAGAGAGAATCATTGAGAAATTATAGAAAGATCAAAATTCACTATACTTATCTTATAATTTGCTTGATTCTTTGTTCATGGTAGAGGCCCCCAACCAATCAATTGGTTTAGTATGTTGATGGAGCCACCAATGGGGATTGAAGAAAGAGAGAAGTATCAAAAACTAGTGAATTATTAAAAAATTCACAGCTCTTGGCTTAGGTGGAGTAGAGTAACAATGCATAAGACACTATATTTTTTTCAACAAGGGAAGGCTTCTATTTATAGGAAAATTGAGCTCTTAACCAAACAAACTGATTCTAGAATTTTCCAAGTCAGTTTGGTTGAATTTGGACTAGATTTGGACCTAATTTCGTCACTTTTTGATTCCATTTGGTTCCATTTTGATTTGGTTTGGTTCAAGAGATATGAGAGATAAAAATATCACATTATTTTTGAGTTTAAAACTCATTCAAGCATGTGAAATATGCACCTCCTTTAAAGAACTCCCCTTCCTTACATATGTGTCAAAATTCTATTGCTCATAGTTTTTTTACTAATAAACCTTGTACATTTTCAACTCTTCATCTTATAAGAAATATGCACCTTCTTTAAAGAACTCCCCTTCCTTACATATGTGTCAAAATTTTATTGCTCATAGTTTTTTACTAATAAACCTTGTACATTTTCAACTCTTCATCTTATGTGAGCATTTACTCATTTTTGGATACCCAAAATATCTCATATTTTTAATATTGCTCATAGTTTTTTACTAATAAACCTTGTACATTTTCAACTCTTCATCTTATGTGAGCATTTACTCATTTTTGGGTATCTTCTTTTACAATTTGGATTTATCTCCTCCCTACACATGGATTGATGCTATTGGCCCATAGGAACCTTAATTGGACCATAATCCAAAAATTTCTGAAAATCTAGACCCTTAAACTAAGGTTCTTTATACCTATTTCCAATTAATTCCAATTGCACATTGGAAAATTCTTTTTGAATTTTTGATTCAGGGAAACTTATTTTAATAAGATGAGTTGTTTTTCTATCCAAAAATATTCATAATCTGAATATTCTCTCTCTAGAATAATTTTCTCTCTCTAGGCTAAAACAGTTAGAAACAAGGTCTTTATATTTCTGAAGAAGGATTGATTACAGGGGAAGATACTAGACATCAAAAAGGGGTTGGGGGAGGAATCTTACTGTGAGATCCCTGTCTCCACAACGGATTCGGGTGCTAGCAGCGGAAGTAGCACATCATGCGTGGGGCAGGGTCCCACACTCGGGGCCTCGTCCACCACGGATATCCAAACAAGAGACTACTCTGTCGGTTTTTCCAAAATCGAGCCCGAAAAAACTTCCTTTACCAGGAAAGCACGGACGATTCCACCAGGATAACTTTTTACTCTAACGTAGTCAAGACCATTACTGATCAAATAGATCCGACTGCACCTATAAAGGTACTTGGTCAGATCAAGGAAGAAACTTGCACTTGGATCATTAGGATCAATGCTTTTTTTTCCATCAAGAGGCACAGCTGTTGATTCCTATCCATAGAACAATTACTACCCGAGATTTACTTTATCTATCGTAATAACAGAAATTGAGTCTCAGTTTACGGATCCATCAGTCCAGCCTAACCCCATCCACCAGTGCCATGGGTTAGCCAACCTCCCAACCACTGTAGTGATGCAATCCAATTTGGAATTCGGTTAGGTTTTGTCCCGGGTACCAAGGAAAAGAGTTCCAAGGCCCCCTAGCCAGAAGTTCATGCAAACATAAAACTAGTCACACCACTTACACACCCAATATGAAATTGCCTTTTTCTCAGCATCAGCTAACTTTAAAACAATCCTTTAATGAAACCATTATGTCACTGATGACAATCCTCAAAGTCTCTGGTTGAATCCTTATTTCCAGTCATTCATTCATCGGTGTACTTATGGCATCATTGGCAACCAGAACGCTCACCACCTGTTCACTCAGGGGCCTTTTCCATAGTTCCTAGCTCATAGTAACCGGCAATATATTCACATATAAAATCAAGATGGAATCCTCGTTGAAGATCAGCAAGATCAATCAACAGATCCATATAAGAGAGCCATGGACTCATCCGTTGAGGAGCAGCAAGGTCAATCAACTAGATCCATGCCCGGTTTCAGAAACAACTCTTACTCCTTGTTCCAATATCTTCCACGACGCACGTGTGGGTATCTTCGGCGACTCAGAGCCCGAGCACCGTATGGTCAGCACCCTCTAGGATCCTTCGCAGAGGTGACCTAGCGCTTCACTCATAGGCCGCTTCCTTGGTCCCTCATCCACCGTACCGGAAGCTCACCATTTAAATCGAACCGAGGTTGGTCAAGACCTCGGTCGACCTTACTACGTGAGACGTCCTCCATTGACTCTCCGTCCAGCAGTTGCAACTTTATCAGTTAGGTCTCCATGACCTTAATCCACAAGACGGTCAAAATGCTTCCCCAGCATTCTCGACATAAAACAGTCATTTACAAACAGTCACAAAATACAGTTTTTATATCGAACTCTCGTCTTTCCACATTATCCCTCCTCAATCCACATTACTTAATCCACATTCCATTCAATGTGTATTCATTTTCATCCATTTACTCATATCGACGACGACACATTATTTTCCATACACATTCACGTTCATTATTCTACATACACATCCATGCATACCTCCATTTTCACATCCTCATTCATACATCCACATCCACATACATAACCATCCATCCACATCTCCATGCATACATCCACATCCATAATCACATTCACATCCATACATCTACATCTATATGCGTACATCCACATCTCCATGTATACATCAACATCTCCATGCATATATCCACATCCATAATCACATTCACATTCATACATCTACATCTACCTACATATATCGACATCTCCATGCATACATCAACATCTACATGCATACATCCATACATCCACATCCACATTCTCATTCACATCCATACATCCACATCCACATTCTCATTCACATCTATACATCTACATCTACCTACATATATCCACATCTCCATGCATACATCAACATCTCCATGCATACATCCACATCCACATTCTCATTCACATCTATACATCTACATCTACCTACATATATCCACATCTCCATGCATACATTAACATCTCCATGCATACATCCACATCCACATTCTCATTCGCATCTATACATCTACATCTACATGTATACATCCGTTTTCACATTCATACATCCACACTCCCATTTTCACATCCACACGTCCACATACATACATCCATTTTCACATTCCCATTCATATAGCCACATATGCCTTCACATCTATTCTTTACATCACATCCATTCTCACCCTATCACAACCCATATACATATTATCCCATCACATACACTTCTTACCTCATCCCATACACATCTTATCATATCTTAACTCATCGTATCACATCCTAACTCATCTCATATGCATCTTATCACATCTCATACTCCTCTTATCACATCCTATCACATCTTATCACATCTCATACTCCTCTTATCACATCCTATCACATCTCATACACATCTTATCACATCTTAACTCATCTTATCACATCCTAACTCATCTCATATGCATCTTATCACATCTTATCACATCTCATACACCTCTTATCACATCCTATCACTTTCCATATCTATTCATAGAATACAAGAGAATTCTTATATTTAATATAAGATTTCTCTACACATTTATTTATGCATAAATTCCATTTAAGGAGACTAACACTTTCGAAATAAAAATCCATCTTTTATGCATCGTCCTATGCATAAATTCAATTTGGATGAGAATAACACTTTTGAATTAAAAATCCATTCTTTTATGCATCTTCCTATGCATAAATTCAATTTGGCAGGAATTACACTTTTAGAATAAAAGAATTTCTCTTATGCATCTAAGTTATGCATAAAATCCATTTATGATGAAAATCACACTTTTAGTATAAAAAGAATATCTTTTATGCATACCTCTATGCATGAAATCCAATATGATAAAAGTAACACTTTTACAATAAAATAATCAACTTTTATGCATACCTCTATGCATGAAATCCAAGTAACACTTCTATATTAAAATAATCAACTTTTATGCATACCTCTATGCATGAAATCCAAATATGATAAAAGTAACACTTTTATAATGAAATAATCAACTTTTATGCATACCTCTATGCATGAAATCCAAATATGATAAAAGTAACACTTTTATATTAAAATAATAATCTTTTATGCATACCTCTATGCATGAAATCCAAATATGATAAAAGTAACACTTTTATAATAAAATAATCAACTTTTATGCATACCTCTATGCATGAAATCCAAATATGATAAAAGTAACACTTTTATATTAAAATAATAATCTTTTATGCATACCTCTATGCATGAAATCCAAATATGATAAAAGTAACACTTTTACATTAAAATAATAATCTTGTATACATACCTCTATGCATGAATTCCAAATATAATAAAAGTAACAGTTTTACATTAAAATAATAATCTTTTATGCATACCTCTATGCATGAATTCCAATTATGATAAAAGTAACACTTTTACATTAAAATAAATAATATTTTATGCATACCTCTATGCATGAAATCCAATTATGCATAATATAAAAATCAATTTCTCTATGATTACAATGAATATCTTTCAATTAATCTAGGATGATAATTCCTAGAATATGGTAAGAAGTTCTCTTTTCATGCTTTGAATGAAATTATTTTATGTGTAATTTTTATAAAAATTTTGCCATAGCTCCGCTACTATGACTGATAAATCTCAATTTATTTTGAAGGATAAAGCTTATCATTAAGGGAATGATTAGAATGATCCCTAATTGGATCATTAACCCAATAATGGATTGAATCATCAATATTCATGAAATACATAAACTAAAATCATAGAAAAAAACCATTAATTTGACCTCAAGCATAGATTAATCTTGGATTAAGAAAAAGCTTTATGAAAAGCTTCATTTGGATTGAGAATGGGTCATGAGTATGACCATTTCTTGAGTGAGAGAGAGAAATTACATAAAACCATTAGAATTAAGCATAAATGAAAATTTATGTAATTCTTAACGATCATTAATCAATTAACTTCAATAGCATTCATCAAATTATGTAACTCTTCACTACCATTCATCAATTAACTTCAATAGCATTCAAAAACCATTCCAATTAAGCTTCTCCAGCTTGAGAGGGGTTGAGAAGAGAGAAACATTGAGAAATTATAGAAAAGATCTAAATTCACCATTTACCTTACAAATTGCTTGATTCTTTATTCATGGTAGAGGTCCCCAACCAATCAATTGGTTTAGTATGTTGATGGAGCCACCAATGGGGATTGAAGAAAGAGGGAAGCTCCAATTTCTCCAATTTGGAGAGAATTTTAGAGAATAGTAGAAATTAACATTATTTCAGCATAACTTTAGTATAGTAAAATTCTCCTATTTCTTTCAAAGAATTCATGTTCTATTTATAGGAGAGGGAAGCTCTAACCAAAGCTAACTGATTTTTAGAATTTTTTAGATTTTAGTTTGGTTGAATTTGGACTAGATTTGGACCTAGTTTGGTTACTTTTTGATTCAGTTTGGTTCCATTTTGATTTGATTTGGTTTGGTTCAAGAGAGAGGAGAGATAAAAATATCACATTATTTTTTATTTTAAAACACATTCAAGCATGTGAAGTATGCACCTCCTTTAAGGGACTCCCCTTCCTTACATATGTGTCAAAATGGAATCATTATACCCAAAATATCTCATATTTTTTTTATTACTCATAGTTTCTTACTAATAAACCTTGTACATAGTCAACTCTTCATCTTATGTGACCATTTACTCATTTTTGGGTATCTTCTTTTACAAATTGGATTTATCTTCTCTCCACACATGGATTGATCCTATTGGTCCACAGGAACCTTAATTGGACCATAATCCAAAAATTTCTGAAAATCTAGACCCTTAGGCTAAGGCCCTTCATACCCATTTCCAATTAATTCCAATTGCACATTGGAAAGTTCTTTTTGAATTTCTGTTTTAGGGGAACTTATTTTAATAAGATGAGTTATTTTTCTATCCAAAAATATTCATAATCTGGATATTCTCTCTCTAGAATATTTTCTCTCTCTATGCCAAAACAGGCAGAGACGAGATCTCTTATATTTTTGAAGAGGGAATTGATTACAGGGGAAGATGCTGGACATTTTTAGAGGCTGGGGAGAAATCTTACAAGTTTAGCTACAAGTGTAGCTAAACATGGCGATCCTGCTCTGGGGACTCTTGTGAGTCAGGAGTTCCAACGACTTTAAATCTATAATAGTTCATCATCTTTGCATGCCCAACACTCGTTCTCGGAGCTCTAGTTCTATTAGTCCCATTACAAGTCCCCTCTCTGTTAAGTGTTCAAGCCGCAAATGGCCAGTCCACTTTGTGCCTCCAAAAGGTGCTGCTGCTCCTCTGCCTCTATCCATGGCCGTGTGAATCAAGGTCACCCTAGGAACAACTCTATAGTTCGAGAATCCTTATCAGTGGTGTTGGGCTGGATTAACATCAAGTTTCCCATGTTCAAAGGTTTCACCTTGGAAGATGGGGATGACCACGTGTAGCGCTTCATCTCTATGTGCAAAAGCCGTGGTCTTGAGCGCGGGAGGATGCCTACTTGGCTTTATTCCCATCCACTCTAGAAAGCTCCACTGACAAGTGGTTTAGTCAGTTTGGCGAGTGACCACTTGATGGACTGGCCCACCTTGAGGGATACCTTCCTTCGCACCTTTAGGGGCCAGGCCACCTTGAGGGATACCTTCCTTCGCACCTTTAGGGGCCGGGCAACTATGAAGACTGCATTCTCTAGGACTTGGGAAGACTTCAACTCTTGCTTGGGGAGAGCATGTCTGAGCTGATGACATGGACAAGGGTCTTGGTATCTCGTCTTCCAACCTGCCTAGGTGACTTTATTGTCAAGCAATGGGTGATGCAATCCCTACCCCAGTCCACCCAACAAAAGATCAAAGAAAGTAAGCCTGCACCTACCACCTTACTGGACTTCCAAGAGATGGCCTCTCAAAACTGGAGAATGCTTTCTTGATGTTTGAACATGACAACAATTCTTCAGCCTCTGGAGTCATGTCCTCACCTGCCGATCCTATGGCCACAATCCTTTGGCCACACTCACAAGGGAGCTAGATGCCCTGAAGCTTCATAAGGTGCAAAGTGAAGACAACACTCTGGCCCACCAACTAAAGAAGGAGATAGAAGAACTCAAAGGGCTACAAGAAGCAAGGAAAACAGTGTGGTGTGCCATTTTCCAAGCCCCCGGGCACTCCCCCTAAGAGTGCCCACCACGGAGAAAGTACTTTTCTTTCTGTGAGAAAGGCGATCATGAGGACAAGCAGTGCTATTATTTGAAGGGCTTCTGCAAATTGCATCACTAGCAACCGTTTCATCTGCCACCCAACCCGTCGGTCATTTCACATCCTTCACCCCAGCACCCACACTTGTCTACCCGCCATTCATGCATACCCCCACACACCCTCACCCCCTAACCTATACCTTCCACCCTTTATGCCCACTCCACCATCTCCTACACCTTCCACCCTTGCTGTTACCCTCGCTCCCCGCCCCCTGCTCCCAGTAACCATCCCACCTTATGCTACCGCTGTGGGGAGTGACTATAGTCACTACCAAGGTCGATGTCCTCATCCAGAAGGGACACCCCCATGCCGTTCACTGCCCCCTGAGGCCAAAGATCACTACACCTAGGACTGTCCGAAGCAATGAGCTGGTGCCTCCCTTGACTTCACCTCCCCAATGCCAACTGCCACTCACTTAGTCTCTGTCGAAAGTGCTACAGACACCCCTTCCTCGGTGCCAGTTCACCCATCCTTCACCTTGGGAGTGTCCCCTCACCCAAACAGCCCACCACCCTCATCTCATATGGAGCACCCCACCACAGGTGTGGTCACTCATGCTCAAAAGCGAATCCTTGGAGAACCAGAACCATCAACGGAGAAAGGTGAAGTCCCCTCACATATCTCTCATAATGTGGTAGACCACGCCTTTCCGCAAACTATCAAAAGACCTTCAGGAGGCTCCACCCATGTTCCCTACTGGGCATGCTGATGTGACTCTCCACCCCGCACCTTCAATAGCTTCCCTGGCCGACCTCCTCAAGGAGAGCAAGGTGGGGATTTCACTCTACTAACTACTCCATTTTAGCCCGGCTACTCAAAAATGCAATTCGATCTGCTAGTGCACCAACTAGAAGAGGGGTCAAACCTTCCAAGTGGCGAGCCACGGATTCGGGCGGGCCTGCAAGCTGCAAAATGTTTGGGCATCACTCATGCAATTAGCGCCCTCATCGATTCCGAGAGCCCTCGCCTCACAGTACAAATTATTGGTACCCCTCTCTCTAGAGCCACCGTGGATGGCGGATATGGAGTCAACCTGATGCTGGAGTTCACTCTCAAAGCCACTAGTCTGCAAATCACCACAGCCAACTTCCATGTCCGGATGGTAGACGAGTGTGAGGTGACACCTCTGGGGCTCGTGGAGGGAGTACCAATCAAAATTCAAGATGTTGTTTTCCCTCTAGATTTTGTGGTCATCTGTCTTCCCAAAGTCAAAGGGGCATACTCTTTACTGATTGGTCGGCCATGGCTGTGAGGTGCTGGTGTACTACATGACTGGGGTATCGATAGGCTGTGGATCCCTGAGTCCCATGGCCAAAAAGAGCTCAATCTTGAAGAAGGTCCAAACCAAGTCGTGCGGGGTGCGGTGGTTGCACCCACACCAATGGAGGAAGGCATAGTGCCTTACGGGGACGACTCAGAGCTCCTAGACTGGCTCCAGGCTGCAGGGGATCTGTCGTACTACATGGTGGACATCTCGAAGGTTTATGATGCTTCCACCCCTCAAGACCTCATGATCGAGCACTTTGAGGTGATTAGCTTGGGAGAGCCTATCACGGATAGGAGGCATGGCAAGCACTCCACCTCCATCACATCTGAACCACCAGCACCACCTAGGGATCAGCCCACGACGAAGGTGCACACAAATCCCCCTATAGCCAAACCCATCTTGGGCCAGCCCACGATCACGGCTACCGTGGAGTCCCCACTCCCACTTTGTGCATCCCCACAATGCCCTGTGGATCCCTCACTTCGTGTCCCCACTCTGTGCATTCCCCTTGCGCATCCCCACACTCTCGTGCATCCCCGTGAACACCACTCGGCATCCCCGCACTTGTGCATCCCCGTTGTGCTTCCTGGCATCCCCACACTCCCACATCGCCATGGATACCACTTGTGCATCCCCGCACTTAATGCATCCCCACCATCTTATGCATCCCCATTTACCACTTGTGTATCCCTGCACTTACTGCATCCCCACCCCCTCATGCATCCCCATCTCCTCACCGTGGACCCCCTCGTACATCCCGGCTCTTCATGCATCCCCAACCTCCCATGCATCCCCGTGGATACAACTCGTGCATTCCCATCTTGTGCATCCCCACATTCCCGTGTATCCCTGTGTATCCCCACTCTTCGTGCATCACCACATTCCCATCTTGTGCATCCCCACATTCCCGTGTATCCTGTGTATCCCTGTGCATCCCCACTCTTCGTGCATCACCATGGATACAACTCGTGCATTTCTATCTTGTGCATCCCCACATTCCCGTGTATTCCCGTGCATCCCCATGCATCCCCACTCTTCGTGCATCACCATGGATACAACTCGTGCATTCCTATCTTGTGCATCCCCATCCCCTCACTGTGGTCCCCTTT
This sequence comes from Cibotium barometz, assembly GCF_041138505.1. NCBI lineage: Eukaryota > Viridiplantae > Streptophyta > Polypodiopsida > Cyatheales > Cibotiaceae > Cibotium > Cibotium barometz. Next base: position 2,380,524 of record NC_141061.1, read on the forward strand.
GTGCATCCCCATGTGGACCCCCTTGCACATCCCCGCCCACCATCCTGTGCACCCTAGCCTCACCCCATCATGCATCCCCCCTGTGCCCACCCTCACGCACCCCATCCCCTCACCATTTTGTGAACCCCCCTCTTCCTAGCCTCGTGCATCCCAATTCATGCCCCCTTGTGCATCCCCAACCTCACACCCCTCCCGTGGGCCACCTCCTTCACACCATCTTCCGAACCCCCCCAACCACCCTCCCTCGTGCACCCTTGGGCATACCCCCTTCGCCCCATATCCCCCTCATGCACCCCCTTGTGCACCTTCAACAAAATAAATAAGAAACATATACCAAAAAATGAGTACCCTACCCTACCCCAACCTTGTTACCCTCTTGCTCCCTTGTGCATCCCCAGTTGCGCACCCCTATTGCGTATCCCCACGGGCAACCCCACACCTCACCTCCTGCCTCGCTGTCACCTTGCAAACACCCAACTCGCATCACAGTGCTCCCCGTAACTTGTACACCCCCCACGCTAAATTTTGGGGCCACCACACTGCTTCCTTGCCGCCTTCCCCTTGCGCACCCCATTGCTGCCCTTTCCGTCGCCCACTTCAACTGCATTTCCACCTCGTTCACACCCCCAGGCCACCCTCCCCCAACATTCCAAAATAATCACACATCCCCACGATTCACCTCACGTATCCCCATGCTTTCCCCTTGCCTGTTGTTGTCCCCTTCCCCCCGTGGGCACCAATGCCTTCACCCTTCCTTCGCCCAATTCCGACTCATGCACCCCCCTCTACGAACCATCAAACCCCCCCCCCCCCCCCCCCAAAAAAAAAAAAAAACCTAAAAACACAAAAGCATCCCAGCATACCTACCTGCGCCCCCTCTTAAATTTTGTGGTTTCTTTCTCTGTCTCTCTCTTTCCAACTTGTGATAAATTCTTCCTTTTTCTCTCTCGAAATTCTAAGGTGGATTTTCCTTTCTCTCCCCACGGTGCATATTTCTTTTCCCTTTTCTCTCTATTCTATTGTGGATGTTTCTATTTCTTTCTCTCTCTTCTTCTATATCCTATGGTGGATAGCTCTCTCTCTCTCTCTCTCTCTCAATTCTCTCCTACTTTCTTTGTGACTTACCGTGGAAATCTTTCTAAATCCTACGGTGGATTTCTTCTTCTTCTTCTTCCTCTCTCTTCCACCCTCTCTTTATATCTTGTGCTGGCTATATATATATATAATCTTCTTTCTTTCTCTCTCAATGTGATTTGGCATTATGGTTTATCTTATATCCTCTGCCTAATAAGTGATCCTACAAATTTGATAACACCAGAATCATCTCTTACTACATGGATGTCCCTCTTCCATGGATGTGCTCCTCGTCATCCAAATCAGCCATGGCATCCCATATGTACCTATTTTTAATGCTTGCAAGGGCATCCCAATTGGTGTTTTCCTTTTTCGCTCGAATGAGGCCTGTGGTGGCCACTTCGTCGACACTTCCTCTCAGACTTGTGGTGGTCCTACTTCCTCACCACCTTCTCCTGGACCGTCAATGGCAGTCCATCTACAACTTCACCTCAACATCCGCCTCTTTGCTTCTGTGTTCACCAGGACAGTGAACAGATTAATTGGTGGGGGACCTCTAGCCACCCTCACTACCCGTTGGTCAGGCACCCAATCCCGTGAATCCCCAAAATCGGGCATCCCCAAGTCAACATCCTCACTGTGTGAACCCAAGATCGGACACCCCCAAGATCAGGCATCTTAAAGTTCATGAACCTCAAGGGCGCCCACAAGGCCAACCACCAGCCACACAAAATGGAATCTCTGGCGACCCCACCTCCAAGTTTGGCTACCCACTTGACCGACGAAGCGGCGCCCACCTACTCATCGGCGTCTCTCACCTACTCCAATGGCATATGTCACCTACTTGTGCTCAATGCCTACTCCAAAGGCATATCTGTCAGTGACCACTTTTAGCCCCTGTCTTGTCATGAGAATATATTTTAAGTCCTCTTTAAGAATATTATTTTTTCCTCTTGAGTAATTTGGGGACGCCTAGGTTACTCTTGCATCATGCCGGCTAGGTTAATATCGTGGGTGACACCACTATAAATATTAATACATGCGGTATATGACACGTATGCTTGGGGCCGTCTATGATTATTTCAGTTAGGTTTGTATGGCAGGGTGATTCCTGGTATACTTACGCCTGGTAGTCATGAGTTGTAATGGTTTGTGCCTGTTTAATATTTGTGGGATTAATTTAATTATTAATTGGGCTTATATTTTCAGGTGATGAAGATTACGAGGATTGATGAATAATGTTGAGGAGAATGTTTCTTATGCGCATCATATTTAGTAACCTTAGTAGTTGATTTTTCCATTTTGATACATTGGAAAAAATACATTTATAATGTTGAATTTATTAAAGCCTAAAGGCTTTACCCTAGCCCCAATTTTTGGGACACTCTATTTTTGTTGTGGAAGAGTGCCGGGAAGATTGCACCCAGCATGTTTATCTTGGAGCTAAGTATTATGTTTGTTATGCTTTTGTTTAATTTATTTGATTTTGTTGAAACCTGCAAAGCATGTGTTTTCATGGTTGAATTAATGTGTTGAATTTCTCAAGTGTTCCACAAGCTGTCCTAGAGAACGATTCCGTTTTCAGTGGTATCAGAGCTTGGGCTAGGAGATTTGTGGAAAGGTTCTTCATCAACACAACTCTCAAGAAAGTTGCAGGCTTTTAACCAGTGCGTAACCAAAAATTCAAATTCTCAAACTAGCTCTACTTCTCAAACCCACTTACCTCTTCCCAAAACCATTCTTCTTTATCAAAAAGTGGTTTTGCTCAAAGCTTCATGAATTTCAGATCTGACCGTATAGATGGATTCCCCATAGCCAAAAACCTCATGTGGTTTGCTCAGATTTTGCAAAGGTTCAAGCTGCAAAAGTTCTATAATTGACGGTCTGCATGTTTTGTGAGCTACAAGCTTTGTATATTAATCCAAAAAAAAAGAAGCCAAGCAAAAGCGATGCGCCAAAACGCAACCTAGTGGGCGGGAATTAGCACCGTGTGTTTTCCAAGTGATAAGCTCACAAAAGAGCTTAACATAGTTAATTAAGCCAAATCCTCCTTAACCCAATTCTACTTTTCCCAAGCCCAATGCTTGTCACATCAACTTTTGGAGCTTTCACACTACCTATTTTCCTATTTCAAGAGAAATTCCAAAGAATTGTAATTTTCAGATTTTTGGGTGCAGAAAATTGATTTTTCAGGGCTCAAAGAGGCTTAAAAAGGCCAAATAAATGCCAAAAAATTCTAAAATAATTTTTGAAAAATTCTAAAAATTCTCAAAAATTATTACAAAGGTTTGGCCAAGTTTTGAGAATTTTTTGAGCAGTGTTCAAGGTGCAAAAAATTATTTCTTCAGCATTTCGACTAGCCCAAGTCTCCTAAATCACTCGGAATTGTTCGGGACTTGTGCGAAACGAAGGGAATTCAACCCAACCATTGAACCAAAGTCTTTGTTCAATTTCAACACAAATCGAATTGCGGGAGAATTGAGATAAGTACAATCATTTGCTTTATTTACATACATCAAATAATATCAATTTTACTTATTTACATTGTTTGCATGAGCACTATGGCAAATTTTCCTATTCCACCTTCAATTCAAGAGCAACTCCAATCTCTACAACAACAAATTGTAGAAGAGAGAGAGATGCGAATTGAATTGGAGCGACAGCTCACGAGTCGAAGGCGTAAGCGTGACTCTTTGCCATCTTATGATGACGAAGACGACACCATCCAAAGAGCTGTCAATGCTACACTTCAAGCATAAAATTCACGGAAAGATTCTAAAATCAGTCGTAAAGCTTTTTCATTTCAGAATTATGATGGCAAGAAAGATGCTTGAGTCCTTTTGGCATGGCTTAGTCAATTGGATGACTACTTTTCGGGGGGGAAATTTTTCGAGAAGGACAAGATCAAATGTGCGGCTAATCACATGGTGGATAGCGCAGCTTTATGGTGGAGCGTCATCAAGCAAGGACGTGACAAATCGGATTCATGGAAAAGGTTTCAAAGGCTAGTGAAAAAACATTTCTTACCTTCACAATTTAAATCTAAAGCTAGGCATCAATGGGATACATTGCATCAACTTGAAAAAGAAAGCATATCTCAGTATGTGGAGAAGTTTTGGAATACATTACTACAGGTACAAGTTGTGGAGAAAGTCAATGAGAAGGACCAAAAGAAGAAATTCATTTCGGGCCTTAAGTCTACAATTAGGGCCGATGTGAATATGTTTAAACCTCATTCACTTTCTACAGCTATATCATTGGCAACAAATTTCAAACGCAAAAATGGTTTTCCTAGAGAGGCCAAGTCATTTGAGAGTAACCACTCTAAACCTTTTTCTAAACCTTTTCATGCTTCAAGAAATTTTCATAAGCCAGTGTTTGACAAAGGCAAGGAGATGGTCAAAGGCGAATCAAATTCAAATAAAGTCAACGGTGGCAAGCCCAAAGGTCCTCCAATCAAATGTTTTAAATGTCATAAAGAAGGACATATAGCACCAAATTGCTCAGAACGTGCAAAGAATCAGACACCTGGCGGGCGGCACGAGTCAATATGCTTGAAGAAGATGACAATGAAGATGAATCGCTCAAGCAAGAGGGTAACTCTGACCCCGACTATTCAGAAGCAGAAGGTAAACCTCAAGCTTATTCGTTACTCAAAATAAAAGGAAAAATTAATGAGCATGAAGTTATTGCCGTCTCTCCTTTGATTAGACATTGGAGGAAAATATTTTCATTGTCCTTCCTTACACAAATGCTATGTGTAGCATAGTCTATAATAGGGTTGTACATATGTCTCCAAGGCATACCCAATATTACATCTACACCTTGTAAAGGTGCAACTAAGAAATCCCTTTTTTTTGTTAAGGAATTGATGCTTAAAGTTAAACCTTTCACCTCTTGCATGCAATTATACTTGGTTCCAGTAAATGCACCTTATCCAAAAACAAATCGAGGATTTGTTAGAAGGAGGCCTTATTAGACCTAGTAGTTCACCCTTTGGAGCTCCAGTCCTTCTTGTTAAGAAGAAGAATGGAACTTTCCGAATGTGTGTTGACTACCGAGCATTGAACAAAATCACTGTCAAGAATAGATACCCTATCCCTAGGGTAGATGACTTACTTGATAAGCTTAGAGGTTCAAAGGTCTATAGCAAGATTGACTTAAAGTCTGGTTATCATCAAGTACACATGACTGAGTCAGACATATTCAAGGCTGCATTTAGAACCCAGACTGGCCATTATGAGTTTTTGGTTATGCCATTTGGTTTGACCAATGCTCCAGCTACATTCAGTCGTATGATGAATCGCATTTTCCTAAAGTTTCAAAGTTTTGTTGTGGTGTTCTTTGATGATATTCTTGTTTTCAGCGAGAATCGTCAAAAGCATGAGCAACACTTGGAGGAAGTGTTTAATCTTTTGAGAGAAAATGAATTATATGTCAATCCTGAAAAGAGTTCTTTCTTTCAAAAAGAGATTGAATACTTAGGCCATATAGTGTCAGCTGAAGGAATCCGTGTGGATCCTAAGAAGATTGAGTGTATAGCCTCTTGGCCTACACCTCGAGACATTGATGACCTTAGATCTTTTCTCGGTCTATGTAGTTACTATAGGAAGTTTGTCAAGAATTTTGCTTATATTGCATATCCTTTGACAGAACTTCTCAAGAAAACTACATTTTTCCATTGGACCGAAACTCAAGATAAATCTTTTCTAGCACTCAAGGATGCATTAACTCATGCACCAGTTCTTACACTACCTAACTTTCAAAGACCATTCTTTGTGGTAGTAACTGATGCTAGTGGAAAAGGTTTTGGTGCTGTGCTTATGCAAGACAACCATCCTATTGCCTATGAAAGTCGAAAGCTAAAACCTGCTGAAATAAATTATAGTACATATGACAAGGAATTAGCAGCAGTTGTGCATGCCTTGAAGATTTGGAAGCATTACCTAATGGGTTCAGAATTTCTTATCAAGACTGATCAACAAAGCATTAGGCATTTGCTTTCGCAACCCCTTATTTCAGATAGGCACATCAAATGGGCATCTTTCATACAAATTTTCCAACCCATGATTCAATACCAACCTGGAAAGGAAAATGTTGTTGCCGATGCTTTAAGTAGAAGACCTCATATCAACAACATTTCCGCTATTGAAAGTGAACCATTTGTACTTATGAAAGAAACTTATGAAGTAGATCCAGATTTTTCTGAGATATGGATCAAATTGCGTGAAAACAATTGGACACCTCAAGGAAATTATTCTCATAATGATGGCTATCTTTTCTTTGAGAAAAGATTATGTGTTACTCAACCCTATAGACAACTTATCTTGTTAGAAATGCACCAACCACCATTCATGGGACATAGAGGAGTTTCCGTAACACTTCAAGTAGTTTCTCAAGAATTCTTTTGGCCTCATTTGAAAAATGAGGTAGCAAAATTTTTAGCTGAGTGTAACATTTGTCAAGCAATTAAAAGCTACAAAGGCAAAGCTTTGGGATTGATTATGCCTTTACCCATTCTAGACCGACCATGGGAACAAGTGTCTATGGACTTCATTACAGGCTTTCCTACTACTTCCAGTCATCATGACATGATTTGGACAATAGTGGGCAGGTTTAGTAAGCAAGCCTATTTCATTCCATGTAAAAAGACACTGACTTCTCAGCAAGCTGCGACCATATTTGTCAAGCAAATCTTTGTTAATCATGGTCTACCCAAAGTGATAGTTTCTGATAGAGATTCCAAATTTTGTAGTCACTTTTGGATTGCTCTTTTCTCAAACTTAGGCACTAAGTTAGATTTTTCTACAGCTTTTCATCCTGAATCAAATGGACAGACCTAAGTCACGAATAGCACTATCTTAGATATGCTTAGAGCCTATGTTTCCCAGCAACCTAGTTCATGGGATAAGTACATACGTCTACTCCAATTTGCTTATAATAATACTCCTCATTCTACTACTGGTCGAGCACCATTTGAGATTATCTATGGTAGAGTTTTGCCTATTCCGGCTACTAGACTCTCCCATAAGATTGAAGCTGCTGATGACCAATATACTCGAGACTTTGATCGCATTTTATCTGAAGTGCGTGATTGTATTGCAAGAGCTCAAGAGAAGTATACATTTAAAGCAAATAGAAAGCGTAAAGATTTTTCATTCCAAGAAGGTGATTATGTACTTTTGAGAATTGAGAAGAGACGATTGAAGAGTGTGGAAAAATTCCCTGCAGTTAAACTTGCACCTAGATACTATGGACCATTTAAAATATTGAAAAGATTAACGATGTGGCCTATAGACTAGAGTTGCCATCTAATTGGAATATCCACAACTCGGCAAGTGCTCCAATTCTCAGGTCCCCCAACTGGGACATTATCTTCCATGTCCACATCGATGCCTCAGCTTTTTTGCTGTTGGCTGTGTGTGTTGGCCTAACTGGGAGAACACAAGATGGATTTCCCCATCAAATTTGTCAGCAGTCAACTCAATGAAGTAGAGAGGAACTACACCATGACCGAGAGTGAAGGATTAGCCATGGTCTACACCGTCAATAAGTTTTGCTATTATCTTATGGTGACTAAGTTTGTTTTCTTCGTAGACTACCAAGCTCTCCTGTACCTAGTAGACAAGCCCTGTATGACAGGTAGAATCACTAGGTGGCTACTTATATTGCTCGAGTTTGACTTCACCATCACGGTAAGGAAAGGCTCTTAGCATGTTCTAGCAGACCACATGTCAAGGATCCCCAACAGTGAACCGCCGGTGGGAGTAGATGATGATTTACTAGACGCTGCCCTATTCCAACTATGCTTGATTCCTAAATGGAGCAAGGAGGTGGTGGCACACTTCTTAGCCAATGGATTACAGTGGATCCCCTCCTCAGTAAAGACCGAGCCCATTGCTTAATTAAACAGGCAGTCCCCTATTAACTCATTATAGACCAACTTTATGGGCAAGGGAAAGATACAATTCTATGACGTGTCCGAGAAGAGTATGTACTCCTTCTTGAACCGGCTCACTCAGCCTATGTTGGGGGGAACTTTGTAGCAGATATCACTGCGCATAAGGTCCTCATGATTGGGTTATGGTGGCCCACTCTAATGGCAGACGCAGTAGAATACATCAAGCGGTGTGATGAGTGCTACCGTACAGCAATTTCCTGCTTCAAGGACCACATGACCCTAAACCCAATTGTGTCCTTACAACCATTTGAGACATGGGACATAGATTTCATTGGACCCATCAGTCCAACAGCCAAATACACTCAAGCTCGATGTATAATAACTGCTCTACGGACTATTGCACTAAGTGGGTAGAAGCTTGGGTGACCCGTAAAGCTAATGTGCGATTGATTGCTGAATTATTGTGTGAATCGGTCCATCACATGCTTCAGTTGCCCCCTCGAGCTCGTCAGTGGGACAATGGGACACACTTCATTAATGAGGTCTTGTCACTTTACAGAAAGTCCTCCCCCTACTACCCACAAGCGAATGGCCAAATGGAAAACACGAATAAAATCTTATGTGCCATTCTGACTAAAACTGTGGAGGCCAGTGCAACGATTGGGAACAAAGAAGCTCAAGCTCAGAGGCAAGGTGTAGTGCGCATCGGAACACTTTTGATGGTGTAGAAATGGCTGGTTATTTCAATGGTAGCAAACTAAAACGCTACTATGGCCCTCTCACCAAGGCTACCCTAAGAGCCATCCACAATAAAAATAGCATAAAGAATACCATGAGGATATGAAACAAGCTGCACAACAAGAGGCCAAAGCAAGGCAAGCCAAGCTTTGGCAGAGACACATCATGGCCCAAGTGGTCGACCTTGAAGAAGAAGAATGGTAGGTGAAGCCAGCTTGGTTGTGGTTAAGAATGACCACCTTGACGAGCTTTGTCCAAAAATTATCTCTTGTCGATACATGGGCTAGTTACAATTCGATGTCCCATGAAACATGGCGTTCCCTTTAGGGAACCCTCACTAAAAGAAACCCCGACCATCGTCACCACAGTGGCGTCACAGCATGTTCATTGTTTAGGCACAGTTATACTTTTATTCCACGTTGGAAATAATCCCTTGGAAGGGAAGTTCTATGTGATGCCTGCAGGAACCATGCATGAAGAAATACTCTTTGAAAGGGGTTGGATGGGACATAACGAGTGCAACATTGACTGGGACGCACGGACAGTGGCCTTACAGCAACTCTTCATGAGACAGACGAAGAGCGCGTACCTGCTACTCCCCCATGCCAAGAAATTTCCCCTTCACCCACCCACCACCATTTTGTCACCACACCCCCACAAATCCATCCCACTAGAAAAGAAGCCGCTCATCATTCCAACCACATCAACGCCTCTCACAACCTCCCTACCCCCACGCTCGGCAGCAACCCACTCTCACATCGTCGTCTCACAAGCTGCTTACCCAACCCAAACTAACCAAACTAACATTTCTAACAAAACTAACAAAACTCCACTCGGTATGCCATCTCCCCATTGGGTACCTAAAAAGCTTCTCACAGCACAAGGCTATTATGAAGGAGAATCTACATTGTGGATCCCCCGATGATCGAACCCTTTCCCTCGTCCACAGGCACCCAAAGCTCCTTATCCCCCAGACGGCAACAAATTCACCAACCACAAGCCTACAGGGTACATCATAAGCGCAGGACTAAACGCTCTCCATGGCACCCCATCCTCAATCAAACCCTCAACCGTGCCCAAAACCAACCCCCCCGGTGGATCCCCACCAAACCTCTCCTACAAGCCCAACAGTTCTACGAGGGCAATCATCATACTTGGATCCCCAAATCTCCCCAACCCCAACTTCCACCCCGTGTCGCTCAGTAGTCCCCTATCTTTCAATGGAAACCCAAGGTGGCCTCCGCCACCACAAAGACTAGCTAGGAAAAAGGGAAGCAAAATCTTCACGGTGACACTATAACCCCCATTCTGCCATTGCCGACAATGCTGACTAATGATATACCCTCAACATTAGCAACTCCTCCACCTACCATTGTGAGGCTGCCATGGGGTACTACAATGCCATTACTAACTCCTTCAGTCTCAGGTACTACAATGCCATTACTAACTCCTTCAGTCTCAGGTACTTCCTTGTCAACAGCTTCTGAATTCCTCAAGGAAGTACCTCCCCTCACCTCGCCACACCATCGCCAAATTGGAATCGACTTCTCACCTTGGCGAATTGGGCACGTAGTCAGTACAAAACCCATAATGGGGTGCAGCATAGCCTACGCGTACAAAACCTAATTTAGGGTGCCCAAAAAAAAAAGAATAAGTGCCACGGCCGTACCAACCTACTTTTGCCACAGCTGCACTCTTTAGAAGTTCATAATTGCCATAGCCATTCTAAGTTCGCCATGGCTGTTCCAATCCACAAAGTGCAGTGCCCCGGTTGTTCCATCCTCAAACATCCGCCCCCACGGGCATTCAGAATTTGCCATGGTTGCACCAACTGTTAATTAAAAGGCTATGGCCATTCCCTTCTCAACCCGTTTGGTACGCACTTTTCAACCAATGCCCCGCCCGTACTACCAAATCCGAAACAAGATGCCATGGTCATTCAATCATGATGTCGCGGCCGTTCACTGGTGATGCCACGCCCGTTTGATCTAGTTTCCACATGCCACGGTCGTTTGATTTCAGATGTCGCACCCATTCATTCCAGTTGCCACGCCTATTCACTTGGTGATGCCATGGTCGTACCCTTCTAAAAAAGTATAAATATGGGGCCCACCCCCTCATTTCCTCACCTTCAGCTCTCCTTGTAGTAGCCAGACTCTTGCAGCTTTTTCTCTTGAGCCTTCACATCCTCACACCCTTTTTACACCATGACTGACGCCTCAGACTCCTCTTGGGAGGTCCTCCACCATCCCTCCATAAGGAGAAAACGCCCAACGGGGGGCAAATTTGAGGAGTATGCCCGCCACCCCACACAGTTGTCCCATCTTAATGAAGCAGGTGAATGGCCACACCGTGCACTCCTTAATGAAGAATAACCACAAGGTGGAGCACAAGCTCCTTTATTTCATTGGACCATGTTACAGGGCAGTAGCACCAACCAACCCTAGGGTTGTATCGAAGCTAGAGAAGCTAGCCTGGGGAGATTGCCCACTCTGGAGCCATGGGGGCCAGATCTCTACAACAATCTATACTTCATAGAAACCTATGATGCCAACCTTTACATAGGGGATGTTTTGGATAATGAAGGCCAGAGACACAGGGTACAACTCAGCATCGAGCTCATCAGAGATGCCTTATAGCCCCCCAACCTGGACCAGCACTATGGTAGGCTCACCAATGCCCCAAGCTGACCAAGGGCGTATACAGAGGCAACCTGAACAAAGATGGGTGGAGTGGGCAAACATCACCAAAGAGGATTTGATTATGCCAGCACGTGCCCTATAGTTTTTACTCAACCACACGCTGGACAGACATGTTTAACAGGTGCAGCATGACTACATTGGCCCGTGTGCACCAAGGCTAGATGGTGAATTGGGCTGAGTATCTTTTCAAAGAGCTCCACGCAGTCAGCTCTAACCCGCAAGGGAAGCTGGCAATGGCCACATTACTTTTACAAGAGTGCTTTATCATATGCGATTGGGTGGGAGGAGTTACCTCGTGCCATTCATCACGTCTCTGCCCCCACCACCACAGACCTCTCCCCACTCCCCCCACTAGCAAAAAGGCACCACTAGGAACCCGTCGAGCACACAGGAGGAGCTGGCAGGTGCCCAGAAGCAAGCAGAAAGGCCGCTGAGGAGGAGGAGAAGTAGAAGCAAAATTTCTTCCACCAAAACCTCTATGAGACAATGCCCCCAGACTGCTTTACAAATTTTCCATCTTTCACAGAGGCCAGACCATCCTCCCCCAATGCTTCCTAGCAGAATATGCTACATACTCTCCATTGGGCATAATTAGGCAGCTTTCGATCCACCAGCCAGGCCTATGCCAAGAGCTTCCATGCAGCCCATGACGATGTGCCAAATTTTACCTTAGGATTTTCACACATGGCCAGGGAGTTGATCACGCAAATGACAGATCGTATCTACTATCAATAGGAAGTGGTTATCGTTTCATAAAGGGAGATGCTGCTAGCCAAGGCACAGGTGAGACAGGTGTCTGAAGATCTCTACCAAAAGTTAACTTGCATAACATGCAGCTCCAAGGCAAGTTTGATGCATAGACATAGCAGCTCAAGCATGCACTCACCAGAATCACTGGCCTCTAGCAATAACTCCAACAAGCCCATGAAGCTGCTCAGCAGGCACACCATGAACTTACAATCATGGAGAACCTAATCCACGAAGCCCAAGATCAAGAAAAAGCTACGGAGGAGGCCCTTGAGCAAACTAAGCTGGATTTTTAGCGATACCATGAGGTTTCAGTAGACACCATCCACCAGATGGAGGAGCAACGAGGTGAAGCCAAAGCTCGAGCAGCACAACCACCTTCCACCCCATGTGCTTCCTCCTCTAGCACCATAGATCGAAAGGTGGATGCATTGATGGATACAACCACAAAGCTCCTTGTCCTTGCCCTCCCCCCACAAAGCCCATTTCAGCTCCTTGACCTCCATTACAGGAGCATGCGACTAAACCTCCTCCAACACAACGTATATTTAGATGAGTCCCTCTCCCACCAGATTTACTCATACCTCCTCACCAAGCTCCCCATTGCCAGCATCACCCTTATCCCCCACTTCTATTTTCAGGGCCTCATCTCCTTCACCCACCCACACCACATGACTTCTACGAACTCCCTCAACACCCTCTTCTATGCAAACCTTGCCATGGGGGCCTCCACCTCGACCACCCCTCCACCCCCGTGTTGCCGATACACAACAGCCCTCCCAACCATAACCCTCCTCAAACCATTCATCTAGGACACCTATTGCAATGCGCCCCGTGCACTCCACATCAGCCCGGACTACCTTCCTATATGAAGATGGTGGGCATGGAATGTTTTCCACGAAGAGCAGAAGAAGAACCCAAAGCTGCTTTCCTTGGTTCGCTCCTCCGACGGTGTAGTAGCCATCTACCGAAGATACAATGATCCGACGCTTCAAGGAATTCATCCGCCGCGCTGCAGTCAAGTCTCAGACCCAATAGTGATCGCAAAACAATCAGATTTTCCACTTGATCATCATGTTGTTGGAGTCATTTCCGAATTGGGACCACTATAATGAAGGCGCGCAAGATTTGTCTTTCAACATCAACAAAGGCCCAGCCCTCAAGCTGATTTTTGGCTATTACGAGCAGATCATGTGGATGCCCACCTGGTGCCTGCAGACCTTTGAAGACATGATGGAGATGAACTGCTGCACCAGCTACAAAGTCTTCCATTGAGTCCCCCCCTACTTTAACCGCGTGCCATGACTTCATCCGCACATATTCAATCTATTATACAGATAGATCCGGCCAGCTCCGAGGATGGTGGACCTACATTAGGGAGGGGAGTATGTTAACCACTCTAGTTAACATTACCTTTAGCGTGGCTACACTCTTTGGGCCCCCAATTGTAAATGGGCGGCTGGCCATTGTAACTATGAGCTCTTGTATATAAGTCATTTTATTAAATATGAAAAGGGACAATCCCATTAGTCTCATTTGAGATTGCCTCTTCTCTCTCTCTCTCTCTCTCTCTCTCTCTCTCTCTCTCATTTAAGCTTGTGGATGTATGTTAGCTTGTGTTTTTGCATTCTTACATGCTTAATTATCGGTGTGTGCGTGTAGGGATGGTAATGCTCTCATCTCTCTTCTTCTCTACCCTCTCTTTGCTATAAACCAAGTCCCTTTTGCATGCTTGTTGCATGAGGTGAAGGTTGAGCTCTCCATAGCTCCCTTCTTCTTGCTCTCTACCTAGCCCATTGAATTTCTTCTTAGGTGACACAAGAAGAGGTGGAGTGAGCCCCTAGTGGCTTCACATCAAGGAGTTAACCCTCTTAGGGTTGGCTAAGTGAAACTCTCCGGACTCGACCCTTGCATGTGTCTATCTTCTCTTCTCTTTCCTTCTTATGTGCAAGGTAGCATGTTATTCTTAACATTGGGAAACCTTGAGATGAACAATCTTAAATTTACTTTGGATGGAAACTCCACTATTCAAAGTCTTACCTTTAAGAGTTTATGATGGAATTCTTGGAATGGATTGGCTTACTCAGAGCTAGGTGGATATACACTATGCCACAAGGGAACCTTCTCTTTTTTGGATCTTTACGAAAATAAGGTCCAAGGTATTAGAGTCACCGGATCTCCAAAGTTATAATTGGTAAAGCCATTCAAAATGATGGAGGGAATTAGGAAGAAAGAAGAAATCTATCTTGTTAAACCATTGGGAAAGACTTATGTTTGTTTTAACCTAAATAACTAAGCAAGTATGCCAAAAATTGCCAGAATTCAACAAGCCTTTTGAGGTAATCATCACTGATGTAGGTGGCTTTGTAGTTGGCTAAATCCTTATTCAAGAAGGAAGGTCGGTAGGCTATGAATCACAAAAGCTTCGGCCCCATGCGGTCCATGACTTAGAACATCTAGGAGTCACTCATGCATTAAAGGTATAGAGGCATTATCTTTTTGGACAAAGATTTACCTTGGTAACAAACCACGAAAGTTTAAAATAAATATTTATGGAGAGTGATCTCAATATGCATCAAAGAAGATGGTTGCAGATATTACAAGAGTTTGATTTTGAAATCAAGTATAAATCTAGAAAAGAAAATACACCCGTTGTGCAGATGCCTTAAGTCAGAAAGTATCCTTGCTTACCATAACGGTTATATCAAATCCTCTCCCTATGAAAATTGAGGAGAAGATTGGGGTATGTGTATTCTTTGCTCCAATTATCTCGCCATGTTAATGTAAGAAAGTAAAACTATTCAAGAAATGAACAAAGTTCAAGGATACAAAATTGCATCAACCTAGAAAGATAAGGCCACATATGAAGTTCCTGGTAAGTTTGCCCAATTGATATTCTGTAAACTCGAGATAACATGTAGTCATCCGACAAGTGTACATACAGACCTGCCAAAGAGTCAAGTTACATGCACAAGCCTTGTCGTCCCATTCCACCAAGACTACAATTGATTCCGTGAGAATTTGATGTCCCATACCATCAAATTACCACCCAACCAACTGATGTGACATATAAAAAGGCTCTTTCCCCCCTCGAAAGATCACCACAAACTCTCGAGCAGTGGGATGTCAACGCATGGCAATAAAAAGAAGAGAAAACCATGCTAGTAAGTTTAAGAACAGTTCTCTTCGATCAAATTCTATAAGGGCATTGAGCATTACATCTCAAGACTATACCCCTTCAGATTTACCTTTGATTTCTACAAATCAATCCTAAATCTGCTATTATTATCTAGGCGTATGCTAATCCCTCAGATTAGTGCTCCTAGATAAACCATTCAATTGAGTACTGCTACCAGCACTGCTAGCCCCGTTATCCCAAGTAATACACACCTTAGGGATTACTTTTACCAGGCAATCACGTGACTAAATCAAACTAGTCACTAATCTCTAGGCCCAAGTAGTGACACTATTTTGTTACTACCAACAAGGGCCAGCTTGCCTCTACGGGCCAAGGCTCGCTTGTTGCTACAAACAGTAAACAACTTGTTTGGACACAAGGCATAACCACATCAAGACTACGATTGTACATGGTTCTCATTTGCCAAAGTTTATCACAATCTTCTAGCAACTGTTAAAAGATTGTGAAGGGTTATGAGCACTACGACTCAATTAGGCTTACCTTGATATCTCGTGATAAGCACTGCGTCTAATTTGGGCACAATTGACGCCATTGCCGGTCCTCTTAGCCCAAGTAAAACACACCACAATTTTAGATTTACACTATAGTCAAACTACGTGACTGATGGTGAATACTAAGTCTATGCTCAGCTTAAATTTAGTCTCTCTGAACCAAATGTGTGATCACCACATGTGCTACCCTCGAGGTGCTACGGCCATAGAAGTGTTCACTAGGCACAACGGCCATAGAACGGCTCTGTTATTCTCGAGGCGTTACGGCCATAGACGTGTTCACTAGGCACAACGGCTATAGAACGGCTCTCTCTCAAAGGACTCGGCACTACGGCCATGGGATTTGTCTCTCTCTTAGCACGCGGCGCTACGGCCATGTGCGGTGGGTCTCTTTCGTGGAAAACGGGCACTACGATTACACGGCACGACGGCTATGTTGGGTTTGTTTCGTGGGGTGTGCCGTTGTTTTTTTTAAATAAAAAAAATGAAATAAAATAAAATAAAATAACGGGCCGGGCCGGCCCTCGCCGCTTCGGGCGTGGCCGCCCGCCCGTGGGGAGTGTCCTTAGGCCGAGTCTGGCCGCCCCCGCCTGCTGGGCTGGCCGCCCGTTTCATTTTTAATGGAAAAAAAATGAACCATTAAAATATATGGGGTTTTTTTTTCCTGCTCGTGGCATTTGCTGGGCTGGTGGTGGCTGGCCGCCGCCGCCCCTGGCTAGCCGGCGTTGTGGCTGCCTGGCCACCGTCGCCGCCTGGCTGGCCGCCGGCCGCCTGGCTGGCCTTCAAGGCTGGCTGTTGGCTGGCCGCCTGGCCTGCATGTAGGAGTAGCCAAGTCAACTCCTCCACCGATCTCACACCCTTCCGCCGCTCCCAGGCTGACCACCAGTTCGTCTCCTCCGACGACGTCTACCTACTTGGCTGTTCGGGTGCAAGGTGAAGGTGCCGTCTTCGCCCCTTCAAGGCGGGTTCAATAATCGTTTCAGCTAATGGTCCCTTTCGCCCTGGGCTTGCTTCGCCCCCCCCCCCCCCCCACACACAGGTTTCAAAGCCTTATACAGCCATTCACAGCATTTTCATGAGACCATTCAACGCAGTCTCTTCGGCCACACAAACGTTGCCTTCGAAACGCTTTCGTTCATACAAGCTTCAACGACTTCTTCGCAGACAAGCTTCATTATCAAACAAAATTTATTTCGCATAAAGCTTCAACGCAGAGAAAAACGAGCTCTTACTTGCAATTTGCTGTGTGTGACGGGGAGAGAGAGAGAGTGAGAGAATTCTTGCCTTCCATTCTTCCATGGCCGCCTCCCTCCACACCCTCCATTCCAGATAAGGGTGAGAAGATTGTGGATGAAAACCATCGAGTGGGCTCCGGTCCCCTGTTCACGCGCGGACTCTCACGATCCCCTCGAACCACGCTCTGATACCAGTGTTACATATCCGTAACGCCGCTATACGGGCATTACCACAAGAGGGGACGGCCTCTGGCTCACCACCCAGCCATAGAGGAAGAATGAGGATTGCCCCTCATCCCCCAGGCTATATAGTGTGTGGCCTGCCGTCCACACTAGCCTGGCCGCCCATGACTCCGCATGGGCGTCCTCTCCCACTGAACCCCGGACATGGCCATCCGGTCTGCCGTCGGTCACATGCATTACAGCCTACGTGACAGTTCCTATGGACCAATTAGATTAATCCAAATGTAGGGAGGAGATAAATGGAAGAATAAAAGAAAATCCCCCAAAAATGAGTAAATATTTCCCTCATGAAGGAGGTGCCTATTTTATTTATGATAAAATTCAAGGTTAACACCTAAACTTTAATTCTTTAAGGGATCTTTGAGCAAATTCTCCATGTGCACATTTCATTACACATTTTACCTTTCTTCAATGATACATAATTTTATTATTTTTGGGTCGAAATTCTTTTATTTAATAATTACTTTTCACACGGATAGGAGGAATCTTCCAGTAGTTGTCATTTATTATGACAACATTAGCATTGGCCAATAACATAGTGTATCATGCTAGGATGAAGCACATTGAGGTACATTATCATTTTGTGAGGGAGAAGGTTCTAAGCGGGTGTTGTAAATTTGGTTTATGTCAACACAAAGGATTAGGTGGCTGACATCTTCACAAAGTCATTGGGTGCAAAGAAACTTTAAAGCGTAGAAGCTTACTTATGTGTAGGGTATGGAGTTGAGCTCAAGGGGAAGTGTTAAGATATAGAGATCAACTAGTGCAGATATGGATAACACGCTACTCGGGTTATGGTCGCATAGCTATAGCACCAGCTCATATAGTCGGGTTCACACTATAGACCTCGTATGTTTTCGTAGTAGAGTACTTTTCCTTATAGTATGTACTTTTCCTTGTATGTTTTAATATGTACTCTTAGCTTTTAGTTATGCACTCTTATAGTATGTACTTTTCCTTATAATATGTACTTTTACTTGTATGTTTTAGTATGTACTCTTATCTTTATGTTATGGTTGTAGAGAAATAAGAAGAAAGAAGATAATTCAACCATCCAGCTCTCTCTTGTGTGTTGCTTGTCTACTCTTGTGTGTGTGAAGAAGTTTGCATGCAAGGAGCTTAAGCTCACCCACTCCCCCACATTCTTCTCCAGCTTACGGATGCATATCCTCTCGCGAAATATGCATCGACAGCTGGTCTCATGGAAAAGATCAGACTTGTGAAAGTATACAAGATACACATAAGATGAAACAATCTCCACCTAGGCCCCTCTATATGAGAAAGGCTAGATGCAGCTAGATATGATACACCAGGACCTTGGTTTTGTTGTGAGGTTGTGATCGTGAGGTTGTTCTAGTCACACAAAACCCCTACAAGGCAACTAAATATCTTTGTAACCCCTCTGTAGATGTTGAGATCAAGATAATGTCATTAGCATATAATATAATGGGTACCATTGCTAGAGTTAGTCATGAAATTGCACCCCTAAATATGTCCACAAAGAGTGTGATCTCATCAATAAACAAACAAAATAGTGTGGGAGAGAGTGGGCTTCCAATTAGTACTGCAGATATCTCTAGAGAGTCCCCTTGGTGCCCGTACTCTGTCAGTCTCATCACTGCCTCATATAAAGTCACCACACCCCGAGAGAGAGAGAGAGAGAGAGAGAGAGAGAGAGAGAGGTATTAACGTCGGTAGAATGCAACACGAGGGCATATACAACCAACGGTGGGACTAGAACTCGGGTGGATCATAGCCTTTATAAAAAGAGAGAGAGAGAGCACAAATAAAGGGAACTAAAAAAGTTGACCTTTTTTACAATAAATTTCCACCAACAATGTGATGCCATTTGGATAGATGTGCTTATAGGAATTGAAAAAATGTTTTAATGCTAGCCGAATAATCAATTGTACTTCATTAGAAATAAAGGAAACACTTAATGGGGGTGTGGGCCATGACAAAATCAAATAAGTCATGAAAAACTATAAACATTATTTAAATACAAGAGAATTTGAGTGAAGTGGCTAATGAATCTAATACTGGATAGACGTAATAAACTGTAGTTATTTTATTAATATTAAATAGCTTTGATTGGCTCATTGATAAGTCTTTATTCACAATTAAAAGGATACATATATATATATATATATATATACATATATGCTTATGTAACGGAAAGGTCTAGCCTTGGAGCACAGAATTTGCCTTTGAGCTGTACTCCACATTCCTAAAACCTTAAAACCTTTTCTTTAGTTATTCAATCCATTGTCCAGTGGTGGCGTGTACATTCAGGCTGCTGCAGACATCAGAGTGGAGAGAGTATGCAGAGCGACGTCGTCTTAGCGTGGTTAAATATTCTCACCTTTGATCTCCTGCAGCTCTTGCCTTAGTGCGGGATTAACTTTTTTGCGTCTTAATGAAGGCCTAAACTCTTACTTCTTACTGCAAATCCAATCTTAATCACCTTTGCTTATTCGTAGAGTTTATTTTTAAACAGGGTTTTGTGGGTATTTAGGGGGGAGCTTCGTTAGTGGAACTTGATTGAAATTGCCTACTAAGTGGGCGTATTTTCTGGGTATTAAGGGTTGTTCTGCGTTAACGGTGATGGTGTAGCTTCAGGAACTTAAACCCATAAGCAAAATTTAAAGCAGGTTTTCTGTGGCGATGGAAGGTATATTTGCAGATGGTTCATGGGTGATTATGGGAGCTTTCGATCGTGGTTTATGGGAAGCTTTTGATCATGGTTTACGAGTGATTAAGGAGTAGTGGGTTACTTACCAACGGTTGTGGCCTTCAATCACACCCCTGACGTTGGTGACTTTTGAAAGCTGATTCTGCTCTGTTTATGCTTTATCATGATTCAAGGGAGTCTTTTCTTGTTGTTTGTGGGGATTAGGGGAGCTGGAGAGGATGGCCAGCTTGGCCTCGGGGATCTCAAAGATAAAGCCGGGGTCTGTGAAGCTGAAGCATTGGAAGAGGAGAACGTGACGAGTGTGGTCGCGGGCAGCCGGAATTCGTTGGCCATCTGTGAAGACGGGCGGGTGGTGTCACCCCTATTTTTGGATGATTCTAGTGACTGTATGGGCTTGCCTTTCTTTTTCCCACACACTCTGGAGTTTAGCCTCTCTCCCTGCCTGATGTTCATGGTAAAAAACAGCTTTTTACTTGGGGCTGGAATCAACGTGGAACCCTCGGTCATCCACAAGAAAGTAAAATCGAATGTTCACCTAGTCAGGTTGAAGCCCTGGCACATGTGAAAATTGTTCAGGTAAGTAGCTTATTGTTTTTCTTGAATGTTGGCTCTTCACTTCAGACGATCATCTCTTTGTTCATTATTTTGTCATTGGGTGGCTAGGCGGCTATTGGCGGTTGGCACTGTCTAGCTGTTGATACAGACGGATGTGCATATGCTTGGGGTAGGTGCATTGTACCCTCTCAAAATTTCTTTTAATGCATGCATGCATGCATACATACAAACATACTTACGTACATGCACACATACATACGTGCATATACATAAGTACATACATCCTGATTGCTCCATGGCCCCGTGAAAACACACTCTGAGGCATTTACACCCTGTAATTATTGCAAGGGTGTTTGTATTTACAGGTGGAAATGAGTACGGACAGTGTGCTGAAGAGCCAGAGCAGAAGGGAGACAGCAAAGTGCTAAGGCGAGACATAGTCATTCCCCAACGCTGTGCACCACATTTGTGTGTTCGCCAGGTAAATGTGCACTGTTTTGTAGAAGAATTCATGGAGCAGTGTGTCTGACCAGTGTGTTCATGACCAGGTGGCAGCAGGCGGCACTCATTCTGTGGTACTTACGGATGATGGACTTGTGTGGACCTGGGGGCAGCCTTGGCCTCCGGGTGATATGTGAGCATCAACTCATCAGACTGTGTGTTCATGGAGACTTCATGAGGTTTTAGGAAGCTGTCACTTAACATGTTGCATGGTTTTTGGATGCAGTAAACAGATTTCTACCCCTGTGCGAGTTCAGGGGCTTGAAAACGTGCGGCTCATTGCAGTGGGTGCTTTCCACAATCTGGCTCTCTTGGAATGTGGTGAGGTTTGGGCATGGGGGAACAATGAATACGGTCAGTTAGGAACAGGAGATACACAGCCACGTGCTCTACCGGTTCCAGTCAAGGGCCTAGATGGCCTTGTCATGGTCTGTCTTCTTGGGTTGAATTAAAATAGTTTGTTTCATAGGTATAGAGAGCAGTCTAAAAGTAATCCTTTGGGCTTTACAGGTAGACATTGCAGCTGGTGGGTGGCATTCAATGGCATTGACTCCTGATGGGGAGGTTAGAGGCTTACTTGTGTTATTTGGTACATGCACTACATGGTTTTTTGCATGTTCTCTCTTGTTTTTTTTTTGTGTGTGTGTAAAAATAAATTCATATGTATATACCCAAATACAAATACTTAAATATGGGTATGTATGTGCATGTGTTTATGTTTATATGTATATACATATACATATGTAAATGTACATACATATACATATGCATATGTAAATGTACATACATATACATATGTATATGTATATACATATGTATATGTATATACATATGTATATGAATATGTATATCTATTAACATGTGTATTAGAGCTCTAGGTTGTGACCTAACTTAGCTACCCAAAAGTGAGAGCATCCCATGGATCATAAAACTGCGGTCAAGAAAAACCACCCAGACCTCCACAATGTCAGGAGAGACTTCCTCAAAAAGCTACAAAGAAGACATGGATGGACTCTGGAGAGATCAACAAAAAAGATACCACCAAAAAAAATGCTTCTGCACTTCAGTGACAACTTTTTAAAGCTATTATATAACAAAATGATTGCCCAACCTCCAAATTGAGGCTAAGTAGAAAAAGCCAAAGAAAAAGCCAAAGAAAAAGCAAAAAAAGCCAAAGAGGAAGCTGCACCATCACCGTAAACGCAGAACAACCCTTTAAATTTTGCTTATAGAGACATCACGTAAGCCACGGTCTGGGAAATTGAAAAAAAAACCCAAATAAGATGACTTCGTGAATTCGCAGGAGCCATCTTCCTTCTCAACATATTGACACCCTCAGCTCAAACATACGATCGATCATTAGCGGGGTGGTTGCAGGATCAGGGTGTCGAGTTTTGTCTATCTCAGTGGAACTAAAAATAGACTAACTCAAACTAGAGTCGTGAGGAACACGACAATCCTTCAATCCAACTCCCAAGCAACACGACAATCCTTCAATCCAACTCCCAAGGAATCGGATAATCTGACTGTCATGTGCATGACATGGACATGCTAATATCCTTGCTAATCCTTGAAGGCAACAGATAAAAAGGCCATGTTATGGAGCTACAGTAGCTAGCATAGGCATGGAAGGCTCTGTGGAGGGAACGGGTTCTTGTCGGCCAGCTTACCAGACGACATCGGTAGCATGGGAATTATTTGTGTCCAGGACCTTGCTGACAATAGGTTGGCTAGTCCACAAGTGCTCCAAGGGCCTATAAATAGCAAAGTTTGTGCTCATTGTAGGCATTTAATCCTATTGGCGTTGAATCAATGGACTAGGACGCTCTTGAGTCGAGACAACCTTTTGATGGGGCAGTCTATGGCTTGCCAAGTCGTGCACCTTTTTATACTGTATTGAATATACTGAAACCCAGCTATCTCTCTCTCCTCTCCATCTTCTACTTGCGTTTTGCATCAGGTTGTTCCAAGAAAGGTGTTTAGGGCTGAAAGAAGACTCCTAGAGTTTCCGCATGTGACATTGGTATTAGAGCTTCATGCTGATTTTGAGATATTGTTGCTGCCAATGTCCCACCCACCCTTACTGCAGCACACACGGATGAAACGATTGCTTGTGCCTTGATCTTTTGGTGGTGTGGTGACAAGGCCACATTATGCAAGTGCAGATAGCTGTAGGACTGCACATATGCTGGCTGAGAAAGGAAGAGGAGCTTCAGTAATAGCATGGAGAGGAAGGAGACCTAATTGCAGATTTTACTGTTGAAGACTTTGCTAAAAACTGAATGAATGATGGTGAATTTAGGTGCTTGCTTATATAGTCCTAGGAGGAGCTGGTCGGCCAGTTCATGATTGGACAAAAATGCATTAAAATAGCATTAAATGCTATTTAAATACTAGTGCCTGCTTGTTTAAAGCTGCCAGCCTGCTGGCTAATTGCACAGAGACAGGCTGCTGTTTGTTCCATGGCTGCCCCTTCTGCTGGCCGACAGTTGCCCCTGCTTGCTGTCGCCTGTCTCAAATAGAGGGTTAGGGTTGTAAACAACCCTTGTTTGCCCAAGCTGCTGATAGGTCTACCATGGGCTAGCCCATGGGCATGCCATTCTGACCTAGATGTTGTTATATGCTACTAATGCAAGATCTAGGCTAAGGCTGACTTCTACATGCACTAGTCTGATGAATTCTCCAAGTGGGTTAAGAGGACTGACTCTAGACTGACCTCTATGGCTCGGAGACTGACCTACATAGCTTGTGCCTGACTGTCCTTGGATTGAGGGCTCACAATGAGGTCATGGTGTATGACAAATATTTATAGAAAAAGGTATTACTTTTGTACAAATGTTGCATTGATGGTCACGCCAGTGTGTCACTGTGTACCCCAGTGTAGGGTGCACGTGATTTTCCCTCCTGCTTAACTTGGCGGTAGGTAAACAACATGCAAATTCAATTGCAGGCAAGCACATAAAGATGCTATGCAATGCAGCATTGGTATGGAGAGTCCACGTTCATGAGACTATACCAAAATAGACGTGTTCGAGGCAAGTACACGAGATACCAGACCCAATCAAACACCAATCCTCTAGGCATTTCTGGGCATGTCACAAGTCCTAGCAGAAAGCCAAGTCCATAGTATCACAGGAGTGGCATCAATCCCCGGCATATGCAACTGCCATGGATGCCAGTCCAATGCACATACGTAATGAGTAAGCACGGGTGGACTAATTGGGTGGCCAAATTGTGATAGGCTGTTTGCTTGCATGGAATGAGCATGCAGAACTTACTGAATCTGTCCACAATATTTATACAGTGTGTTTCTAGATCCAACTGAGGCGGGAAGAGGGCCTATGAAGTCCATACTGATTTCGTGAAAAGGTCCCTCTGGAATAGGCAAAGGTTGAAGTATGTCACGTGCACACCCTTCAGGTGTACAGTGACATGGCATCATTTTTAGCATCAGAATCATCATCAAATATTTATCAGATATTTATGTATGATTTATCAGGCATTAAAAGTATTTATTTCAGCTTGTACATCATTGTATGGGGCTGGAATGGCACCTGTAACAGTGTACACATCATCTGCATCATATGGTTTATTTTATGCAATTTTTTAGGCACATTTTTGGGGCAGCCGACATGCAGATAAAGGCATTTATGCCAGTCGTGGGCATTTTCATCTAGCCGACAGCAGGAAGGCTGGCCGACCAGCAGCCCTCACTCATATATAAACAGGCGCCTTTCCATTCAGTGCCATAAGTCCATTTTCAGCAAAGTGTTCTCCATCGTGTCTCCTCCAGGAAGCCTTGGGAGCAGCAGTTCAGCCATGCATCAGCATATTCAGCCATCTTCCCAACTCCTACATAGAGGGATACCAGCATACAAGTGGTGGAACTCAGCATTGGAGTCAGGACAGCCATCCTTCATCATTCTTCAGCATGTTTCCCTCTCTTCCAGGGGTAGACATCATCTAGGACAGCATAGATCCATTTGGATCTCATTGTAACCGCATTCATCATCTAATATAGCTGCATTGCATTGCATTGACACTATCTGTCTTTCTTAAGCATCATTAAGTGCAGTTTAGTTAGACTAAGCTTGTGTTTACTACGGTCGGAGACCTCACATGTCACATTGGTATCAGAGCGTTACAGGGTAACCAGCCTTAGATCATGTTCATTCCATCAGTAATTCAGTCAGACATCATGTTAATCGCTTCCGCACAGTTAAACCCAGTTCTCAAAATCTTGCAAGCCACCCTTAGGGATTTTCCCGTAGGTATGCATTAGTAACCCATCCATCTGCATTCTTGCACAGCATATAGGGTTGCACATGGCTTGCATAGTAGTCATCTTAGCAGTCAGTCTTGCATCTGCAAGGCATACATGTTTGCCCATGAACTCTCTGGGGAAGAATGATATCCATCATCAAAGGAGGACATAAGTTTTGGGCTTCAACTGGCAGCAGCAGGGGGTTTCTCTTCCACAGAAGACGGAAGTTTGCTCCAACATCGCCTCAGGAGGTTCAGAGCTTCAGGAACGACGGAGATGGTAGGTGAAACGTTTCCAGAGGCAGGTCAGGGGTGACTCAGGTATTTCCAAGCAGTTTTAGCAGCATTTGCCATTCAGTTCCCACAGTCGACAAAGTCTTTGGCTCAAAGGATTTCACTCCTGCAGATGACCTCAGTCCCGGCAACAGAAGATAGAAGGGGGCAGTGGTTCGGAGGAGAAGGATCACCAGAGGAGTCGAAAGGTTGCCAGGTATACCACCCAGCAACAGTTTAGCAGAGGGGAATGTCACGTGCACACCCTTCAGGTGTACAGTGACATGGCAACATTTTTAGCATCAGAATCATCATCAAATATTTATTAGATATTTATGTATGATTTATCAGGCATTAAAAGCATTTATTTCAGCTTGTACATCATTGTATGGGGCTGGAATGGCACCTACAACACTGTACACATCATCTGCATCATATGGTTTATTTTATGCAATTTTTTAGGCACATTTTTGGGGCAGCCGACATGCAGATAAAGGCATTTATGCCAGTCGTGGGCATTTTCATCTGGCCGACAGCAGGAAGGCTGGCCGACCAGCAACCCTCACTCATATATAAACAGGCGCCTCTTCATTCAGTGCCATAAGTCCATTTTCATCAAAGTGTTCTCCATCGTTTCTTCTCCAGGAAGCCTTGGGAGCAGCAGTTCAGCCACGCATCAGCATATTCAGCCATCTTCCCAACTCCTACATAGAGGGATACCAGCATACAAGTGGTGGAACTGAGCATTAGAGTCAGGACAGCCATCCTTCATCATTCTTCAGCATGTTTCCCTCTCTTCCAGGGGTAGACATCATCTAGGACAGCATAGATCCATTTGGATCTCATTGTAACCGCATTCATCATCTAATATAGCTGCATTGCATTGCATTGACACTATCTGTCTTTCTTAAGCATCATTAAGTGCAGTTTAGTTAGACTAAGCTTGTGTTTACTACAGTCGAAGACCTCACATGTCACAAAGTAACCCTACGTGTTTCATATGTGGAACTTTCACCTTTTGATATGCTCCTCCAATTGAGGACATTAATAAGTGTTATGTAAAGGCACTATAAAAGTTGTACATTTTGAGATATTGGCCACCCAAGGCCTTAGTTAGTAAGTTTTGGGTGCCCAAGTGTGAATAAGGGCCAAATGTATAAAAGGCAATTTCTGATAATGAAAGAACACAATCCCCCTTTGTGCTATGAGAGCTCTTGCCTTGTCTTGTGTGTGTGTGTGTGTGTGTGTGAGAGAGAGAGAGAGAGAGAGAGAGAGGGGGAGTATACTCTAGTCCATGTTACTCTTCTATGCATGTGTATGGGA
This sequence comes from Cibotium barometz, assembly GCF_041138505.1. Lineage (NCBI taxonomy): Eukaryota > Viridiplantae > Streptophyta > Polypodiopsida > Cyatheales > Cibotiaceae > Cibotium > Cibotium barometz. The sequence goes on from NC_141061.1 coordinate 2,407,461, forward strand.
GAGTGAGAGAGGCAGATCACCTTGCATTGTGGTGAGAGGGTGAATATTTATTGGCAAGCTTTGGACCGCAAGCGTTTTTTACAATTTTGCAAGCTTTTATTGCACTGAAGAAAATATCTATTATTACAAGATAAATGGAAGCTAATATATCATGTTTGCAACAAATACAACAACAATGAAAGACTCTCAAAGGTAGAATTTATCAAAAAGAGAAACCCTTTAGATTTTCTAACATGAATATGGCCATCAAGTTGAGACATATATTAATTCCCTTTTGCATTTAACTTATCAAAAGGAGTATCTAACATCATCATGTCTTTGCTTAAGTGTGCAAAAATGATAATCTATAAGGGAACCTAACCCTCTTGGAGTTTCTTTATAGGAAATAGTAGCCAGCACTTCTTTCACATATGTACATGACAATCATCAAAATGTAGACAATTGTAGAGTTTTTTAAAGCATCCCCATCTTCGTATCCCACCCTCAAAGATGGCTTCTTAAGCTCAGAACTCTTTGCAAGATCTCTGCTAGAAATGTTTGCTTGATGCACAAACATATGTTGATTCTCATCAAGGCCCAAGACAACTAGGAATATAAAATAGATGTGCTTGCAAGCTAGATATGACTTATTTCGTGTTTCTCTCTTTTGAAAATCAAGGCATGTGCAAGAAGGCTTGTCTTTGACATACACATCATATTGCATACCATCCATGTCAGAGCTTGTTGATATTACATGAAAGATACTCTTCTTTAATGGCACTATAACTGTCTCTCCCTTTAAGACAAATGGTTCTGACCGAGCTTTGGCAATCCTCTTACTTGCATCCCTAGATATTGTAGATCTCCATCTACACCTTTGTTTCCCTATGGAGGCATCTCTTGGTTCCTCTTGCATAGTTGTACCTGCATCCCCAAATTTTGCATGCATAGTTGGACATTCTTGTCTTGGTTGTGTTGTGGAGGTGCCCTCAACTTGTGCTTGCATACTTGAATTTCCAGACTATTTATTTTGTTCTTGTATTTGTAGCCTAAACCCTGCTTGCATAAGCACTTTTATGTACTCTTTAGTTATGCTTGTGCCCTCCTCTACAATCCAAATGATTGGAAGCTCAGGAACATGCATGATGTTGCGACCAGGATGCCAAGTGTGCGTGACATCATCATTGCAAAAGTACATCATTTGAGCTTTCTGCACTCCTGGACCTGGATGTCTTCTCTTAGAGTAGAAACAAGGAGCCACCACACCTTTTGTTAAACTTTGGATGTAACAATTACACTTTACCTGGATGTCTTCTCTCAGAGTAGAAACAAGGAGCCACCACACCTTTTGTTAAACTTTGGATGTAACAATTACACTTTACCTTACCTTCCACCTAACCTAGACATTTTAATTTAGAGTTCATTAGAGTCCTCCGTATAGCCCAAAAGTTTTGTGCACTGGTTTTTCAACTATTCCCAATGAGGCATCTCCATTTGATTGTTGCTGTGGAACTGCTCCATGGGTCTGTTGTCCTCCTGTAGCTCCAAAGTCAAAGCTAATCTTCCTTGGCCGACCTCTTTGCTTTCTATCCGTATTCTCCATCACATAATCATGTTGATGAGAGCTATTCTTCTCTATCCCAACATTGTTAGATGATCATCTCTTTCTTTAAAATGTCTCTCTATCTCCATGAATCTTTAGTGTGTCTTCATATATTGGAATCCCTACAACTACATTGTGAACAGTACGGCTCACATGTGGTGGGGTTGGTGTACTCCTAGCAATTGCTCTAGTTATCAAGGCCTCTAAACTAGAACCATCTCCCACATACTTGCCATTCATATAAGCATATTGTTTTGCATTCTCAATAAATAATTTGCCATATCAGATATACAGATGCATTATATAAAGGGATCTTTTGCTTATTTCCCTCTCTAGCTAACTAGCTTCCATGCATACTCTCAGCTAGATTTGTTCTTGGAGTGTGTGCCTCTTCTAGTGGGCTTTTTTCACTTGAACAAAAGAGTAATTAAGGAAATACCCAAAAAAAAATACAAAAAAATGATTTTCTATCCAATAAAAATCAAGGAAGGATTTACCATAGACATGAGATTCCCCTAATGGGGTATCCTCACACCCCACCAACATAGCCAAATATCTAGTGCTGAAATGCTCTTTTTATCTTGAGCTACTCCTCCTCTCCACCATTTCCTTATCACTTACATTTGGGCAAGGGCCTCATCTTTGGTTCTGCAAGTTCTCCATTCTTGACACATAAATACATGTTCTTCATGCAAATCCTTTTTTATGTAGTTCTTGGTATATTGGTGTAGACTTTGTTCCCAATGGAATAGACATGACCTTTCTCTACCATCCATAATCCTTTCAGGGTCTCCATTATATACTCCTCTCACTGCTCTCCAATTTGCATGTGCCTCGTCTGTCGTGAAGCCATAGAAGTTTGCACTATTGTAGCCACACTACTTCATGGTCTCATTAAGCATATCCCGAAACAATATTTGGCTTGTCTCATCTTCCTCCTTCATCTCACATGTCACAATAGTCATCAACTCTTGGGCACAAAAAAAATGTCAACTCCATCCAAATATATTATTTTTTTAACACAAACTATTTATTTGATATAGTGATAAGTAATCTTACCTTGGATCATACACATGGCATGCCATAGTGACCCATTCTAGTACTCTATGAGTATGGTCAGATTGAACCCATGCCATGTTGAGGTCACCATTTCCATCTCTTCTCATCCTATTTACAAGATCTACACCAGGGGCAAGTCCTTTTGTAGACATCTTGAATACAAAAACATATTTCATGTGGAAACCCTTGTCTTGCGAATCGGCTTCCTTGCAAAAAGGATACCTTGACCTCTTCTTTAGTGCCAATAGGCTTCATAGCCTTCTCCCATTGGCATCTTGGCAACGAACACTGGATGAAGTATTACACCAAAAGGTGAATACATTCTGCATTCTAAATATTCCCATGATGGAGAAGTGGCTTGGGAGATATAAGGATGCAATCAATAGACGACATGATGAGAGAAGAGCTTTCAAAAGAGCAAATCAACACTTTCCATTCCCGCTCGGCTCTTAGAACCTCTACCAAATTAGAACCTCTACCAAATGTGATTAATACATAATGGCTTTGTATGGCAATATCGATGGCATCAAAAAATGGAGAGATGATCACAAGAGAAGAGCATGAGTATGCACAAGGATGTGACCTCAAGTAAGTATATTCTTCATCTCTTTCTCATGCTTCGATCGTTATATACGTTGTTTAATTCACTATACTAAATGTCATGCTTTTGTTTAATGTTAGTACAAACGGTATAATGTAATATGGTCAGAGGGAAGGTATTTTTGCACGGAGCGTGTGGATTCTAAAAGAAACACATTTGATTGTGGTGTGATGGTAACTTTTGAGCAAGAAAGTCGAGCTAATAGACATGATACCAATGTCATAGAGGACACTATTCAAGATATTCTTGAGGTTGGGTTTATGTTGGAAATCATAGGCTCAACCATGGATCTATGGAGGATGAAATTTCTCCATGGGTTGAGGAGGAAGAAGAAGAGAGAGCAAGTTGGGCACAACATAATGTGATTGTATTATGAATGATATAAATGAACCACCAAGTACAACACCCTTTTCTCACCCTTGTATAGACATTGAACCAAATCTTTTGACTCTAACTAAGAGGTTGTTCATACCTAGAGTGTTCACACCAAGTTAGAGTGTTCACATCAAGTTGTAAACCTAATAACCGGATGTCCATATCCCTAATGTCACATGATATTTTGGTGTATTTCTAACACCCTCCCTCAACAAAATATCCATGGCTACTATGATGTCAATGCTAACTCTAGTTACTGCTTCTAAAGCTATTTATGTGATGACCATCCAAGTGCTCGTAGGTCTTACTCATGGTGGTTTACAATGCCAGTCAATGACGACAGATGCTAGAATTCTAGTTATGACTACAATTCACTTAGAATATTAGAGGGGTCACCACAGGTGGGCCGGCCTTGGCTAGTTTAGGAAGCCACATATGCCTTTTATAACATCAAGGCTATATAACAAACCCAAAAAGTCTAAAAGATTCATATTTTGGGGGATGACCCAGGCAGAGAACCCTTGACTCAACATAAAATAGAAATTTAGAAATAAAGGGAGAGTCCCCCCTTGATGACCAATATGCCAATGAAGATCTTCTTGATGTAGCTCGTAATGTCAATGTTTCTCTTGATCTTCCTCATGTTGATGTAGATCTTGATGTTGATGTAGCCCTTGGTCTTCTTCATCCTTGATTTCATTGTGTAATGAAATCCATGTAGGCAAAGACGGATCATATTCTCAATGTGTTCATAAAGCTTGACATGATGATGATGCATGTCCCTTTCATGTGATAATGCATTGAATTTGCTTAAGGAGGTCTTAGCCTTATGGCCAATGGCTTGCCCTTGTACAAATGATTTATGAGCATGATAGATGCGATACATGAAGCATATAAGCTTAGAAATCCCATTATCCCAAACAACACTGATACAAATTTATACTCGATTTTGGATTAACAAATTGACCACTCAAGTCAAGGGAAAAATCTGATTTGATGCTTCACTGAGGTTTAGCAACACTTGAATGTGAGATATGAACCATTAATGGCCCTAAAACCCTCAGATGATTAGCACTAATTAAGGTATTCATGAAAGCAATTTTTTGTATTTGAGTAGAAAATACCCTGATTTAGAGAGCACTGTCTCGGAAGGCAAAATCAAGGGGCTTTCTCAATATGATGCTTTGGAAAGAAATAGCAAGTCCCCAATGGTATGATTAAACCCTTGATGACACTAATTGATGAGTAGAACTAGCACTAATTACTTGCTTAATGACAGAAAGCTAAAAATGTTGATTTTCTTGAATCTCCTCCTTCTTTGATCATTTTGCTTCATGATTTGGGCTGTGCATAGCTTTTTGACCCAATGGGTGATCCCCAAGAGCAATTAGAACATCACTAGTTGTAGGCACCAATTTTCATTGATGAAGCTGTCTTTTGCAAGGAAGAGGAAAAATAATAAAATGGCTAATTTCTCACTAATCAAGACTAGGAAATGTGATGAGATGAGCAACGATTAAGCATGAATCACTAAGAAGCATGGCTTTGATACCATGTTGGCAATCATAGGTTCAACCATGGAGCAATGGAGGATGAAATCTCTCCATGGTTGAGGAGGAAGAAGAAGAAGAGAGAAAAGAGACAGCAAGTTGGGCACAACATAAGGTGATTATATTATGAATGATATGAGAGATGAATGAACCACCAAGTATGTAATACCCTTTTATAGGCATCAAACCCTATCTTTTGACAAGTGGTTGCGGTGCCCAGGTTTGTCCACTCAGGCTCCCTGTAAACAATTAAAAAACAAGCATTTTGACAAGTGGTTACAGGATCATGGTGCCCAGGTTTGTCCACTCAGGCTCCCTGTAAACAATTAAAAAACAGGCATTTGTTTAGTTTTAGTGGCCAATCTCTCCTAGCTAACGAGCGAATGAATTTCCTTTCAAGTTCTTATGTTGGAACATCACATGCAAAGTTGGAAATACAGTTGCATAATTTGATTAAGCATTAGATAGTCAAAAGTTCTCATTTCCTTAGGTACAAAGTCAATGTATATACCTTGTCCCAAATTTGGACTGATTCCATAAAATGATAATATGTTTTACATATAAACTCATATGAGATTCCTACTTTGGACCTTATATCTTCACATAATATAGATCTTAACTTGATTTTTGAGAAAATTTTAAGCTCTCTCTATTTTCTTTAAATATTTCAAGGTCTTTAAAGTGTTATAATATATGCCACTTCTTGCACCCACAATAACTACCACTTAAAATGCTTAATCTTGTAGATCAAAAGAATGGTGGATAGTGAGACATTAGTAGAATGTGGTGCTTAGTAAAAATTACAAATCCAATGGTTGGATTTTTAATTATCTTTTTTTCAAAATTCTTATAGGCTATTAGAAGGCCTGTAAATATTAATAATCTAATTAGTAAAATTTTATTTTTGATATAAATTATCTTATAGGGACTAGTGTACTTGTAATGGTGCATATATGGAAAAAAATCTTATAGAGACTAGTGTACTTGTAATGGTGCATATATGGAAAAAAATCTGGATCACTCTAAGTATGGAGAGATTATTTTTAATCATTCCATCATATTTTTGATTAAAATTAGACTAATTTATATTAATTTAAGCTATATTGGGTTAATTTAGGTGTATGTGTATTTTCTATTAGTTGCTTTATCATTTGAAGTACCTTTCTCTCCCAAATTTGCTCTCTAAGCATTGTCCCAGTCCAGCATAAACTGGATAAAACTGGACACCCTGACCTTGCAACAACCCCGACTCTAACTAAGAGGTTGTTCACACCTAGAGGGTTCACACCAAGTTCTCTATAAACCTAATGACCGGATGCCTGTATTCCTAATGTTACATGATATTTTGGCGTATTTCTAACAGTTTAGAGCATTTAGTCTATCATCTTTGATGTGAAATGGTTCAAGGTGATATATAGAGGTGCTCAAGCAACCGTGAGTGAAGAAACATCCAAATGGGTTCTTTCAAATTGATTCCATCAAGTTTTGGAATGATGAGAAAGATACTTTTATACTACCTCAACACTGTCACAACACGTTAGTAACCCAATCAATCACCGATAAATTTGATGAGAAAGATACTTTTGTACTACCTCAACACTGTCTCATAACAGGTTAGTAAGCCAACCAATCACTAGTAAATCTAATGAGAAAGATACTTTCGTACTACCTCAACATTATCACAAGAAGTTAGTAACCCAACCAATCATCGGTAAATCTTGATGTAGTATAATAAAAGTGTAACCCCTTTTCTTTGTGATTTTAGGTTGTGTTTCATGCCAATTGAATTGATCCAAATTGGTGGTATGTTATACAAGTTTCTCCTCATTCAAAACATATCTTTCAAGATCAAGATGTTGAGGTCAAATCTCTGGATGAGGTGCAAGTCTCAAATCGACTCATTGGAAGAAAACAATTTAGAGGAGGCTGATCAAGAGCATGAGGAACATCAATCCGAAGAAGATGATGAATCACCTATCGATCATGACAATGCTTCCTTAGATAATGACAGTGATATTGATATGGAACCCCATCTTTTCATTGAGCTTCCATTATATATAGACATTGATGAAGCAACACATATGGATCTATTACAAGATGGGATAGATTCATGATCTTGACATTGTTTCTATTTAAAAGTTTTCAACTATCTTTATTTTTTTGCTCGAAACATGGCTTTAAGGGTTCTCATGGATGTTGTTTTAAAACTATAATCATTTTCTATATGTATGTGACATGTATAACTTAAATTCAGCACACTTAACAACTCTTTGAAATTTTATGCAACGAGAATAGCAGCAAAATCTTGCTACTACTGTCTGCTATGAGTAGCGAAATTACAGTATAGCAGCGAAGTTTCGCGCTACTATTATCGCTTCTCTCAGCGGTGAAATTTCAATGTTATGGTCGCATGTTGAGCAGTGACATAATTCCCTGATATCTCAAAAGCATAAAACGTTGTTATGCCCTGACGTATTGTAGTGTATGATATTGATAGTTACATATATTTAAACATGCCATATCGAAAAGGGGTGAAAAGGTGTGGGTTTCTCTTTTAGTGCCAAAAAAAGAAGAAAAGAAAATCATAGTTTTCTATCGTGATTTTAGTGCTTTATTACTAGAACTAATTATTCATGGAATTTCCATAGGATCAACCATAAGCATGCTCACTTTTGAAGCGGTTGAAAACATTTGTGGTGCCTAGTATCAAGGCATACAACCTTGCAACCACTTCTGTTGAATCTCTAGAGGGAGAGCATGTAGAGGATCATAGTACAAAAACTTAAGACCATCCTTTACTCCAGGTGCTGTGAATTCTGAAATCCCTATCACAGGATCATAATAGCCAAAAGAGCAAGCTAATCGCTTTCCACCACCACCAGGCAAGTCTACCATAAATTTAGGAGTATAATATCCAGAGATGGTCCCTTGAATGTGCTTCTCCAAGTGCAAGATGACTGACAATGGTGTACGCAAGTCCTCCACCCCTGTAAAAGTCCAATAATCCATGATAGTATTCTCACTATCAAGGTCCATGTACACTAATATTTAATTACAAATTAATATATTCAAATGTAAATAAAACACACATACATAACCATAGAGAAGAGAGTTTCAATTCTTACCTTTTACCATGTGGCCTTGAAAAACGTAATAAGGTTGAATGTTGAGATATGCTATCTTACGAATGAGTATTGACATGGTAGAAACTGAATCATTAATACCCTTGAGCAAAGGTGTTTGATTGCGTAGAGTTATTCCTAGTGAAAAAAGTCGAAGGGCTACCAGCTCTGTGACCCAAGTGATCTCATTTGGGTGATTGAAATGCACTTGAATAGATACATGCTTTCCTAGTCTTTGACCCTTCTTCACCACATTTAAGAGTGCATTAGTCCAATGCTTATCGCTTAGGAAACGCATCGGTGCTGCAGTCAAGCCCCGCGTTGCAAATCTGAATGCATTCAAAAGCAAAGTTACATTTTAACTTTTGTTGCGACCTCTTTAGAAAATATGTAATATTTCATGTAGATTCATCATTTTTTCCTTTCAAAATATCAAGATAATAAGGGAGGGTGGTGCAAGGGTATATGAAGAAACATTGATCATACATGAAGAAAGCATGGTGTATGGTAGTAGAATAGAAATGAAGAACTATAGGGGTGGACGATAAATGAACAAGTACTTGTAGGACATAGGAAAATCATTTATAAGGTGTTCAAAATAATTTGAATGCTTAAAGAGGAATGGCCAATGGTGCAAAATAATAGGAAACTTTTAAAATGTCATTGAGCAATAGATAAAATGTCATTGAGCAATAGATAAAATTTCTCACATCAAGTGTCAACACAAAACCCATGATTAATATGTTACACATCTCTAAATGTTAAAGACACACGCTTAGTATTGCTCTTTTAAAGAACTTCATAGATTCTAAGGTCCAAGCTTCTATATGACACACGCATACGCACCCCCCTCTTTGTGTTTGTGTGTGTGTGTGTGTGTGTGTGTGTGTGAGAGAGAGAGAGAGAGAGAGAGAGAGAGAGAGAGAGAGATCTCATTTATCTTAGCCATGCAAACTATATTAGAGTCTATATATTTATTATATTGTAACCAAAGAACCCATTCGTACTTGGTCATAGAATGAAGGACCAAGGTATGATATTGTTTACACGAATATGATTTTTAGATGTAATATACTTATTGATTGAAATTTGTATGTCATTCTTTTTTGTTCTCTTTCAAATGTAGCATTGGTTTCTTTCTCATAAAATGCCTCTAAATGAGGCCCATTGCTAGGAAATATTTGTAAAGAAAAATAATATACTATGGACCAAAGAAGATAAAAGAAAACAAGGTATTATCTCTCGTTTTAAAAATGTATGTGAACAATAGGCTTCATGTTAACATGTTGGGTTTTCGTATGTATTTGGGAGGCACAAATTAAGTTGATCCTCTGTAGGCAAGTGTTCTCACTATTTGTATATTAAGAGAGGCATTGCGTTCTCCTATTAATGATTGAGGAGCGTCAACAATTATCCTAATGTTGAATGGTTATGTAAGGATGATTTAGATGAGATGAATATAAGCTAGTGAATGTAGAAATGTGGATAAACATTTATGAGTCAAAAATTGTGAGATAACTAAGAATCTAGAAGCTTCATTTGGAGCTATATATTGATGTACTTGATGGGTTTTAGATTAATGGATTTATTATGAAAATATTATCTTAAGTAATATTAGTGTACTTATCATTGTGTTTAGCTTGTCCTAATAGAGGATTTAACCATATTTCCTAATCATCCATGATGTGTGCATTTGCTTTGATTCTCATGATTCATAATACTCCTTTGCTAAGCTACATCAATTCCTATAATAGCAATTTACATGAGACCTTTCGATGTAGTAGTTGAATGGTAGCTTCTTTAACATTGACCTCCTCAAAATTGATAGCCCTTCTGCATGTGGTAGCTCAAACTCTATCTTGCCTTTGCAAACTATTAGCCAATTGACGAGCGACTATTTGTTCCTCTTGGTGTAGTAGCACATCACACATTGTCACTTCTTATGATTGCAACAAGCTAACACTGGCCAAGAAGTTCCATCTCCCTTCTTTTGTGTGGCTTGGAGAAAACTCCAAGGATTATAACCAATAAAAAGTTGGGTGTAAACTTTGACAAAAGGGCTAAACTATAAACCCTTAGTTGGTATGTTATAAAAGAGCTTTCACACCTAGGGAGGCTATTCACATGGCAATAAAACTCTTGTACTCATCATACATAACCATCATTGTTGGGTGTTCCTCATCAACTTGTGCACTAGCTACAATACTTCATTGACATGGACTGCACCATGTACTTGGGTATCATCATTGACTTGTATATCATGATGTATCATTAAAAAAAAACTTGTTACCAAACTCTTTATATGTTTTATAGTTAAACAGAAATTTGTTACCAAACTCATTATATGTTTTGTAGTTAAACAAAAATAAGAACATGAAGGTTCAACCAAGGTACTCTTTTAATTAGAAGTGGCATTGTGTTTAACTGCCATGCCCAAACATTTGTTCTAAAATGGTTGTAAGTGAAAAGAGCAAAACTGATTGTGTGTGAAAACTCGTGTTTTCTTCTCAAGGTTCATATTAGATACATGAAAGATATAAATGGGTTCCTCTAAGGTAGAGAATTTTAGTGCTTGGATTGGTGCCAATTTTGTCTCACTTTGGTGTAGAGTGGCCCTACGGTGTGTGCAGCATGCGATCAAGCAAGAGTTTTGACGAGGTTTCGACCATTAACCTACATCACTCTCACCTACGAGTAATGGAAATGTAGGGGTTTGAAGAGAAGATGTCGAGACACGTGTATCTCCAAAGGGGAGGTGTAAAGTATTGTGTATGCATATGTGTTTAGGTGACAAAAGTTCACTCAGTCATGTATGTGTCATGAGGCAAGACTTATTGTTTATACTTAAAGGGGGGGCATGGTGTTATCCTATTAATGGTGGTTGAGGAGAGGTAAAAGTTCTCCTATTGATGGTGGTTGAGGGGAGGTAAAAGTTCTCCTAATTTTGATTTCGTGAAGATGAATGTAAGTGAAGAAATGTGGCAAGGTGGAGAAACATTTATGAGACACATGCTAGGTGCTAAACATATGCTTAGTTGTAGCCACATGCAGTGTGGAGTCACATGTATTACACTAAGAGTTAAGACGTCCTTGCATGGATCTAGAAGCTTCATTCAAACCTATATTTAGATGGAACTATTAAGAGAAAATTATCTAGACTAGTGAACTTGTTATTATGTTTATCTTGTCCTCATCAAGTTAAATTATTGTGTTTATCTTGACCTAATCAAGTTAAATCATATTTCCTAATCTATCACAAGTGTGTACATCTGCATTGATCTACCCCCCAAAGTAATTATTTTTTAAGTTATTGGAGGTGGGATGATCATTGTGAGAGACTCCCATATCAAATGCATGAAACAAAAGAGATTTGATTAAGCTAAATTCACCTTATGCGACGAATGTGAGGAATTGACAACAATGTGTTGCCAATGAGTTCAATATCTTCCGATGTTAAGAAGAATGTGTCACCTCCACTTATAAGAACATCCTCAAGCCTATGACATGAAGTAATGTATTTGAAACAATTTTGCCAACGTTCTTTGTTAGGCATGAAATGTTGTTTTTGTAGCACTTGAGTTTCTTCCCCTATGCTATAGCTTCTGGTGCAAAACCTACGTAAAGATAGAAAATGTTAATTTCATCACAAAAAAAATGCTTCAACAGAAAATATTCAATTGTAAAAAATATTATTTACACTAGTGCAACTATATTATGTGAGGAAACATGTGGAGAACACACATGTTCCATTTGTAAGTTCCTAGTAAAAAAACCAAACCTGCAATATATTGGACACATAGATGTGGCAAGAAATAAAGCTTTATCAGGGTAGCGATGAACAATTCCAGGTACTGGAGAGTCACTCTGCACATGAGATGAAAATTACATCGAAAATATTAACAGCATTTTGAAAGGGTTGTATAGTACACCCTTGTCATTGCTTGGTCTTTCTTTCTTTCAAGCTAACAAAGCTACTCTACTAGATTAATTCAATCATTATAACTAACAAGATCATGTATTACACCCTTGACATAGATTGATATCCTTTCTTACCCTTGACATAGATTGATATCCTTTCTTTCTAACTAACTAACAAGGTTACTCCATTGTCATAGTTTTTTGGGATTATTGGAATTATAGGACACCTTGTCACATATTCTTGGAATTTTTTGTTAATATTACATATGACTAAAAATATGCCTTTTCAAATATATATTTTTTGGATCTTTTGTGCTTGTGTGCCTTCATGCTGCTGTGAATAGCCAGCAAGTCTTGAATCCAGCACCTCATGCTTGGGACTTCAACACCTTACCGCCGCTAGGCTATCTCCATTGGAACCTTTTCAAAGATTATATATATATATATATATATATATATATATATATATATATATATATATATATACATACATACATACATACATACATACATACATACATACATATGTATGTATGTATGTATATGTATATAAATTGATCCTTAAAGAAGAGGAGAAAGGAACATTGGTGAAGAGGATTTAAAAGGGGGGAGGGTTGCAATCTTTTGCTATAAATATAGACGGGGTCCTTTTTAAAAAAGAACACTAACTAGCAAGATTATAGTACACCCTTGTCATGGTTGCCATGGATTGATAACCTTTCTTTCTCACTAGCTAACATGATTACAAATTGGGGGAATCTAGTTATTAGGATTACACCCTTGTCATGGATTGATACCCTTTCTTTCTAACCACCTAATGGGGTTACTCCATTGGAGAGTTTTGTTGAAAATGAGAAATGTGATATATGCAAGAAGAGTAGCAACATCATCTGGTGTCTCCTACCTTTTTTCCATTTTTCTACCACAAAATCCATGAGCTCTTTATATAGCTTGAGATGGAAGATAAAAACTCATGCATTTCCAAGATTTGGACCAATCGTGATTTTTTATCCCACATGAAATTATGTTCTCCCTTTCAACTCATTATACCATGATGGAATAATCCTGTAACGACCTTAACCTATGGAGGCTCCAACCTAAGTATCAAACCTTCAAACTATAAAGAAGTAACTAGCACTTTATACCTTTAAGTACATGATAGTCATGCATGCATGATTATATCTTCAATTATATCCTCACTATATAAGGAAGTAACTCGTAGTTTATACATTTTAGCATTATACTCATGCATAGCTATACCTTGAATTATATCTTCAAAATATAATAAAGTAACTCATGCTAGTTGCTTCTTCCTTCTAGCATGTATGATAAGTGATGGAGGAGGAGGAGTTGGAGTTGAATTGCGTAGCTGCTATATACCTGTTCTGCCAACGAATCGAATTTGAGCATGGGGTGGTCGGGAAGCCGCTGTGAGTGCATGGGCAGAAACTGCTTGCGCAAGGGATCTTGTGATACATTTGTCCAATCCATGCACGATAGCACATAGGGTGTGAGAGACACACTCATTGGCGATGTACGCATTCCCTCCAAGATATCATCCCTGCTTGTATCATCATAAGGGATAACACTCTCCAAAAACTTCACAATCTCCTCCTCTTTTCGTAAGGTGTTCGCCAATTGCCACTTATAGTTTAAGAATTCATCTTGTGAAACGTGTTCAAAAAGAGGTATTTTCTTCCAAAACGGCTCCATTGAAATTGGGGCTCCTTCGAGCTGCAAGAAGCTATCAGTACCGTATAAGGTAGATGCGCCGGCTGCTAGAGGAGGTGTGGCCCTGCTTGTAGACGATAATAATTTGGGTCTTCCGATATTTGTGATTTGCCATGGGGTCGAAGCTCCTGCATCAACCTATTCTGTCAACTGCGGCAAGAGAGGCAGAGAGAGAGAGGGGGAAGCGTGGCTACATGACAGCCCGACCAGAAAACGAGGGAGACAGAAAGTTAGCGCCTATACACGACAGCCCAACTGGCAAGCGAGGCAGAGAGAGAGAGAGAGAGAGAGGGAGAGGGGAGGGAATCGTGGCTATAAGACAGCCCGACCAGCAAACGAGCCACAGAGAGAGAGAGAGAGAGAGAGAGAGAGCCCAACAAGCTAGCGAGCAAGAGCTCAAAATTGAACGCAATACTGATCAGCAAAAGAAAAAATGGAATGCGATACTGATTAGCTTTAAAAGAAATTGAATGCGGTTATACTGATTCTCGAATGCGGACTCGTAGACAAGCTCACCATGACCTTGAGACCGGACCTTTGAGTTGCCTCGACGTTTTCCCGCCATGCTTAATGGATCAATTAACGTTCCGGTGAGTACCGAGCTGCAAAGAGAAACTGCCATGGTTGCCACAACGTAATGAAGAAAGCGCCACTAGCTATTTTTATATTGGAGGGTCTGTAGAGTTTGCCTGTGTCTTGAACTCAGTAAAACTTTTCTTGACTAATAGTAGAGTTTGTTGGCTTGAGGGCTTGAACTTCTTGATAGACAATGACCTTGACTAAACGTAGTTTTCTTTCATCTTTCATCTAGAAGAGTTTCACAAAGTTGCCACGTGGCAAGATTTTGGAAGTTCTAGAAAGGGAGGACGGAGTTTGGGTAGAATTTGATTTTGGAAGCCTCTAAAGATGTGCGGAGCACGGGTTCCCAACTAGTAGAAATAACGCTCAGCTTTCTTGATTAAAATTGATCTTGACCGGAGGGACTTTTCTTTCTTGAATAATCGAATGGAGTAATAGAGTTTGGCTAAGGCTTCAACTTTCTAATAGAAAATGATGCTAACCAAATATAATTTTCTTTCTTGGCAGATAGTAGAAAGCCATAGTAGAGTTTGGCTAACATTTGATATTCTTGATAGAAATAATAGAAAGGAATGGTAAATTCTGCCTGGCTAGCACTTGACCTTCTTCATAGACAATGATCTTCACCAAATGTAGTTTTCTCTCTTTCTTCATTTGCGTATTGGGGACTTTTCTTGGATATTCCTACTAGATGACTTTGGAGGATAAGATGGAAGATGGTGTGTAGGAAAATATCTTTTTTGTCATACAAAATCACTTTTATCCCACAAAAAGAGAGCCAATAGCATAGTTTGATCTTCTCGATAAAAAATAATCTTGGCCAAACATAGTTTTCTTAGTCCCTTCCATTATTGATAGTAAGAATCAAGATTATCCTATTGATAAACCATTTGTTCCCGAGTGTTACGATAAGCTAGAAACTAATCTCTTTTTGTATTCCGATGTAAAGGGAGTTTTCTTTCTTGACTAATAGAATGGAATAATAGAGTGTGGCTAAGGCTTCAACTTCCTAATAGGAAATGATGCTAACAAGATATGGTTTTCTTTCTTGGCAACTAGTAGAAAGCAATAGTAGAGTTTGGCTAACATTTGATATTCTTGATAGAAATAATACAAAGGAGTGGTGCATTTTGACTAACACTTCACCAAGCGTAGTTTTCTCTCTTTGTTCATGTGGGTATTGGGGACTCCTCTTGGATATTCCTACTAGATGATTGTTGTGATGAATAAGAGGTAAGGTGGTGTGTAGGGCAAATATCTTTTTTGTCCTATAAAATCACTTTTTCCTAGAAAAAGAGAGGAAGGATTATCATAGTTTGACCTTTTCGATATGCCCAAACATAGTTTTCTTTTACAAAGGAATAGAAAATGAACTTGCCCAAACATAGTTTTCTTTCTTGATTGATAGAAATAACGCTTAACTTTCTTTGATTAAATATGATCTTGACCAAAGTGAGTTTTCTTTCTTGAGTAGTAGAATGGAATAATAGTGTTTGGCTAAGGCATCAACTTCGTAATAGAAAATGATGCTAACCAAATATAATTTTCTTTGTTGTGGCAGATAGTAGAAAGCCATAGTAGAGTTTGGCTAACATTTGATATTCTTGATAGAAATAATAGAAAGGGATGGTAAATTCTGGCTAGCACTTGACCTTCTTCATAGACAATTTCTTTCACCAAATGTAGTTTTCTCTCTTTCTTCATTTGGGTATTGGTTGGGACTCTTCTTGGAAATTCCTGCTAGATGACTTTAATGGATTAGAGGGAAGGTGGTGTGTAGGCAAATATCTTTTTGTTATATAAAACCACTTTTTTCCACAAAAAGAGAGGAAGGAATAGCATAGTTTAATCTTCTCGATAAAAAATAATCTTGCCCATATGTAGTTTTCTTGGTGCCTTCCCATTATTGATAGTAAGAATCAAGATTATCCTATTGATAAACCATTTGTTCCCGAGTGTTACGAGGCGACAAGCTAGAAACTAATCTCTTTCTGTATTCCGATGCAAAGGGAGTTTTCTTTCTTGACTAATAGAATGGAATAATAGAGTGTGGCTAAGGCTTCAACTTCCCAATAGGAAATGATGCTAACAAAATATGGTTTTCTTTCTTGGCAACTAGTAGAAAGCAATAGTAGAGTTTGGCTAACATTTGATATTCTTGATAGAAATAATACAAAGGAATGGTGCATTTTGACTAACACTTCACCAAGCGTAGTTTTCTCTCTTTGTTCATGTGGGTATTGGGGACTAGATGATTGTTGTGATGAATAAGAGGTAAGGTGGTATGTAGGGCAAATATCTTTTTTGTCCTATAAAATCACTTTTTCCTAGAAAAAGAGAGGAAGGATTATCATAGTTTGACCTTTTCGATATGCCCAAACATAGTTTTCTTTTACAAAGGAATAGAAAATTAACTTGCCCAAACATAGTTTTCTTTCTTGATTGATAGAAATAACGCTTAGCTTTTTTTGATTAAATATGATCTTGACCAAAGGGAGTTTTCTTTCTTGAGTAGTAGAATGGAATAATAGTGTTTGGCTAAGGCATCAACTTCGTAATAGAAAATGATGCTAACCAAATATAATTTTCTTTGTTTGGCAGATAGTAGAAAGCCATAGTAGAGTTTGGCAAACATTTGATATTCTTGATAGAAATAGGATGGTAAATTCTGGCTAGCACTTGACCTTCTTCATAGACAACGATCTTCACCAAATGTAGTTTTCTCTCTTTCTTTATTTGGGTATTGGGGACTCTTCTTGGAAATTCCTGCTAGATGACTTTAATGGATTAGAGGGAAGGTGGTGTGTAGGCAAATATCTTTTTGTTATATAAAATCACTTTTTCCCACAAAGAGAGAGGAAGGAATAGTATATTTTAATCTTCTCGATAAAAAATAATTTTGCCCAAATGTAGTTTTCTTGGTGCCTTCCCATTATTGATAGTAAGAATCAAGATTATCCTATTGATAAACCATTTGTTCCCAAGTGTGACAAGCTAGAAACTCGTCTCTTTCTGTATCCCGATGCAAAGGGAGTTTTCTTTCTCGACTAATAGAATGGAATAATAGAGTGTGAGTAAGGCTTCAACTTCCTAATAGGAAATGATGCTAACAAAATATAGTTTTCTTTCTTGGCAAAACAACTAGTAGAAAGCTATAGTCGTGTTTGGCTAACATTTGATATTCTTGATAGAAATAATACAAAGGAATGGTGCATTCTGGAGTGGCTAACATTTCACCAAGCGTAGTTTTCTCTCTTTGTTCATGTGGGAATTGGGGACTCCTCTTCGATATTGTGATGGATAAGAGGTAAGGTGGTGTGTAGGGAAACATATTTTTTGTCCTATAAAATCACTTTTTCCTGGAAAAAGAGAGGAAGAAATAGCATAGTTTGACCTTTTCAATATGCCCAAACATAGTTTTCTTTTACAAAGGATCATGCCCAAACATAGTTTTCTTTCTTGATTGATAGAAATAACGCTTAGCTTTTTTCGATTAAATATTATCTTGACCAAATGGAGTTTTCTTTCTTGACTAGTAGAATGGAATAATAGAGTTTGGCTAAGGCTTCAAATTCATAATAGAAAATGATGCTAACCAAATATAATTTTCTTTCTTGGTAGATAGTAGAAAGCGATAGTAGAGTTTGGCTAACATTTGATATTCTTGATAGAAATAATAGAAAGGGATGGTAAATTCTGGCTAGCGCTTGACCTTCTTCACAGACAATGATCTTCACGAACAAATGTAGTTTTCTCTCTTTCTTCATTTGGGTATTGGGGACTCTTCTTGGAAATTCCTGCTAGATGACTTTGATGGACAAGAGGGAAGGTGCTATGTGGGCAAATATCTTTTTTGTCATATAAAATCACTTTTTCCCACAAAAAGATAGGAAGGAATAGCATAGTTTAATCTTCTCGGTAAAAAATAATCTTGTCCAAACGTAGTTTTCTTGGTGCCTTCCCATTATTGATAGTAAGAATCAAGATTATCCTATTGATAAACCATTTGTTCCTGAGTGTTACGACAAGCTAGAAACTATTCTTTTTGTATTCCGATGCAAAGGGAGTTTTCTTTCTTGACTAATAGAATGTAATAATAGAGTGTGGGTAAGGCTTCAACTTCTTAATAGGAAATGATGCCAACAAAATATAGTTTTCTTTCTTGGCAGCTAGTAAAAAGCAATAGTAGAGTTTGGCTAACATTTGATATTCTTGATAGAAATAATACAAAGGAATGGTGCATTCTGGCTAACACTTCACCAAGTGTATTTTTCTCTCTTTGTTCATGTGGGTATTGGGGACTCCTCTTGGATATTCCTACTAGATGACTGTGATGGATAAGAGGTAAGGTGGTGTGTAGGGAAAATATCTTTTTTAACCTGTAAAATCACTTTTTCCTACAAAAAGAGAGGATGGAATAGCATAGTTTGTCCTTTTCGATATGCCCAAACGTAGTTTTATTTTACAAAGGAATAGAAAATGATCTTGCCCAAACATAGTTTTCTTTCTTGATTGATAGAAATAACGCTTAGCTTTTTTTGATTAAATATGATCTTGACCAAAGGGATTTTTCTTTCTTGACTAGTAGAATGGAATAATAGAGTTTGGCTAAGGCTTCAACTTCATAATAGAAAATGATGCTAACCAAATATAATTTTCTTTCTTGGCAGATAGTAGAAAGCAATAGTAGAGTTTGGCTAACATTTGATATTCTTGATAGAAATAATAGAAAGGGATGGTAAATTTTGGCTAGCACTTGACCTTCTACATAGACAATGATCTTCACCAAATCTAGTTTTCTCTCTTTCTTCATTTGGGTATTGGGGACTCTTCTTGGAAATTCCTGCTAGATGACTTTGATGGATAAGAGGGAAGGTGGTGTGTAGGCAAATATTTTTTTTGTCATATAAAATCAATTTTTCCCACAAAAAGATAGGAAGGAATAGCATAGTTTAATCTTCTCGATAAAAAATAGTCTTGTCCAAATGTAGTTTTCTTGGTGCCTTCCCATTATTGATAGTACGAATCAAGATTATCCTATTGATAAACCATTTGTTCCCGAGTGTGACAAGCTAGAAACTATTCTCTTTTTGTATTCTGATGCAAAGGGAGTTTTCTTTCTTGACTAATAGAATGTAATAATAGAGAGTGTGGGCAAGGCTTCAACTTCCTAATAGGAAATGATGCTAACGAAAGCAATAGTAGAGTTTGGCTAGCATTTGATATTCTTAATAGAAATAATACAAAGGATTGGTGCATTCTAGCTAACACTTTACCAAGCATAGTTTTCTCTCTTTGTTCATGTGGGTATTGGGGACTCCTCTTGGATATTCCTACTAGATGACTGTGATGGATAATAGGTAAGGTGGTGTGTAGGACAAATATCTTTTTTGTCCTATTAAATCACTTTTTCCTAGAAAAAGAGAGGAAGGAATAGCATAGTTTGACCTTTTCGATATGCCTTTTGCTCTTTATATTGGCATTATGTTCTCTGAAGACAACAAGCTGACATGTGCATTTTTCGAGGTGTACTCAGTACTGGCCATGCTGAGGTGTCCATGGTCGCACCTTTGTCATCAGTTTTCTTTAGACTGATTAGCTTTAAAAGAAATTGAATGCGGTTATACTGATTCTCGAATGCGGACTCGTAGACAAGCTCACCATGACCTTGAGACCGGACCTTTGAGTTGCCTCGACGTTTTCCCGCCATGCTTAATGGATGATCCATTAACGTTCCGGTGAGTACCGAGCTGCAAAGAGAAACTGCCATGGTTGCCACAACGTAATGAAGAAAGCGCCACTAGCTATTTTTATATTGGAGGGTCTGTAGAGTTTGCCTGTGTCTTGAACTCAGTAAAACTTTTCTTGACTAATAGTAGAGTTTGTTGGCTTGAGGGCTTGAACTTCTTGATGGACAATGACCTTGACTAAACGTAGTTTTCTTTCATCTTTCATCTAGAAGAGTTTCACAAAGTTGCCACGTGGCAAGATTTTGGAAGTTCTAGAAAGGGAGGACGGAGTTTGGGTAGAATTTGATTTTGGAAGCCTCTAAAGATGTGCGGAGCACGGGTTCCCAACTAGTAGAAATAACGCTCAGCTTTCTTGATTAAAATTGATCTTGACCGGAGGGACTTTTCTTTCTTGAATAATCGAATGGAGTAATAGAGTTTGGCTAAGGCTTCAACTTTCTAATAGAAAATGATGCTAACCAAATATAATTTTCTTTCTTGGCAGATAGTAGAAAGCCATAGTAGAGTTTGGCTAACATTTGATATTCTTGATAGAAATAATAGAAAGGAATGGTAAATTCTGCCTGGCTAGCACTTGACCTTCTTCATAGACAATGATCTTCACCAAATGTAGTTTTCTCTCTTTCTTCATTTGCGTATTGGGGACTTTTCTTGGATATTCCTACTAGATGACTTTGGAGGATAAGATGGAAGATGGTGTGTAGGAAAATATCTTTTTTGTCATACAAAATCACTTTTATCCCACAAAAAGAGAGCCAATAGCATAGTTTGATCTTCTCGATAAAAAATAATCTTGGCCAAACATAGTTTTCTTAGTCCCTTCCATTATTGATAGTAAGAATCAAGATTATCCTATTGATAAACCATTTGTTCCCGAGTGTTACGATAAGCTAGAAACTAATCTCTTTTTGTATTCCGATGTAAAGGGAGTTTTCTTTCTTGACTAATAGAATGGAATAATAGAGTGTGGCTAAGGCTTCAACTTCCTAATAGGAAATGATGCTAACAAGATATGGTTTTCTTTCTTGGCAACTAGTAGAAAGCAATAGTAGAGTTTGGCTAACATTTGATATTCTTGATAGAAATAATACAAAGGAGTGGTGCATTTTGACTAACACTTCACCAAGCGTAGTTTTCTCTCTTTGTTCATGTGGGTATTGGGGACTCCTCTTGGATATTCCTACTAGATGATTGTTGTGATGAATAAGAGGTAAGGTGGTGTGTAGGGCAAATATCTTTTTTGTCCTATAAAATCACTTTTTCCTAGAAAAAGAGAGGAAGGATTATCATAGTTTGACCTTTTCGATATGCCCAAACATAGTTTTCTTTTACAAAGGAATAGAAAATGAACTTGCCCAAACATAGTTTTCTTTCTTGATTGATAGAAATAACGCTTAACTTTCTTTGATTAAATATGATCTTGACCAAAGTGAGTTTTCTTTCTTGAGTAGTAGAATGGAATAATAGTGTTTGGCTAAGGCATCAACTTCGTAATAGAAAATGATGCTAACCAAATATAATTTTCTTTGTTGTGGCAGATAGTAGAAAGCCATAGTAGAGTTTGGCTAACATTTGATATTCTTGATAGAAATAATAGAAAGGGATGGTAAATTCTGGCTAGCACTTGACCTTCTTCATAGACAATTTCTTTCACCAAATGTAGTTTTCTCTCTTTCTTCATTTGGGTATTGGTTGGGACTCTTCTTGGAAATTCCTGCTAGATGACTTTAATGGATTAGAGGGAAGGTGGTGTGTAGGCAAATATCTTTTTGTTATATAAAACCACTTTTTTCCACAAAAAGAGAGGAAGGAATAGCATAGTTTAATCTTCTCGATAAAAAATAATCTTGCCCATATGTAGTTTTCTTGGTGCCTTCCCATTATTGATAGTAAGAATCAAGATTATCCTATTGATAAACCATTTGTTCCCGAGTGTTACGAGGCGACAAGCTAGAAACTAATCTCTTTCTGTATTCCGATGCAAAGGGAGTTTTCTTTCTTGACTAATAGAATGGAATAATAGAGTGTGGCTAAGGCTTCAACTTCCCAATAGGAAATGATGCTAACAAAATATGGTTTTCTTTCTTGGCAACTAGTAGAAAGCAATAGTAGAGTTTGGCTAACATTTGATATTCTTGATAGAAATAATACAAAGGAATGGTGCATTTTGACTAACACTTCACCAAGCGTAGTTTTCTCTCTTTGTTCATGTGGGTATTGGGGACTAGATGATTGTTGTGATGAATAAGAGGTAAGGTGGTATGTAGGGCAAATATCTTTTTTGTCCTATAAAATCACTTTTTCCTAGAAAAAGAGAGGAAGGATTATCATAGTTTGACCTTTTCGATATGCCCAAACATAGTTTTCTTTTACAAAGGAATAGAAAATTAACTTGCCCAAACATAGTTTTCTTTCTTGATTGATAGAAATAACGCTTAGCTTTTTTTGATTAAATATGATCTTGACCAAAGGGAGTTTTCTTTCTTGAGTAGTAGAATGGAATAATAGTGTTTGGCTAAGGCATCAACTTCGTAATAGAAAATGATGCTAACCAAATATAATTTTCTTTGTTTGGCAGATAGTAGAAAGCCATAGTAGAGTTTGGCAAACATTTGATATTCTTGATAGAAATAGGATGGTAAATTCTGGCTAGCACTTGACCTTCTTCATAGACAACGATCTTCACCAAATGTAGTTTTCTCTCTTTCTTTATTTGGGTATTGGGGACTCTTCTTGGAAATTCCTGCTAGATGACTTTAATGGATTAGAGGGAAGGTGGTGTGTAGGCAAATATCTTTTTGTTATATAAAATCACTTTTTCCCACAAAGAGAGAGGAAGGAATAGTATATTTTAATCTTCTCGATAAAAAATAATTTTGCCCAAATGTAGTTTTCTTGGTGCCTTCCCATTATTGATAGTAAGAATCAAGATTATCCTATTGATAAACCATTTGTTCCCAAGTGTGACAAGCTAGAAACTCGTCTCTTTCTGTATCCCGATGCAAAGGGAGTTTTCTTTCTCGACTAATAGAATGGAATAATAGAGTGTGAGTAAGGCTTCAACTTCCTAATAGGAAATGATGCTAACAAAATATAGTTTTCTTTCTTGGCAAAACAACTAGTAGAAAGCTATAGTCGTGTTTGGCTAACATTTGATATTCTTGATAGAAATAATACAAAGGAATGGTGCATTCTGGAGTGGCTAACATTTCACCAAGCGTAGTTTTCTCTCTTTGTTCATGTGGGAATTGGGGACTCCTCTTCGATATTGTGATGGATAAGAGGTAAGGTGGTGTGTAGGGAAACATATTTTTTGTCCTATAAAATCACTTTTTCCTGGAAAAAGAGAGGAAGAAATAGCATAGTTTGACCTTTTCAATATGCCCAAACATAGTTTTCTTTTACAAAGGATCATGCCCAAACATAGTTTTCTTTCTTGATTGATAGAAATAACGCTTAGCTTTTTTCGATTAAATATTATCTTGACCAAATGGAGTTTTCTTTCTTGACTAGTAGAATGGAATAATAGAGTTTGGCTAAGGCTTCAAATTCATAATAGAAAATGATGCTAACCAAATATAATTTTCTTTCTTGGTAGATAGTAGAAAGCGATAGTAGAGTTTGGCTAACATTTGATATTCTTGATAGAAATAATAGAAAGGGATGGTAAATTCTGGCTAGCGCTTGACCTTCTTCACAGACAATGATCTTCACGAACAAATGTAGTTTTCTCTCTTTCTTCATTTGGGTATTGGGGACTCTTCTTGGAAATTCCTGCTAGATGACTTTGATGGACAAGAGGGAAGGTGCTATGTGGGCAAATATCTTTTTTGTCATATAAAATCACTTTTTCCCACAAAAAGATAGGAAGGAATAGCATAGTTTAATCTTCTCGGTAAAAAATAATCTTGTCCAAACGTAGTTTTCTTGGTGCCTTCCCATTATTGATAGTAAGAATCAAGATTATCCTATTGATAAACCATTTGTTCCTGAGTGTTACGACAAGCTAGAAACTATTCTTTTTGTATTCCGATGCAAAGGGAGTTTTCTTTCTTGACTAATAGAATGTAATAATAGAGTGTGGGTAAGGCTTCAACTTCTTAATAGGAAATGATGCCAACAAAATATAGTTTTCTTTCTTGGCAGCTAGTAAAAAGCAATAGTAGAGTTTGGCTAACATTTGATATTCTTGATAGAAATAATACAAAGGAATGGTGCATTCTGGCTAACACTTCACCAAGTGTATTTTTCTCTCTTTGTTCATGTGGGTATTGGGGACTCCTCTTGGATATTCCTACTAGATGACTGTGATGGATAAGAGGTAAGGTGGTGTGTAGGGAAAATATCTTTTTTAACCTGTAAAATCACTTTTTCCTACAAAAAGAGAGGATGGAATAGCATAGTTTGTCCTTTTCGATATGCCCAAACGTAGTTTTATTTTACAAAGGAATAGAAAATGATCTTGCCCAAACATAGTTTTCTTTCTTGATTGATAGAAATAACGCTTAGCTTTTTTTGATTAAATATGATCTTGACCAAAGGGATTTTTCTTTCTTGACTAGTAGAATGGAATAATAGAGTTTGGCTAAGGCTTCAACTTCATAATAGAAAATGATGCTAACCAAATATAATTTTCTTTCTTGGCAGATAGTAGAAAGCAATAGTAGAGTTTGGCTAACATTTGATATTCTTGATAGAAATAATAGAAAGGGATGGTAAATTTTGGCTAGCACTTGACCTTCTACATAGACAATGATCTTCACCAAATCTAGTTTTCTCTCTTTCTTCATTTGGGTATTGGGGACTCTTCTTGGAAATTCCTGCTAGATGACTTTGATGGATAAGAGGGAAGGTGGTGTGTAGGCAAATATTTTTTTTGTCATATAAAATCAATTTTTCCCACAAAAAGATAGGAAGGAATAGCATAGTTTAATCTTCTCGATAAAAAATAGTCTTGTCCAAATGTAGTTTTCTTGGTGCCTTCCCATTATTGATAGTACGAATCAAGATTATCCTATTGATAAACCATTTGTTCCCGAGTGTGACAAGCTAGAAACTATTCTCTTTTTGTATTCTGATGCAAAGGGAGTTTTCTTTCTTGACTAATAGAATGTAATAATAGAGAGTGTGGGCAAGGCTTCAACTTCCTAATAGGAAATGATGCTAACGAAAGCAATAGTAGAGTTTGGCTAGCATTTGATATTCTTAATAGAAATAATACAAAGGATTGGTGCATTCTAGCTAACACTTTACCAAGCATAGTTTTCTCTCTTTGTTCATGTGGGTATTGGGGACTCCTCTTGGATATTCCTACTAGATGACTGTGATGGATAATAGGTAAGGTGGTGTGTAGGACAAATATCTTTTTTGTCCTATTAAATCACTTTTTCCTAGAAAAAGAGAGGAAGGAATAGCATAGTTTGACCTTTTCGATATGCCTTTTGCTCTTTATATTGGCATTATGTTCTCTGAAGACAACAAGCTGACATGTGCATTTTTCGAGGTGTACTCAGTACTGGCCATGCTGAGGTGTCCATGGTCGCACCTTTGTCATCAGTTTTCTTTAGACTTTTTTGCACACTTCAACATGCAGAGGGGGTGTTAAAATATCTCATCCTTCTATTTATGCTATCGTGGAGCAATCGGCTTGTTTTCCTACATCCGACTGCTTCATGCACAAGTATATAAGAGGTGCTCCCTTTATTCATTCTATTATATCATTCCTCGCCCTATTTGCTGGCTCTTGTACTTTATAACCTCAAGCTAATAAAGCTCAGTTCTTGCTTGCAATCTTTCTCTCTCTCTCTCATGTTCATTGCTTTCGCTTGTGCATATTCTTTCATTGGCATGCTTGCAATATAGTCGATTTTTGTGTCGAAGAAGAGCTTTATGCTTGCCGATCTCCCGGCTAAGACTTCCCACCCTCGTACCTAGTTCGATTCTAGGCACAAGTTGGGGCCAAGTCTTCACATCCAAGTACCTAATCTCCCTCCTTTCCGCTTTACCAAAAGCACTCACGACAAGGAGAGTTCATGCCATGCTTCCCCCGGGCCTCTCCTCCAATGCCCGAGGTACCCTCCCAAACATACTAGATACTATGAATTGAAGAGGGATACAAGTGAAGTGTATATGGATGTAGCTTCAAAAGGATAAGATAGGAGTACTTACAATGTTTTTAGCATGCTATTTCATTTCATCATTACAAAGAGCATGTACTCATGCTTTCCCCATTCATCCAAAGTGGCTCTGTCACATCCCACAAAAACAACATCCACATAGCATCCAAAATCATGTTATTCACAAGCACAACTCACTGATTTGCATCACTTCAACCCCTTTTGCCTTTACTCCATGGCCCTCATCAATGCACCAATTAATCAGTCATATGGCAAGTAGACTCCAATTGGTTCAATGAACACCAAAGGAGTGATGTTTGCTTAATGCTCAAGAAAATCAATGGCTCATATGATGCATCCAAAAAAATCCTTTCAATGGTAGATGTAATGGCTATGCACAAGAGCTTTAAAGTCTCATGAGCATTCCCATCATTGTAATTAGCATGCAAGTAGGCAAAGTAATGGCATTCCAAGCACTTAAAATGCAGCCATAAGCATCCCATATATTACTTGTAATGAAGCTTCTTATTAGCAATAGCATTCAAACATTTAAAATGAGACGTACTCCATGATTATTGCTTGAATGTTGAAGCCTTGAGACTTGGGATTGTTGAAACATGAAGAGGATGATCAAAGCTTGGTAAGCATCTCCTTCCACACATCTTGAATGGACCATTTCTCTCAAAAGCTTTCTTCTTTCCATGTAGTAGATTAAATGCAGCAATCACATCGAGAACAAAACACTATGCAAATGTGGCAAAAAAATGCAATAAACGCAGCCATTGAAGTGCTTTGTAGCTAGGCTTAAGCTTTGCAATGCTTCAGCTAGACTTAAGCATGTTTAAGCTTGCCACCATGGCATGGAAACGTAGTAAAGTGCAGCTATGGAAGACGTAGCAAAACGCAGCTCTTAAACACAACCATTGATGTGCGATTCAACGTTTAATCTAGATGAAATCAACACTAAACAACATAGCTTTCTTAAGTAAACCCTTAATCAAACAAAACGGCCGTGCTACCTCCTCAAATCAATGCAAAAATCAGCTGATGTTTCTCCATGAATAGAAGTCGTGAAGCTCCATTGAAGGGTTCCTTAGAGAGATCTTAGAAGGCACTATCAAAACCCTAAATCAATGCTACTCCATGGCAAGAAGAAGAAGCCCTATTTTCCCTCAAAATCAATGCTACTCCATGGCAAGAAGAAGAAGCCCTATTTCCCCTCAAAATCAAGCATGTGGAGAAGGAAGAAAATCGTAACATTTTGATTAAGAAAACTTAATCAAGATTAGCAAAAATTTCTCCCAAATTTGGTCCCTTCTTTAAAATTTTGGAGCGATCGCCTCAGAATTTGGTCCTCAGTCAACCCATGACCCCAAAACTGTAATCAATTTAAAAATCCAAGAGAATTCTAGTATTCCACACTCCCCATGCCCTATTTCTTGATCAAGAAATCAATCAAAATCAAGAAAATGCAAAATTTTTGAAAGTTTTCAGAAATCTTGGATCAAAGACAAGGCTCTGATACCACTGTAATGATGGGGAAAAGAAAGAGAGAAAGATTGCACTCATAATGGAGTACCACATGCACTCATGATGGAGTACAACATGCACTCAAGGGAGTACCACCATAGCCATAGAAGCATGGAGCTCCAAGAAGTATGATTTCATTAAGTAAAAGTATGTTATGCCCCTAGTTACAATATTCACTTATATACTTGCCCACCTTTTCACACTCATTAATGTTGGGCCTCCATACTTGCTCAGCCATATCTATGCCCATGGGCTCTCTTTGAGTCTAATTCCAAGCCCCCTTCATTACACCAACTATGCTTAATTCCTAAGTGGGGCGAGGAGGTAGCACACTTTCTAGCCAATGGCTTACCAGTGGACCCCCTCCTAAACAAGGATCGTTCCCATTGCCTAATTAAACAGGCAGCCCCCTACCAACTCATTGCAGGAGGTCAACTTTATAGGCAGGGAAAAGATAAGATTCTTAGATGCTATGTCCATGAAGAGGAATATGTCTGCCTTCTAGAACAAGCTCACTCTACCTATGCTGGTGGTCGCTTTGCAATAGATATATCACTGCACGCAAAGTCCTCACAGCCAAGTTGTGTGGGCCTGCCTTAATATGGCGGATGCAACAAAATATTTAAAGTGGAGCGAGACGAATGCCAACGTGCGGCAATTCCTTGCTTTAAGGACAACATGTCCCTGAACATTGTAGTGTCCTTGCAACCATTTGAAAAATGGGGCATTGATTTCATTGGACCCATCAATCCAGCAGCCAAATACACTCAAGCTAGATATATAATCGTTGTAGACTATTATACTAAGTGGGTTGGAATCTCGGGCTACCCGTAAAACTAATGCGTTATCCACTGTGAAATTCCTTTATGAATCAGTCACATCACATGCTTTGGTTGCCCCCTAGGTCTTGTTTGTGTGACAATGGATTGCATTTCATAAATGAGGTAATCCAATTCCTCTTACAAGAGTTCCTTGTCACTCATAGCTAGCTGAAAACACAAATAAGGTTTTGTGTGCCATTCTAACTAAATTTGTGGAGGGTAGTCGCAATGATTGGAAAAAAAAGTTTTTGGCAGCACTTTGGGCCTATAGAACATCCAACAAGGTAGCTACCAATGCCACCCCCTTCAGTTTGACTTATGGCACTGAAGCGGTCATGCCAACAGAGTTCTTGGTTCCCAGCTTATGCACCAATGTACAAGAGAAGCTCACAGGAAATGTCTTAGGCTATCAACTTTTTAAGCTTGAAAATCTCAATGAAACACAACTTCTAGCTGCGTTTCAACTAGCTTGAAAATCTCAATGAAATACACCTCTAACAGTCATGCCAATGGAGTTCTTGGTTCCCAGCTTATGCACCAATGTACTTAGGCTATCGACTTTTTAAGCTTGATAAACAAATGAACAAGGGCAACATGGTCCTCCTATTCAACACAAAGATGCACAAAAAGAAACTCAAGCTCAGAGGCTTAGGACCCTTCCTAGTTATTGAGATAACCCCACAAGGTGTTGTACGCAGAGAGACACTTGATAGTGTCAAAATGGCAGGCTATTTCAATGGTAGCAAATTAAAACGCTACTAGGGCCCCTCACCGAAGCCACCTTAAGAGCCATCCATGACAAGAAACAATGAAAAAAGGACCATGAGGATATGAAACAAGCCACCCAACAAGAGGCTAAAGCAAGGCAAGCAAAGCTTCGGCAAAAACAAATCATGGTCAACATGGCCCAAGTGGTCGACCTCAAAGAGGAAGACTAGGAGGTGAAGCCTTCCCGGTTGTGGTTAGGAATGACCACTCCAACGAGATTCACCAAAAAATTAGCTCTTGTAGACACAGGGGCTAATTACAATTTCATGTGTCATGAAACATGGCGTTCCCTCAGGGAACCTTCACTGGAAGATAACTTAGCCATAGTCACAACAGTGGCATTTTAGGAAGTTCACTGCTTAGGTACAGCCACACTTTTGTTCCACATTGGAAATAATCCCTTGGAAGGGAAGTTCAATGTGATGCCTGCAAAAAAAATGCACAAGGAAATACTCCTTGGAAGGGGTTGGATGGGACACAATAGGTGCAACATCGATTGGGATGCAAGGACGACGACCTTACAGCTGGCCTGGCCTCCGGCCAAGTTACTGTCCTCTCATGAGACAAATGAAGGTCCTGTTTTACCAGCTGGTTCCCCATGCCAAGAATACACCCCTCCACTCCCCATCATCATTCTATCCTTAAATTCCCACAAATCCACCCACTCAAAAAGAGTCCGCTCACACTTCTAACCACACCACTGCCTCTCACATCCTCCCCACCACCACACTCGGCACCATCCCACTCCAACATCTCAAAAATCACACACATTGCTGACCCACCATAGAAAACTAACCATACTGATACTTCCAGTAACCACACTAACACATGCACATAGGGTATGTGTTCTCCCCATTGGGTGCCTAAGAAGCTCGTAATCGTACAAGGCTATTATGAGGGCACAACTACATTGTGGATCCCTCGACGATCCAACTCTCACCCTCATACACCGACACCCCGAGCTCCTTGTCCCCCTCGTAGGCAACCAATTCACCAACCACAAGCCTACGGGGTACAGGACACACGTCGACCCAAATTCTCTCCACGACCCCCCTATCCTCAATCACACCCTCAGCCGTACCCAAAACCAACCTCTAGGTTTATCCCCAAACCTCTACTACAAGCCCAACATTTCTATGAGGGAAATCATCATATTTGGATCCCCAAATCACCCTAATCCCAACTCTCACCTCGTGTCACCCCGCAGTCAGCGACCTTTCAATGGAAACCCAAGGTGACCTTTGCCACACAAAGACTTCCCAAGAAAAAGGGATTCAGAATGTTCACGGATGACACTGTAACCCCCATTCTACCACACCGACAGCCCTTACCAATGATATACCTTCAACATCGACAACTCCTCCACCCGTTATTCTCAAGCTGCCTTGGAGTACTCCAACACCACCATCAATCTCTTCCGTTGCAGGTACTCCCTTGTCCCCAAAAATTGCCCCCAAAATTTGGATGTCCCCACCTTGCCATCACCCAATTAGAACTGACTCATCACTTTGGCGAATTAGGCACATAGTCAGTACAAAACCTGCACAATGGGTTGCTTAGCATAGCCCAAGGGTACAAAACCAGGCTCATTTGTGCCCCCACAAAAAAAAAGCACCACAATTGTACCAAACATACCATGGCCGTATCATTCACATCCCCCATTTGCCATGGTGGCGGCACCATTCAGAACTTCAAATTTGCCACAGTCATTCTGAATATGCCACAGGGTTGCACCAACATTCACTTAAACTGCCATGACCGTTCCAACTTTTGTTCAACTTGCCAATTCAACTTGCCACGGTCGTACCAACCCACAAATGAAGTGCCAAGGCCATTCCATCATCAAACCCAACTGCCATGACCATTCCAAAAGTGCCATCGCTGCACCAACTTTTTCTCAAATCACCACAATTGTACCATTCCCCTAAAAGAAGTGCCCCACCTGTTCCATCCTCAGCAAAACTTGGTACTCTTGTTTCCAACAACTGCCATGCCCGTACCAAATCCAAATCGGGTTGCCATGCCCGTTTGCTGAAGATGCCACACTCGTTCGTTGGGGACACCACATCCATACGAGTCAAGTTTCCATGGCCATGTCCTTCTAGAAAAGTATATTTATGGGCCCCACCCCCTCATTTCCTCATTTTTAGCTCTCAGTGTAGCCAAACTCTTGCCAATTTTTGTCTTAAGCCTCTTGTGCTCACACCCTCTCTACCTCATGGCCAACACCTTGGACTCCTCCAACACCCTACTCTCAGGAAGAAGCGTAAACGGGGGGACGCTTCAAGGAATATGCCTGCCACCCCATACAACTATCACATCTAGGGGAGCCGCTCATGAAACAAGTCTGTGGCCATACTGCGGACTTCACTCATGAAGAACAACCATAAAGTCGAGTAGAAGCTCCTTTACTTTACAGAGCCATGTTACAGGGAAGTTGTAGCAAATCCTACAGTAGTAACATGTGTCTAGAGTAGCTAGGGCTAGGAATTCTGCCAACTATGGAGCCATGAGCATCGGATTTATATAACTACCTTTATTTCACAGAAACATATGATGCCAACTTGCACAACAGGGGACGTGCTTGACAATGAGGGGCAGTCAACACAAAGAGTGCAGTTTAGTGTGGATTTGATCAGAGATGCCCTCTATCTTCCCCTCATGGACTAGCCTTATGTATGGTTAACAAATGCTCCCAAGTTGACCAAGGGCACTTATAGGGGTGCCACAAACAAAGACGAGGTCGAATGGGCGGATATCACACAGAAAGAGCTAGTCATGCCAACAAGGGCCCTACAATTTCTTTTGACCACCAGATGGACATATAGGTTTAGCAGATGCAGCATGTCCACTTTGGCCAGGGTGCACCAAGGGTAGCCAATACATTGGGCTGAATATTTGCACAAGGAGCTCCGTGCCATTTTCTCCAATCCTCAGGGGAAGCTCGCAACAGCCATGATCCTCTCACGAAAGTTCTTTACCATGCTGCCAGGTGGGAGGAGCTTCCTCGAGTCATCTAGCTCAATGGCCCAGATGCAATACCCATCTCCATGCCTCCCCTGCCACCCGTAAAGTTCCACCACCCATAACCTAAGGGCAAGGAGCCACTTCCCCCACTGCCCAATCAAGGCCCTACTACACAAGAGGAGCAGGAAGTTAAGGATGCCAGACAAAAGGCTGCAGAGAGGAGGAGAGGTAGAAGCAGGACTTCTTCAATCAAAATCTTTATGAAACCCTGCCCCCCCAGATGGCTTTGCAGATTTCCCCCTCACTTCACTTCATAGAACCCTCCTCCCCTCACTCTTCTCATGGCAGCTATGTCCCAAAGAGAGATGTTGCTAGGCAAATGCTCAAGAGGGCAAATTGTAAAAGATTTATACACTAGGAACCTCAACAACCTCTAGCTTCAAAACATGCTCGATGAGAAGGAGCAGCAGCTCGGGTAGGCCATCTATCACCAAACTCCAACAACAATAGCTCCAGCAAGCTCAAGAAGCCACACAAAGGGCCCACCACGATCTATCTTTGGCCTAGGCCGTTGTTGCCAAGAAAGACTCCCAAGATTGAGCTCATATGCAGAAGACGCCCCCACAACACAAAATGATTTCCAACAATACAGGGAGATCTCAGAGGACACACTCCGTGAGATGGAGGAGGCCGCACTGGATGCAGAAGAAGCCAAAGCAGCATAGCCCCCACCAACACCATCTGCTCCTTCCTCTATTGTAACCAAAAGAAAGGTGGATGAGCTAATGTGGATATAGCAATGGAGCTTCCCCTACTCGCCCCCCCCACAAGATCCCTTCCATCTCCTTGACCTCCACTACTGGAGTGTCCGGCTCAATCTTCTCCAGCACGACGTTTTTCTAGATGAGCCCTTCTCCCGCCAAACCTATAATTATATCCTCACAAAGCTCCCCCTCTCTAGCATTACCCTCATTCCCCATTTATTCTTCCAAGAGCTCATCTCTTTCCCCCACCCCCAAATCTTCTACAAGCTCCCTACCCACACCCTCTCCAAACCACTCTCATCAGCTAGGTATCACCTCCTCCGATTCGGCCAACCAATAAAACCGACTGATCTCATCAACCTCTCTCTCCTCGAAGGCTTGTTTCCATACCCCTACTCCTCCCAAAGGATAGCTAACACTCTACAACATCTCCATAGTAGGGGTTGGCACATGGTCGATGTAGCATATCGCTCCCTCCATCGATGAACTTCCCCTGTACTCTGCATCTGGGTTCTTATCCTTTATAGAGGTGTCATGTGCAAATGGAAATGATGGAAGCCATGGGCATCATCCAATTCGATGACTTGCACGTGACCTTTCCAATAGACTTTACACCTGAGGAAGCTACAAAGGTGAAAGCATTTTTCAGAGCACATGGCCTAGAAGACTTAGAGGACGAAGCTCTCACGACAATGAAAATGATGGGCATGACAGAGGCGAAGACAACCTAGGAGAACCTAGGAGCCCAGCCACCTCCACCCCCACCACCCTCATCTCCCCCACATCAACCTCCACCCCCCATTCCCTCTCATCCAAGCACCAGGACGACGAAGCTCTCATGACAATGAAAATGATGGGCATGATGGAGGCGAAGACAACCTAGGAGAACCTAGGAGCCTAGCCACCTCCACCCCCACCACCCTCATCTCCCCCACATCAACCTCCACCCCCCATTCCCTCTCATCCAAGCACCAGCACCAGCAACCTAGGAGAACCTAGGAATCTAGCCACCTCCACCCCCACCACCCTCATCTCCCCCACATCAACCTCCACCCCCCATTCCCTCTCATCCAACCACCACCACCCCCACCCCCACCCCCATATGGTACCTCAACACTACCCCTATTCCCTCCCCAATCATCTTTCCCCATTCATTTTCCTACCCCACCTCCCTTACCTCAACACTACCCCTATTCCCTCCCTAATCATCTTTTCCCATTCATTTTCCTACCCCACCTCACGTACCTCCCTCTTTGTCCTTGAATTTGCAAATTCACATAGCATTCCGCGATACCCCTTCAACCTCAACAAAGCCCCCACCACTACCTGATGCCAACCTCGCCACACGGTAGCCTCCTCATTGCCTACCCTTCCACCCTCATCATCGACTAATCATCCTGGCACACCCAACCTTGGAATAAGGCAAAATTTCACCACCCACCACACTGATCGAGCATGATGAATTCAACCCTCTGCTCAATCCACTCAACTGGCGGGACTCTCTCAATCATGACAAAATAGAGTTTGAGAAGGCGATCCAAATTTTGCTCGATCGATAACTCCAAGTGACATCAATTACACGCATCATGAATTGCATGGACATCCATGTCCTGCATCCATACATTGAGGCCAAGCATCAGACCTGACGCGTAGCAAGAGCATCCACCAAGAGAGCACATAGGCTATCATCGACCACCCGTTGCTACTTGCCCCATAACTTTCGATCTCATGGGCGACAAGCCGGCCTGGAGGTGAGTCCTTTTTGCTCAAGCCATTCATTTGGGAGACATATTTCAAGGCGCCACAACACCTCTGCATAAACCTAGAGTACCTACCAATCCAGGCGATGGGTCTTCCATGAGGAGCAACAAAAGAACTCGAAGCTGGAGTTTAACTTTCTGTGGCTTGCTCCTTCGAACGACACAGTAGCCCTACACAGAGGAATCCATGATTAAGCGCTTCTATGAATTCATATGCAGATATAATCAGGTCCCTGACCCAGCCGTGATAGCAACGATCAGATTCTTCAACTTGATCATCATGCTACTGGAAGCGTTCCCTAGCTGGGACCACAACCATGAAGGCGCGTAGGGCTTGGCCTTTGACATCAACAAAGGACCAACGCTCAAACAAATTTTTGGATACTATGAACGCATCATGTGGATGCCTGCCTAGCACTTCCAAACATTCAAGGATATGATGGAGACCACATTTTGGACAAGCTATCGAGGCCCCCCTACTCCTACCTCATGCTGCAACTTTATCCACACATATTCGATCTCCTATTGCTAGATCGGACTAGCCCCATGTTAACCACTCTAGTTAACATTACTTTTCATACTCATTGCAACTCATCTTTTATAACCGTGCAAAGCGCTTAATGTAAAAGAGACATGGGATGATCGAGCTTACAGCTTGTGTAATATCGGTCATAGGAAAGAGTTGTACATAGAGCTAGGAAGACTAGTTTTGGGCCCCCAATTGTAAATGGGCGGTTGGCCATTGTAAATTATGAGCTCTTGTATATAAGACATTTGATGAAATATGAAAAGGGACAATCCCATTAGTCTCATTAGAGTTTTATCTCTCTCTCTCTCTCTCTCTCTCTCTCTCTCTCTCTCTCTCTCTCACCCTCATGAGCTTGTGGATGTATGCTTGCTTGTTGTGCTTGAATGCTTAATTGTGGGTGTGTGCTTGTAGGGATGATGATGCTCTAGCTTCTCTCCTTCTCTCCCCTCTCTTTGCTCTCTCTACCAAGTCCCTCTTACATGCATGTAGCATGGAGTGAAGGTTAAGCTTTCCATAGCTCCCTCCTTCCTATTGAATCTCTACTTAGGTGACACAAGTAGAGGTGGAGTGAGCCCCTAGCGGCTTCACATTGAGGAGTTAACCCTCATTAGGGTTGGCTAAGTGCACCTCTTCGAACTCAACTCTTGCATGTTGTTTGTCTTCTTCTTCTTCTTCTTCTTCTTCTTCTTCTCTCTCTCTCTCTCCCTCCCTCTCTCTCTCTCTCTCTCTCTCTCTCTCTCTCTCTCTCTCTCTTGTGTGTAAGGTAGTATGTTAGGATTAACACCAATGCATGTTTAAATGTAATGGGATTGCAGAACTCATAACATGGAATGCTACTCATCACTCAACCAATGGCATCATGAGGATTGTAGAGCTCATTCACTGGCATGGAAACATGTGGACCATCAATGGCCACAGTTTAAAGATGAGCCTCTTCACTTACGTCTTGGCTTGGGCATGGATGGTGTTAACCCATTTGGCTTCAAGTCCACATCATGGTCGACTTGGCTTATTGTATTGGTGAATTACAACCTCCCTCCATGGGTGGCTATCAAGAAAGGTCATATCATTTTTGCTCTCCTTGTACCACGCAAGTATAAGGTGGTGAACATAGATGTGTACCTCAAGCCTTTGATTGAGGAGCTTGAGACACTATGGCAATGTATCAAAGTGCATGATGTCTCAAAGACAATAAATAGGCATGAGGCAGAGGTGAAAGGAGTTTTGCTTTGGACAATGCATGATTATCTCGAGTTCTCGGAGTGATCAGGTACATACTTGAACTGGACATCAAAATCTATCACATCTAGGCATCCCCAACTTAATTTTTACATTTGGCAGCTTGACCATACTTGAACTGGATAATTTTAAGCTTTAAGATTTATATCTTTACTTCTTCATCATCTCAACTTGAAAATAGGTTTGGAAACCTCCGGACATCATGCATGTCCAATTTGTGTACAATCACTTGTTTTGGAAAGACCCTCTACACTAAAGAAGGTGGTGTGTGACAACCATCATCGATTTCTCCCTCCTTCACATACCAAGTACATTGTATAGTGATTTCCCTCAACAATGGGTTTGGAACTCCAGGTTGAAGAAATGGACCAAAAGAAAGATTGGAAACACTATAGGGCGCATGTACTTTGTAGCTTCTTTGGTGGCAGGTGAGGCATACTATATTTGCCTACTTCTTACAATATGTAAAGGATCTAAGTCATTTGAAGATTTGCGTTCGCTCAATGGTCACATCTATCCTTCTTTCAAGGCAGCTTGCATTGCCAGAGGGATACTGGAAGATGATTCTAAATGGGTTGCATGTATAGAGGAAGCATCATTCCATGCAAAATGCCTTTGCAATTGAGATGTCTTTTTGGTAGTATATTGCTATTTTGTGAGCCTTCCTGTCCAAGAATATTGTGGAAGAGATTTCGAGAAGAAACAATAGAAGATTTTCTATACCAGTTATCGAGAAGCAGGGGTCAGTTTATTGGTATTGAACAATTAGCTGAAACTCGTGCACTACTACATTTAGAAGAAATTCTTCGTGCTCAGAGACGGACATTGGCAGATTTTGAAGGAATGCCTGAACTAAACAGAACTAATTTGGAAGTCTTGGGTGAAAATAGATTGCTTTTGGAAGAGAGATCTTTTGATACTGTCGAACAATCTAACCTGTCAAGTGCTATGGAGTCAACATTAACAGATAGCCAGCGTGTTGCTTTCGATGCTGTAATGCATGCAATTGTGACAGATGCAGGTGACATTTTTTTCCTAGATGGTCCGGGGGGATCGGGCAAGACCTATTTGTATAATTGCTTGCTTGCGCGAGTACGTGGACAAGGGTATGTTGCTTTGGCCACTGCATCGTAAGGTATCGCTTCTCTACTCTTGGCGAATGGACGTACTGCACATTCTAGGTTCAAGATACCTCTGGAGCTAAACAATTCTTCAACTTGCAAAATCCCTGTACATGGACAACTTGCTGAGGTTTTGAGAGTTTGTAAGCTCATTATTTGGGATGAGGCTCTAATGATTCATCGTTATGCTTTTGAAGCATTGGATAGGAGCTTACAAGATGTATAATTCTCAGATAAGCCATTTGGTAGAAAGGTTGTATTAATGGGGGGAGATTTTAGACAAATCTTGCCTGTTATTATGAAGGGAAGACGTGAGGATATTGTTAATGTAGCATTGTGTCGTTCCTTTCTATGGAACTCTATCAAAGTTCTAAAGTTAACTGGAAATATGTGTATTCAATCAAGCAATACTAAAAGATGCAATGAGTTTAAACAGTGGGTCATGAATATTGGGAATGGAGTGGATTGTAGCGATGATAATACGATGGTGACACTACCAAGTAATATGGTCTTGCAAAGATCGACTCTTAAAGACTTGGTACATTGGGTATACTCTGAATTGGCTATCACTACGACATATGCTTCATACTTTAGTGAGCGTGCTATTCTTGCTCCAATAAACAGTCAAGTGGATATTGTGAATAAGATAGCTTTGGATGTAATGCCTAGTGAGCCTAAGCAATATTTCAGTGTGCAGATTCAATTCTTGAAAATGATGAAAATTCATTCCTATATTCCACAAAATTTTTGAACACAATCGACCTTCGGGGCGGATATCCACCTCACTGCTTGGTTTTAAAGTTAGAAGCTCCTGTTATTTTGTTTCGTAACTTGGATCCAAGACGTGGACTCTGTAATGGTACACGGATGATATGTAAGGCCTTTCACTCTAAAGTCTTGGAGACTGAAATCATCACTGGTACTAAAGTTGGTGAAAGAGTATTTCTTCCACGGATTACCTTTATATGCAGCGAGGCCCAACATTCACCATGAGGTGGAGACAGTTTCCCGTGCGGCTGGCATTTGGCATGTCAATAAACAAATCACAAGGCCAAACCCTAAATGTATTGGGGTTGTATTTAGTGACTCCAGTGTTTACTCATGGGCAATTGTATGTCGCGTTGTCACGAGCACGGTCTCCTCATGCTGTGAAGGTGTTACTTGAGGATAATGCTAATGTGGAGTGTTCATTTGATGATCTTCAAAGTTATACACCTATAACAAACGATATTGTTTATAAGGAGATCTTGATGACTTCAGAGTGACAAGTCAGGTTTCTTATTTAAGTTCTGCAATTTGATTAATTTTGTTGTGATTTCTTTTTTTTATACATATTTGTCCATGGTAAAAGTAGCTATTTTTGTTGTTTATGTTTTCACAGACATGTCTAAGATTATCTTTACATTGGATATGCCTTTTAGTAGGTGAGTTATTCTCTATATTTGCATAACTTTTCTTGATTACAAAGTATGCAACATGACATTCTATACTGATGTCACCGCTATGGTCAGCTCCTATTACTGCAGGTCACGTAGCAGGGATTATGATTGATGTTTATAGGAATGGGTAAGTATAAGTGTAA